>NC_088791.1:228830006-229133036 GCF_011386835.1 Chrysemys picta bellii
ACGATGTGACGGAGAGACTGCCGAGACTCATCAAGCCCTTGGATCTCTACCCCTTCCTGTTTCTCCACGTGGGCACCAATGATACAGCCAAGAATGATCTTGAGCAGATCACTGCAGACTACGTGGCTCTGGGAAGAAGGATAAAGGAGTTTGAGGTGCAAGTGGTGTTCTCGTCCATCCTCCCTGTGAAAGGAAAAGGCCTGGGTAGAGACCGTCGAATCATGGAAGTCAACGAATGGCTACGCAGGTGGTGTCGGAGAGAAGGCTTTGGATTCTTCGACCATGGGGTGGTGTTCCAAGAAGGAGGAGTGCTAGGCAGAGACGGGCTTCACCTAACGAAGAGAGGGAAGAGCATCTTCGCCAGCAGGCTGGCTAACCTAGTGAGGAGGGCTTTAAACTAGGTTCACTGGGGAAAGGAGACCAAAGCCCTGAGGTAAGTGGGGAAATGGGATCCTGGGAGGAAGCACAAGCAAGAGAGTGCAAGAGGGGAGGACTCCTGTCTCATACTGAGAAAGAGGGACGATTGATGAATTATCTTAAGTGCCTATACACAAATGCAAGAAGCCTGGGAAACAAGCAGGGAGAACTGGAAGTCCTGGCACAGTCAGGGAACTATGATGCGATTGGAATAACAGAGACTTGGTGGGATAACTCACATGACTGGAGTACTGTCATGGATGGATATAAACTGTTCAGGAAGGACAGGCAGGGCAGAAAAGGTGGGGGAGTTGCGTTGTATGTAAGAGAGGAGTATGATTGCTCAGAGCTCCGGTATGAAACTGCAGAAAAACCTGAGAGTCTATGGATAAAGTTGAGAATTGTGAGCAACCAGGGTGATGTCGTGGTCGGAGTCTGCTATAGACCACCAGACCAGGGGGATGAGGTGGACGAGGCTTTCTTCTGGCAACGAGCAGAAGTTGCTAGATCGCAGGCCCTTGTTCTCATGGGAGACTTTAATCACCCTGATATCTGCTGGGAGAGCAATACAGCAGTGCACAGACAATCCAGGAAGTTTTTGGAAAGTGTAGGGGACAATTTCCTGGTGCAAGTGCTGGAGGAACCAACTAGGGGCAGAGCTTTTCTTGACCTGCTGCTCACAAACAGGGAAGAATTAGTAGGGGAAGCAAAAGTGGATGGGAACTTGGGAGGCAGTGACCATGAGATGGTTGAGTTCAGGATCCTGACACAAGGAAGAAAGGAGAGCAGCAAAATATGGACCCTGGACTTCAGAAAAGCAGACTTTGACTCCCTCAGGGAACAGATGGACAGGATCCCCTGGGAGAATAACATGAAGGGCAAAGGGGTCCAGGAGAGCTGGCTGTATTTTAAAGAATCCTTATCGCAGTTGCAGGAACAAACCATCCCGATGTGTAGAAAGAATAGTAAATATGGCAGGCGACCAGCTTGGCTAAACAGTGAAATCCTTGCTGATCTTAAACGCAAAAAAGAAGCTTACAAGAAGTGGAAGATTGGACAAATGACCAGGGAGGAGTATAAAAATATTGCAGGAGTGAAATCAGGAAGGCCAAATCACACTTGGAGTTGCAGCTAGCAAGAGATGTTAAGAGTAACAAGAAGGGTTTCTTCAGGTATGTTAGCAACAAAAAGAAAGTCAAGGAAAGTGTGGGCCCCTTACTGAATGAGGGAGGCAACCTAGTGACCGAGGATGTGGAAAAAGCTAATGTACTCAATGATTTTTTTGCCTCTGTCTTCACGAACAAGGTCAGCTCCCAGACTGCTGCACTGGGCAGAACAATATGGGGAGAAGGTGACCAGCCCTCTGTGGAGAAAGAAGTGGTTCAGGACTATTTAGAAAAACTGGACGTGCACAAGTCCATGGGGCCGGATGCGCTGCATCCGAGGGTGCTAAAGGAGTTGGCGGATGAGATTGCAGAGCCATTAGCCATTATTTTTTAAAACTCATGGTGATCGGGGGAGGTCCCGGATGACTGGAAAAAGGCTAATGTAGTGCCCATCTTTAAAAAAGGGAAGAAGGAGGATCCGGGGAACTACAGGCCAGTCAGCCTCACCTCAGTCCCTGGAAAAATCATGGAGCAGGTCCTCAAGGAATCAATTATGAAACACTTAGAGGAGAGGAAAGTGATCAGGAACAGTCAGCATGGATTCACCATGGGGAAGTCATGCATGACTAACCTAATTACCTTCTATGATGAGATAACTGGCCCTGTGGATGAGGGGAAAGCAGTGGATGTGTTATTCCTTGACTTTAGCAAAGCTTTTGATACAGTCTCCCACAGTATTCTTGCCGCCAAGTTAAAGAAGTATGGGCTGGTTGAATGGACTGTAAGGTGGATAGAAAGCTGGCTAGATCGTCGGGCTCAAGGGGTAGTGATCAATGGCTCCATGTCTAGTTGGCAGCTGGTTTCAAGCGGAGTGCCCCAAGGGTCGGTCCTGGGGCCGGTTTTGTTTAATATCTTTATTAATGATCTGAAGGATGGTGTGGACTGCACTCTCAGCAAGTTTGCAGATGACACTAAACTAGGAGGCGTGGTAGATACACTAGAGGATAGGGATCGGATACAGAGGGACTTAGACAAATTAGAGGACTGGGCCAAAAAAAACCTGATGAGGTTCAACAAGGACAAGTGCAGAGTCCTGCACTTAGGACGGAAGAATCCCATGCACTGCTACAGACTAGGGACCGAATGGCTAGGTAGCAGTTCTGCAGAAAAAGACCTAGGGGTCAAGTGGATGAGAAGCTGGATATGAGTCAACAGTGTGGTCTTGTTGCCAAGAAGGCGAACGGCATTTTGGGCTATATAAGTAGGGGCATTGCCAGCAGATTGAGGGACGTGATCGTTCCCCTCTATTCGACATTGGTGAGGCCTCATCTGGAGTACTGTGTCCAGTTTTGGGCCCCACACTACAAGAAGGATGTGGAAAAATTGGAAAGAGTCCAGCGGAGGGCAACAAAAATGATTAGGGGTCTGGAGCACATGACTTATGAGGAGAGGCTGAGGGAACTGGGATTGTTTAGTCTCCAGAAGAGAAGAATGAGGGGGGATTTGATAGCAGCCTTCAACTACCTGAAGGGGGGTTCCAAAGAGGATGGAGCTCGGCTGTTCTCAGTGGTGGCAGATGACAGAACAAGGAGCAATGGTCTCAAGTTGCAGTGGGGGAGGTCTAGGTTGGAAATTAGGAAACACTATTTCACTAGGAGAGTGGTGAAACACTGGAATGCGTTACCTAGGGTGGTGGTGGAGTCTCCTTCCTTGGAGGTTTTTAAGGCCTGGCTTGACAAAGCCCTGGCTGGGATGATTTAGTTGGGAATTGGTCCTGCTTTGAGCAGGGGGTTGGACAAATGACCTCCTGAGGTCCCTTCCAACCCTGATATTCTATGATTCTATGATTCTATGAAATGAAAAAGAGTCCCATTCAGAGTCCCATCACATGAAGGCAGACAACTAAATATTGACAAAATGTACTAGTGCTCATATACAAATGCTAGACATTTAAATAATAAGATGGGTGAACTTGAGTTCCTTGTTTTAAATAAGGATATTGATATAATGGTGATCACATAAACTTGGTGGAACAATGATAATCAGTGGTACATGGTAATCCCAGGATACAATATATATAGGTATTACAAAGTAGGTCATGCTGGAGGGGGAATGGCACTATATATGAAAGAAAGCATATAGTCAAAGATAACACATTTTTAATTAATCAGACTCTACCATAAAATCTTTATGGATAGAAATCCCATGCTTGAACTATAAGGGTATAGAAGTAGGAATATATTACCAACCACCTGACCAGGATGGTGATGGTGAATATGAGATGCTCAGGGAAATTGTACAGGCTACAAAAACAGAAAACCCAATAATAATGGGGGATTTCAACTATCCTCATATTGACTGGGTACATGTCACATCAGGACAGGATGGAGACATAAAAATTCTAGACACCATTAATGACTGCTTCTTGGAGCAGCTAGTCCTGGAATCAATGAAGGGAAAGGCAATTCTTGATTTAGTCCACTATAGCATTTAACTTCAAAAGGGGGAACTATAAAAAAATGAGTAAGCTAGGCTATGTCTACACTGGCAATTGAACAACAAAATGTTTGTCTTTCAGAAGTGTTTAAAAAAAACATGAAAGACAAACATTTTGCGGATGACAACCGCCAGTGTGAACAGCACTTTGTCAGCAGGAACGCTCTCCTGCCAACAACGCAAATACTGCTCATTGTGGGTGGAAGTTTTTTGTCGGTGGGAGAGTCGACAAACAGCAGCTACACAGTGAGACTTTTAGCGGCTAAAAGCTGCGTAGTGTAGACATAGCCCTAGTTAAAGATAAATTAAAAAAGAACAGTCACAAAAGTGACATGCCTGCAATCTGCATGGAAAATATTTTAATGCCCCATAATAGAAGCTCAAACTAAATATATATATATAAAAAAAATAAAAATAAAAGAGTAAGAGAACAAAAAAAATACCCACACCACCATAGCTAAACAGAGTAAATGAGGCAGTTAGAGGCAAAAAGGTATAATTTAAAAATTGGAAGTCAAATCCTAGTGAGGAAAATAGAAAGGAGCGAAAACTCTGGCAAGTCCAGTATAAAAGTTTAAATAGGCAGGCCAAAAAAGAATTTAAAGAAGAACTAGCTAAAGACATAAAAACTACATTTTTAAGTACATCAGAAGCAGGAAACCTGCAAACAACCAGTGGGGCCACTGGACAATCAACATGCTAACGGAGCACTCAAGGAACACAAGACTGATGCAGAGAAGCCAAATGGATTTTATGCATCAGTCTTCACCTCAGAGGATGTGAGGGAGAATGCTACACCTGAGGCATCTGAGGAACTACCCCACATTGAGCTGTCATGAGGATGTTTTGGAACAAATTGATAAAACGAACTCTAATAACCCACCAGGACCAGATGGTATTCTCCCAGGAGTTCTGAAGAACTAATAACTGTGGTATGTGAATTATCATTTAAATTTGCCCTCTCTACTAGATGACTGGAGGATAGCTAATATAAAGCCAATTTAAAAAAATAAAAATGGTCTCCAGAGGCGATCCTAGCTATTACAGCCTGGAAAGCCTAACTTCAGTACCAGGTAAACTGACTGAAACGATAGTAAAAAATTATCAGACACATACATGAATGTGATATGTTAGGGAAAATTCAACATGGGTTTTGTACAGGGAAATCATGCCTCACCAGTCTATTAGAATTCTTTGAGTGTGTCAACAAGCGTATGGACAAGGGTGATCCAACTGATATAATATACGTACACTTTCAGAAAGCCTTTGACAAGATCCCACACCAAAGACACATGAAGCATGGGATTAGAAGAAAGGTCTTCTTATGAATCAGTAACTGGTTAAAAGACAGGGGAAAATGGGTAAGAATAAATGGTTAATTTTCACAATGGAAAGTAGTAAATAGTGGGGTCCTCCAATAATCTGTACTTGACCTGTGCTAAATGATCTGGAAGAGTGGGTGAAAGGTGAGGTGTCAAAATTTTCAGAAGATACAAAATTACTCAAGATAGGTAAATCAAAACTGACAGTGAAGAGTTACAAAGGGATCTCACTAAACTGAGTGACTGGGCAACACAATGGCAGATGAACTTCAATGTTGATAAATGCATAATCCCAACTATGCATTCAAAATAATGGGTCTAAATTAGCTGCTACCACTCAAGAAATGTGTAGCAGCAATCAAAAAAGCTACCAGAATGTTAGGAACCTTTAGCAAAACTATAGATCATAGTGCCACTATATAAATTCATGGTATGCTCACAAGATTTCATATTGTGTGCAGTTCTGGTTGCCCCCATCTCAAAAAAAAGACATGTTAAAATTAGAAAAGGTACAGAGAAGGGCAACAAGAATGATTAAGCTTCCATATGAGGCGAGTTTAGAAAGACTAGGACTTTTCAGCTTAGAGAAGAGATGACTTAGGGTGGGGGATATGATAGGGGTCTATAAAATCTTGAATAGTGTAGAGAAAGTGAATAGGGAAGTATTTTTACCTCTTCACATAACACAAGAACCAAGGATCACCCAATGAAATTAATAGGCAGTGGGGATAAAACAAACAAAAGAAAGCATTTTTTACATAACCATACACAATGTGAAGGGCAAAAGTATAACTGGGTTCAAAAAATAATTAGAGAAATTCTTGAAGAATAAATCCATCAATGGCTACTAGCCAAAATGGTCATGGATGTAATGCCATGATCTAGATGTCCCTAAACTTCTGACTGCCAGAAGCTGGGACTGGATGACAGGGGATGGATTACTAAATAATTGCCATGATACGTTCATTCCCTTTGAATCATCTGGTAACAGCCACTGTCCAAAAACCGGATACTCGGCTAGTTGGACCATTGGTATGATCCATGATGGCTATTCTTATGCTCACATATTTTTAAGAACAAATTAATATAAACTAGCCATGAACAAATTCAGGCTGGAAATTAGAAAGTTTCTAACCATCAAAGGGGTGAGTTACTGAAACAGCCTCCCAATAAGAGATGTAGGGGTAAACAACTTAATTAGTTTTAACACAGAGCTGGGCAAATTTGTAAGTACTATTGTATGATGGGGTTGCTTTTGAGGGTAAGAAGCATGGCTCAACAGTCCTGGGGCTCACTTCAGGTTTATGCCTTATATTGCTAAAGTTCATGCTTCAGTGTTTCTGCCAGCCACTGGCAGAGGTTAGGAAGTGATTTCCCCCCAGATTTTATTCAGGGATGTCATGGCTATAGATGGGGCATTTGGCAGGACTCTGAAGTTGTATTGTCTCTCTCAATTGCCTGACTGGCTGGTTCTTGCTCACATGTTCAGGGTCTAATTAATCCCCATATTTAGGATTGGGAAGGAATTTTCCTCCAGATCAGATTGAGCTTGGGTGGTTTTTGTTTGTTTGTTTGTTTTTTACCTTCCACTTGCCAGGACTATCTGGCAATATCTCACTTAATCATTTCCCTGCCATAGACAGTACACGTATAAAGTTTGTGGATGAGACCAAGCTGGGAGGAGTTGTAAGTGCTTTGGAAGATATGACTAAAATGCAAAATGATCTGGACAAACTGGAGAAATAAATAGGATTAAATTCAATAAGGACAAATGCAAAGTACTCTACTTTGGAAGAAACAATCAGTTGCACACATACAAAATGGGAAATGACTGCCTCGGAAGGAATACTGTGGAAAGGGATCTGTGGGTCACAGTGGACCATGAGCTAAGAATGAGTGAACAGTGTAACACTGTTGCAAAAAAAGCGAACATCATTCTGGGATGTATTAGCAGGAGTGTTGTAAGCAAGACATGAGAAGTAGTTTGTCTGCTCCACTCCACGCTGATTAGGCCTCAACTGGAGTATTGTGTCATGTTCTGGGCACCACATTTCAGGAAAGATGTGGACAAATTAGAGAAAGTCCAGAGAAGAGCAACAAAAATGATTAAACGTCTAGAAAACATGATGTATGAGGGAAGATTGAAAAATTGGGTTTGTTTAGTCTGCAAAAGGAAGATTGCAAGGGACCATGATAACTGTTTTCAAGTACATAAAAGGTTGTTGCAAGGAGGGGGGAGAACAATTGTTCTTCTTGACCTCTGAGGATAGGACAAGAAGCAATGGGCTTAAATTGCAGCAAGGGAGGTTTAGGTTGGACATTAGAAAAAAAACTTCCCAACTGTTAGGGTGGTTAAGCACTGGAATAAATTGCCTTGGAGATTTTCAAGAGCAAGTTCAACAAACACCTGTTAGGGATGGTCTAGATAATTCTTAGTTCTGCCATGACTAAGTTCTGCAGGGGACTGGACTAGATGACCTCTCGAGGTCCCTTCCAGACCCATGATTCTATAAGCAAATTGTAAATGCTATAGGGGTGTTACAAGGTAACTTCTCGTGGGCACTTTCCTGTGCACAAGCCCAATCCTGGCTGCTGAATATAGCTAGTGTCATTCTAAGAGATGAGTTTATTGATATCATCCTGTTAGAGTTGAGACGAAAGTTGTTGCAAAATGTTAGTGCCTTTATAGCAACCCACCAAGTGTAGTGGAAAGTGGTTAACTTCTCCTATAATCAGGAAACTCATAGGGTCATACATACATATTAATTTCTATAAAT
Organism: Chrysemys picta bellii; assembly: GCF_011386835.1. NCBI lineage: Eukaryota > Metazoa > Chordata > Testudines > Emydidae > Chrysemys > Chrysemys picta. The sequence continues at coordinate 228,838,125 of NC_088791.1, forward strand.
GTCTGTGAAAAGTGGGTATATCCTTTGATTCAGTCCTTATCCCGATAGATGTATCCAAATGGATATACAAAGATGCAGCAGGTTATAATAGTGTCAACTTAAATACGTACATTTGGGAACAAAGTGTTAGCTATTCATGTACCACTAAGTTCCTTGAGGGTCCTCATGTTTGTCTGGATCCTGATGAAGGAAAATGCCACTATAGCTTACAGTCAAATAGCAATAACCATTCGGCTATAGTTCTAGTAAACAATCATTGCCTATGTGTCAGAAGCTGATGCACAAATTTTTTTGTTAATGTCTTTTATTATATAAGTCATAACCCTTACAGTCATTTATATTTGTGTCATGTATATGCTGTAGAAGGATGTGATATTAATTTTGTGGTTAAAATGTCTCTGTACAAAGTGTTGCTGTATCATATATGTTATATAAACATGTAAATTCACTCAATCTGGACATAAATGTATTCGTGTTGCAATGATTAGTAGAAAACCCAAGTTTAAAACAACATCTAAAGGAATTGGAGGAACGGGGCAAAAATGTCATTCTAACCATGCACCACTCCTTTAGTAAGATAGAAAAGATCCTAAAGAGAGTGCAGAAAGAAACATCTTTCGCACACTGGTGACAAAGTTTATTTTCAGCCCCACAAATTTTAAGGAAGCTTTGAGTGTTTTGATCCATCCATTTTTCATTATTCTAATAGTGCAACTTGGTTTAATTGTTGCAGTAATTGTAAATGTGTATTGGGTAAAAAGGAAGTAGAGAACCCTCTACAGGAACCCAAGGTATATCATTATGCCAGCAGTCTAGTAGTAGACAGGTGTGACGGCAATGACAACTAGATCATCAAGTCGCCAAGGAGGGGATATTGCAGAGAGAATTTTTCAAACCACCATTTTGTTTGTTTATGTTGTAGTTTGTCCATAATTTTGGTATCCCTTCTTGTTGGACCAGTTGGCGCCCTTTTAAGTTGAGGCAGGAAAGATGGTGTCATGTGACCTAAGTAATCTGCCCAATAACAAGAGGGCATAAAAGTCTGTGCACCCTGTGCCAGGGGTTGTCCATCCTGATGGCAGTCCACTGTTTAGGGTGTCCTAGCTAAGACTGCGTGTCAATGAAAGAAGAGAAGATCTGCCTGCCATTCTTTTTGCTGATCCTGAGTGTGTCTGCTCCTGAGTACCTGTGTCGTGTGGTTGTGTGTCTCCGGTTCCCGACGTTGTTGATGATCCTGCTGTGCCCGTGGATACAGGTGTGTGTTCCCTGTCTGTGATAGCCTCTGATCTGGTGATGTACTGACTTACCTGAATTAGTTGTATACCTACCTTATGTTTGTTGAATTAACAACCGAGAGCTTTCTGTTACCCTTTTATGTGAACTGTTATTTAGTTGGGAGTCCTGTTTAATAAATTTGACTTTTTTTTGTATTTTATATCCTGTTTACTTTGTGTTATTCCCGTGAATATCACCCCCGGTGACTACGAGTTTGTAGGATGGGGGCTGGTAGCTAAATTCAGTAGCTCCCTGTTGAATACCTTTTCTGGGTTAACATTGTGTATTTACTATTTATTGAATTTAGTGGCATACTTTTTTTCTTAAACTCATCTGAAAACAATTCATAATAACGTTGGCATCTTACATGAGGCAGGCAGCTTGAGAGGGAGAGCTCTACCTGTTAACCAAGTAATCTGGGGGTTCATTGGAGGCTTAGGGGATGCTTGGACACAGTAAGAGAGTGTTTGGTGGCTAATGGATGGAGCAGGTCAGAGGTACCTATTTGAAAGTCATTCTAGGTGGGGAGAAGGACAGGTAGGATTATTGATATCTGAAAGTGTCAAGCTACATATGGAGGAGGGCAATGAACTCTCAGTTGACTTCACTTCCTAATTTCCCTGCTGGCCCCGGATGAGTAGGGAGAGAGAGCCACTATCCATCTCTCCATAAAAATCTCTGATAGAGCAAATTCTGATGCCAACACACTACCTTATGAGTATGGCTCCTGATGTTGTATATTACTCACTCAATAAGGAACTTTTTAATGTACTGTTCCTGATGGACTTCCACAACAGAATGGGTTTCAGTTTCAGCAAGCATTCAGTTTTATTTCCTTGAAAGTTGAGTCAAATATTATGCGCGTGAAAACAATATGAATTGTATAATCTGGGTAGATTCTACAAACCCTTTGCCAAAGATTCTAAAATGAACTATTGAAAAAATCTTTCCTTAACTCGTTAATGGTATCTGGGAATGAAGTTTGCTCTTTTATCCTTCTTCTACTTTTGGTGTTTGTTTCTCTTCTGGGGTGCTTTTTCTTCCCTCCCTCCACTCATCTCATACTATATAATATGGGTAAGTATTACTTTCTTTGAAATATGTTTCAAGCATGCAAATTGGTAGATTAACAATAGAGTGAAAAAGTAGAATAGTCTTGCCAGAATTCATACACAGTCTCTGCAGAATCATGATAAATTCAGTCAGCTATCTTTTGACCTTGGTAATAACATCACACACACACAATACAGGATGCCCTATAGTATTAAAAGGCTGCAGGGAAGAAAGCTGAAATAAGAAAAGAAGAGACTTCTGAAATGCAAGAGAACATTTCTTTTGTCTCCTATTCTGTTTCTTCCTTACAAAAAAAATCAGAATGTTAATTTGCTATAATTAAGTACACAATGGAGTTATAATGGATATAAAGAACAAAATAGTATATTTTATGATAAAAGTGAATTTCAGCTTCCAAAGTGAAAGCTTAACAGAATCTTAAAATGTGTATCCCTTTGTTTTATTCAGCACTTGTATTTTAAGCAGTCTTGAAGGTCTCTAAGGGTCATTCTCCTTACTTAAAGCTGCATTTGATATTTATATTTTGAATTTGAGTCTACATTTATCAGTTGCCTAAGTACCAAATTAGGAATAGAACTTTACGCACCCAGGCTTGAAAATTTCTCCAATAAAGAAAAAATAAAGTACCTATAATTGCTTTTTCCTCGGTTAAACTTAAATTACATGTCATCAGTCAATGTGGTCCAATAATGGAGGGGTAAAATCATGAATATATTGATGAATAAAACATTGTGATTCACTGCTATTTATAATTTGTGAGTAGTCATATGACAGCTAGGTATTCAGGAAAATGTTCATAAGTATCAAGTTTCACAATCTCACACTGGATTAGCATTACTTATTATGAGAGCTCATCAGAACACTTCTGACAAAATGACAACTTCTCATTTCTGAGAAAAAGAGCTCTCCAACCTGGTGGTTAGGCTGTGGAGACCCAGCTTCAAGTCCCTCTTCTACCTGATTCAGAGTGATCTGTAATGTGAAACTTTTCTCTGAGTCAGGAGGAGCAGGGATTTGAACCCGGGTACATCCCAAGAGAGTGCTCTCCCCACCTTCCCAAATCAAAAAGCTCAGACTTGGATCTGAAAACCAACATTTTGACACAATTCTGGTTTTGTGAAACTGTTTTAAAGTTTTTGGTTTTGTTTCAATGCAGAAAGAAAACAAATTGCAAAACCTCGAAAGGTGCTGTGAAACAGAATATTCTCCTGGACAGCTCTGCTTGTTCCCTATTCAGCACTTGTTCTTCTGTTGAAGTGTCAGTCATCCAACTAGGGGACAGATACAAAAATCTTGTCATTCTATTTCTTAGTTTCACTCCACAATCACATAGACTTAAATCATTTTGATTGACTCAGATAAAGCACCAAGCTGAAAATTATTTCACACGTCCCCATTCCCCTCTTCAACTCAGGACTGGTGGTGTTTTAATGTGAAATCCTGGCCTTATTGAAGTCAATGGGTGTTTGCCGTTAACTTCAATGAGGCTGGGATTTCAGCCTTGAAATGCTGACATTACTCTTCAGGTGATCTTTGGCCCCTGTGTTGCACTTCAGACCTGATCCAAAGCCCATTGAAGTCAAAGGCAATCTGATTTTGATGGATTTGGGATAAGGCCTTTAATTGTCAGGGACTGCAAGATTCACTTATGTGGTAAGTTTCATATTTGCATCTGAACTTTAGGGCCCTTATCCAACCATGACAATCCCCTGTACTTTTTGAAGTTTGCCAATCACTATCATATTATGTACTGCAGTGATCAATTCTGCGTTGGCAGGGAAATTGACTGCATGATCTAATCTTTTTTCTTTCTTTCTAGCCCTAATTTCTGTGATGCAATTATACTACTCATTCCCTATTTCAGAAGGGAAGTTTTAGTACTCTAGTACAAGTAAAACTGATGATGAAGTATATGGCATTGCTATTAAATCAGATTAAAAGTAACATCAAGAAACTATAAAACCGATTAGTATTCACAAGTTATTTAAACACAAATGATATGCAGCAATAAATCAGGACCATTAAAGACCTCCAAGCTTCTACCATGCAGGAGTGAAATTTGGATTAACATTTAGGAAATGTTCATAGTTGTACACCCCCTGTTATGTCAATGTGCAGCGGGAATATTTTAAAACTTCTTTCATAATAATTCTCCTAGAGACAGCAAGAGAAAGGTCAAATTACCTGCCTGATCCATTTTCCCTGTCCTCAAACTATCCTTATCATGCTCTCTGTGACTTGGGATGGAAGGGAGGGGGAAAACCAAGCAACAGTGCCCTCTTAGATCACATAGAAATTGCTGTCAACCAACATTATACGGCACCTGAAATTACCTAGCAAGGTCTGACTGTGAGAAAAGTTTGTGTTACTAATTATGAGAAGACATTTTTATATATGGACAGGGTTATTTCTCAAGGTTTCTTCTATATTTATGGCAAATGTGTAATACCGAGCTATATTAAAAAAGATTTCAGACGCCATCCCATTGTGCATAATTTCTTTAATTATTCTTCTTGGATCTGGAAATTCATAATTAACTTTATGAATTTGCCTGCTTTCAATTAAGCTCATTTTTATGTCCAATTTCTCCCACAAATAACACACACTTAAATATGTGTGTGTGTTTTAGGTTGGGCATCTTGCTTATTCTCACACTTGTCATCTAACCCTGTTCTTTTCTTGTTTTTCTGTCTCTCAAAGCCAATTTTTGCCCCTTTGAAAAAATGTATGCGTCTTTACAGCCCTGAAACCAGAAAACATTTAGAAACAGGTTTAAATCCATCCTCACTCAACAAAACACTTAAGCAAGTGCTTAAATCTACATAGGGGTATCCCAAAAGGAAAATAATAAGTCTCTGCACTTTTTGTGCTGCCTCGATGTCACAAAAGGAGAGGAGTGGGGGTGGAAATCTGCCCCACAATCTGTATACTTTATCTTACCTACAACTTTGGCCTGAAACTCTGAAAGTGACACTGAGTAGGATATAGGGGGAACAGAAATGAGGGGTCCTATCATAGGAGGCTACAAAGGAGAATTTTTTGAGTGTGTTGGTGGACCACCATTCTCCTATTTTTTTAAATGTTGAATTTTGTTTTGTTTTGATATTTTTTCACAATGGCAGAGATAACCCTGGGTTAGTTATGGTACTGGTGTATCCTTTAGCAAAGTCTCTTTTCCCCACAGCACTACCCTAAACATAAATTGTACCCAAAACCAGAACTGCAGTGAGACATTAGTACTATAGACCCATTCCTAGTTCCCCAGTCCATGGAATCACATGATGGGATCAGAATCTCAACCTAATTAAAAAAAATGTTTCTCCTCCTCACAGATGCAAAGGAAAGCTTGGAAATGTGAACCAAGGTCTGTTCTATACTACAGGGTTTGGTCGACATAAGCTGCCTTGCGTCCACCTAGCGGTAGAAGTGTCTTCACTTAAATTTGGCTCCCGCTCACGTAAGTGCCTTTCTATACTGATTTAATAACACCATCTCCATAAGCAGCATAGAGTCATGGTCAATGTAATTAGGTCAACACAGTATCAGTATAGACCAGGGTCGGCAACCTTTGGCATGTGGCCCATCAGGGTAATCCGCTGGCAGGCCGCAAGACATTTTGTTTACATTGACCGTCCGCAGGCATGGCCCCCTGCAGCCAAGTGGCACAGGCTTCAGGGACGTGCTGGCCGCCGCTTCCCGCAGCTCCCATTGGCTGGGAATGGTGAACTGCGGCCACTGGGAGCTGCAGGGGGCCATGCCTGCGGACGGTCAATGTAAACAAAATGTCTCGTGGCCTGCCAGCGGATTACTCTGATGGGCCACATGCCAAAGGTTGCCAACCCCTGGTATAGACACTCCGTTGGGCTTTCAGGAGCCGTCACACAATGCTCCTCACTAACATACAAGCAATCCTGGTGAGAATATGCACCACTGATACAAGGAGCCAAATGTGTACACAGAGAAGTAGTTTAATAACTCCGGTTGCTGTAGGCCAATTTAAGTTAGGTCACCATGATTTTGTAGCTTAAACATGGTCTAAGGGTAACCATTGTCTGGATGAGTCCTCAGACAGCATGAAACAACAGTTCCACGGCATGTGAACTACCCCATTCATCTTTTCCTGAAACTCAGTGACCTACCAAGGAGGGATGGAAACATGATTAGGGAATGGCATTACAGTGGGGCCTTGGGGACTTCACCAGATTGCCCTGTCCAAGACTATGATGGTAACAGTAAACTTTTGAAGAATGTGTGTTGTTTGTGTCCCTTTAGCAATATCTATTTTATTGTTCATAATGCTGTATTTTTGAAGAGGCATTATTATAATTCATGTGGTGATTTTTGCCTCACAGAAACAAAGCAAACTCGAATAGTACATTAATTGACATGACTGATACAAAAAATATCAGTGCTGTCAATATCACTCAGTGCATTTACAGCTATTTCAGCTTCTTTCATCTTGTTGTCTACCATTCATGTGAAATCCAATCGGATAATACACTATTACAAAGAAATCATGTCAAGCCATAATCCCCTATATTCAATATTGGCTCTGTAAATACAGAATGGACTTGTATGGCATATTATGTCTTTTGAATGTGCAGTAGCACAGAAGTAAAGTGTCACCATGGCCTCTGGAGGTTGCCTATAACCCTGTGTCAATATAAAACAAATATACATGGTATAATACAAATGGTGGGGTGCTAAGGAGCAGGGGCAGCTCTATGTATTTTGCAGTCCCAAGCATGGCAGCCAGGCGGCTTTCGGCGGTGTGCCGGTGGATTCGGCGTACCCGCCGCTGAATTGCCGCTGAAGCCACGGGACCGGCGGACCTCCCGCAGGCACGCTGCCGAAGGCTGCCTGACTGCTGCCCTCACAGCGACTGGCAGGCTGTGTTCCCCCCCCCCCCAGGCACGCGCTTGGTACACTGGTGCCTGAATCCACCCCTGCTAAGGAGGTAATGGCATAATAAGATGTATTAATATCCTGCAGCATCCTACTTTTTGGTGGATAATTAGATACGTTCATGGACAGATGTTATAACCAACCCGTTTCCCTTTCACATTTTTCAGTGACTGTGGAAACAAAATTATCAAGTGTAGTCAAATTTTGAGAACCTTAAATCCCAAACTGAAATGGTTTTTGCTAAAGAAATTCTAGGACAGGGGTCGGCAACCTTTCAGAAGTGGTGTGCCGAGTCTTCATTTATTCACTCTAATTTAAGGTTTCCCGTGCCAGTAATACATTTGAATGTTTTTAGAAGGTCTCTTTCTATAAATATATAATATATAATTAAACTATTGTTGTATGTAAAGTAAATAAGGTTTTTAAAATGTATAAGAAACTTCATTTCAAATTAAATTAAAATGCAGAGCTCCCCGGATCGGTGGCCAGGACCCGGGCAGTGAGAATGCCACTGAAAATCAGCTTGCGTGCTGCCTTTGGCACGCGTGCCATAGCTTGCCTACCCCTGTTCTAGGAGGTGCCTGAACAAAACATTTTTAAAATGGGTTAGATACCCTGATTTGGTCAGATGTTATTGTGTCTGCAGTAGCAGACATTCAGTGCAAACCAAAATGAAACACTGCATAATGTTCTGTGCTAAGGAAATGGACAGTTAAGAATCAATCTCTATCTCACATTCCCAGCTCTGAACCTAAAAATGACAGCTATTATCCAGATTTACATTTTATCCCAGCTAGAATAAAGCCAATAAATCACTGGGCTTTTGGCTGCTCAGATAATTATAATGTTAGTAGCTGCACTGGGGGAAAAGCTTGCAGAGGGTTAGAGCACAGTGTGGAAAGATTGACAGTGAAAAATGGGTTTGATTTCCATGTTAAGATGAGCACTTACAACATGCAAATACTAAATGCTATAGCTAGTGCTGTTACAAACATAGCCCTTCTCATCAAATACTGGGCAAAGTAACTCTGTGTAGCAGAGTATCTCTGGATAACTAATAGTGAAAGTGAACAATCACTAGCTTTGAAGTTTTGCTATGCAGTATTTTAACTAGGGCTGTCAAATGATTAAAAAAATGAATTGTGATTAATCATGAGATTTAAAAAAAATTGTGAATAATTGCAGTTTTAATCACACTGTTAAACAATACTAAGAAAACCATGTATTTAAATATTTTTGGCTGTGTTGTATATTTTCAAATATGTTGATTTCAATTACTACACAGAATACAAAGTGGACAGCGCTCATTTTATATTATCATTTTTAATTACAAAAAATATAACAGAAATATTATTTTTCAAATAACCTCATACAAGTACTTCTGTGTAATCTCATTATTGTTAAAGTGCATTACAGGGTGGGAAATTACAGATAGAACCCCGTAAATGTAAATGTAAACAAACTTGTTTGTCCTAGCGATTGGCTAAACAAAAAGTAGGACTGAATGGACTTGTAGGCTCTAAAGTTTTACATTGTTTATTTTTGAGTGCAGTTATGTTACAAAATCGAATCTACATTTGTAAGTTGCACTTTCAGGATAAAGAGATTGCACTACAATACTTGTATGAGGTTAATTGAAAAATATTATTTCTTTTGTTTATCTTTATTACAGTGCAAATATTTGTACTCAAAATAATAATATGAAGTGAGCACTGTACACTTTGTATTCTGTATTTTAATTGAAATCAATATATTTGAAAATGTAAAAAAACATCCAAAATATTTATAATAAATTTAAATTGGTATTCTGTAATAGGGTCCTATCAAATTCACAATCAATTTTGGTAAATTTCACAGTCATAGGATTTTAAAAATTGTAAATTTCATGATTTCAGATATTTATATCTGAAATTTCACAGTGTTGTAACTATAGGAGTCCTCACCCAAAAGGGTTTGTGGGGGGGAGGGGTCGCAGGGTTATTGTAGGGGGATCACGGTATTGCTAACTTTATTTCTGCACTGATGCTGCTGCTAGTGACACTGACTTCATAGCTGGATGGCCAGAGAGTGGCAGCTGCTAGCCAGGAGCCCAGCTCTGAAGGCAGCGCCTCTGCCAGAAACAACAGCACAGAATTACAGATGACATGGTATGGTATTGCCACTCTTACTTCTGTGCTGCTGCCTTCAGAGCTGGACCCTCGGCCAGCAGTTACCACCATAGGCATCGAGTTTCTAATCTGCTGGGCGGTACTCCCCCCCGGATCCGCCCAGGCCCCGACCTCATTCCACCCCTTCCCCTAAGGCCCCACCCCACCCTGCTTCTTCCCACCCCACTCTGTCCTTGCCTCTTCCCTGCCTCTTCCCACCACACCTCTCCCCTACTCAGTCCTACCCCCTCCTCCAGGCGAGCTCGCTCCTCCCACCTCCCCCTCAGCGCCTCCTGACACCATGAGACATCTGATCTGTGGCAGGCAGTAGGCACTGGTACGGAGGAGGAGGCACTGATTGGTGGGGCCCGCTAGCAGGCAGGAGGTGCTGAGGGGAGTGGGAGGTTCTGTTAGGGGAGCTGCCGGTGGGTTCTCAACACTGACATTTTTTTTTCCTGTGGGTGCTCCAGCCCCAAAGCACCCAAAGAGTCAGCTCCTATGGCTATCACTCTCTGGCCACCCGCTATGAAGGCAGAAGCTCAGAAGTAAGTGTGCTATGGTATGGCATTACCACCCTTATTTTTGTGCTGCTGCTGGTGGGGTGCTACCTTCAGAGCTGGACGCTTGGCCAGCAGCTGCTGCTCTTCAGCCACCCAGCTCTGAAGGCAGTGCAGAAGTAAGGGTGGCAATACAGCAACCCCCCTACAATAATCTTGCAACACCCCACGAGCCCCTTTTGGGTCAGGACCCCCAGTTTGAGAAACGCTGGTCTTCCTCATATAATCTGTATAGTATATGGTAAAAGTACACAAAAGACCAGATTTCATGGGGGAGACTAGATTTCATGGTCAGTGACGTGCTTTTCATGGCTGTGAATTTGGTAGGGGGCTAATTATTGTTTAGCAGTGTGGTTAAAACTGTGATTAATCACAATTAATTTTTTTTAATCAAGTCAATTTGTTTTGAGTTAATCGCTTGAGTTAACTACCTAATTCTAACACATTCTTGTTTATCTTTTCCATGTAGTACAACGTGATCTCTATCTTCCTAACTTTTAATGTTCTTTGGAAGTTTGCTCTTTTAAAGCTAGCATCACCTTGAAAATTTGCTTAAATTTCATCTGTAAATACCTATTTGGTGATAGTACATAGATGGTCATAACTCAATGTGTTAGGATATCCAAAGAAAATAGTGAATAGTAAGTAGAGCTGTATGGATTTGGTGAACGTTTCCTCATAAAGATATAAGTAGAAATGTTCATCACTAAACTACAATTTATTTCATTTCAGGAGGCTTAAAATTATTCTTACTAAAATGTGAACTGAGTGCTCCCAAGTTCCTATGGTGCTTCATGGAAGTTGTGGTGGAAGAGGTGCCTCATGCCCCAACTATGGGCTTGGTACTTTGGTTGGACTATATCTCCCATGATGCACTATAGTCTCTTTTCTGGTTGAACTGGGATAATCGGAGTCCCAATCATAAATGTTGAAATAAAACATTTAGATGTTTCCAAAATATTTTCTTTCAGAAATTTCTAATTCTGCAAAAGAACTCAATATGTCAGCATTCCTTCTTGATCCCAGACAAAAACAAATTTTGACATATTGAAATTTGCTGCTTTAATAGAACTGCCTAAAAAAGGCATGTAAATAAAATTGGAAAATGTTGGATTTTCATTTGCTCATACTATCAACTTGAGGAAGTTATCATAAACATGGCTGTCAATTTATCTGCAATCACAACTGTCAGTTTGGGAGGAAGGAGAAAAACTGAAAGTCAAATTTTAAATTCAGTTTTCTGTATCATGTAATCATCATAATTTAATCTTGCACATGAGTCCCAACATTTCTCCAATTGAATTCAATGGCCAAACTCTCATTTATTTGAATGGGTGCAGGATTAGACTGTAGATCACAAGAGCTTATTGTCTCAATAGGGAGTGTATATCAACCAAGTACAACCATTTATCTCATACATAATTGATTTCACTACTACTGGAGTTGGCCTTCTACTTGCTTTTAGGAGTATTGTGTTTTGCTGCATTACAAAAAGCCACATCCTTCCCTTCTTGTGTAAAATTATGCAGGAATAGTCTTACTTGCAAAATTGCCTTTATTTCTCCCAGTTCCATCACATATTCCCACAGTCCATGCAGCATGGGACATCTCAGAGGTTCAACCAACAATTTTCAGAAGGCAGAGATGGGTAAAGAACTCCATTGTAGATCCTATAGATCACAGCTAAAATGAGCTGGGCAAACTTTTTTGGTCAAACTTTTTTCCGGTGAAAAATTCAGGTTTATCTACACCGAAAATGTTTGGCAAATTCATATCAGTTTTTCCAAATTGTTCATATTGGGAAAAAATCAGAAATCTTTTGATATTTTGGAAAAAAAAAACAATTTTCCATTTTAAATGACTTTTCATTTTGAAATTTCCTTTGCATTTATTTTAAAAAAATTAAAAACAAAAGTGCCTGAAGTAGAAATGAAAAGTTTTGTTCAACCCAAAATAAATGTATTTTCAACTTTTTGATTTGATGATTTTTTTTTTAAAAATCATTTGCAATTTGACACTAACTGATTTTTTCTCATGTTTGTTAATTGCCTGTGAACTGAAAAAAAAATATTATTCACACAGCTCTACAGCTGTGTTGAGTATAACACACACATTCCCATACACTGCAACTACTGGCAAAGCAAATCAGTGGAATTTAAATGAATACTTTTCTTCTGTATTCACCCAGCTGTACTCTTGGTACAGAATAATAATTTTTAAAGCATTTAATACACTCTGCAATCTATAAGATTGACCATGAAAGGACCTCCAATTCCACAAACATGGCAATTTGCACAGCTGTTTCCAAGTCCTGTCTTTTTCTATAGGCCCACAGTCCATGTTTGATACCACAGGAGACCTGCTGTATAATTTGTATGGAGTGATTATTTGATATCAGAGAAAAAATACTACATAGCATCATGTTCCCTCTGAGTAACCAAATACATTGTTTACTACTCCCCTTTTGGTCCACATAAAAGAAAGGAAGTAAATGTTCAATATAGAGTAACAGTGCTCGCTTTTATCATTTGTCTCCCATTCCCACTCACCAAAAACAATCTTTGTAACATTTTTCTTTGTTAATTGAGGCAACAACTGGTGAAGTGTTGTGACTGGCTGTGAATATGAAATATTTTAAACAGTTCAGTGAATGTCATGATGATCAGCAGTTTTCCTGTGAACATCTATATTTTTGCTCCTCTCTACTGATTCTTCTTAGATAAATATCTAACCATCGACTTTCCAGGACATCGTGGAACAGGAGAAGGCAATAAGGTAGCAGGACTAATGTAGATTTCTTTTTCAGTGACTGGAAACATAGAAGTGTTGCAATCCTTGGGCTAGATTGTGCCATTTAGACACAACCCATAAAAAGACCCATGCTGTGCACTACTCTGGAGGGAGCACTGGGAGATCCCAGGCATGCAATGTATGTGTGAGCACCACTACATCCCTTCCTAGGATGCAGGTTACTGCACCCCTGCAGTCAGCCAGCTGCTTAGTAAGGTGCAGAGTCATGGCAGGGGTGTAGCAGGGGAGGAAGCCATGGCCTCACAACTTGCCCACCATCTCTGCCCCACTGTGGTATTATGATCTCCTGAGAAGTATGGAGGGAGCAGCTCTTGAGCCTTATGTAGGAAGGGAGGAGAAGGTTCCATACACAACACACCTGCATAAAGGTCAGAGAAAATCTGGCCTAGTGCTGAGATGCTATACTAGAATTAGTCCGTAATCATTACAGTCATGGTTGACCTGCGAGATGTTGAGGACTGACTGAGCTGCCTATATAGCAGCAAGATTAGGATGATACAAATCCATCTGTTTTAAAGTCACTGGCCCTCTTTGTTCCATTATGCATCTTTGGAATATATGAAAGCTCCTGATGGATAGCCTACTGGTAAATGAGACCAGACTAGGACCAGATGCTCTTTCAGCCCTACATCAAATATCTAAATATAGTTTCTTTCTGTTTGGATACTAAAAATGACTGTATGAAAAAAAAAAAAAGTTTTGCTCCTTGCCTGGGACTATATGCACTGAATTTCTATACTAGTGATAAATGACTGAAACCTTTCTAACCATGGAAAAATCTGAATAAAATGTAGCAAAGTAGTAATAAACTGAGTGAGATGATGCCACTAAGAAAACATGAAACTATGCCATTATGGAAATACATTCAAATTGTACGGTAATGAAACCGAAGAGATGAAGAACACTTGACTAAAATGTAAGGGCATACAGGCTGAAATGGAAACATGAATGAGAGGGATAAATTAGGTTGAAAGAGGAGAGGGGATGAATTGTAATGAAATAGGGAAAAGGTTAAAGCATTCAGATACCTTGGTGAAGGGCACTACATAAAAGACTAGGTAAAAGGGATAGATAGCAAGATTCAAGAAATGCTGCAAACACATGTATGAGTAACTTTACTTATACAGTATAAGTATAGTCTAATGGGACTACTCATGTGAGTAAAGTTACTAAAGGGATGGTAGGATTTGGCCGTCACTAAGAGTTAAATTGTGCCACGGTAGTTCATGCTGAGCAGCACTTTATTTCTTGATTAATTTTAGTGGGCCAATTCAAGGAGTAAGGATGAGGCAGAATTTGGCCCTAACTGGTTAACTAAGCGCCTGATCGGACAAAGTGCTTGAGCACCTCCTGTTAAGAGCTGAACATCCTAAACACCCACTGATGGAGTTGCTCATCACCTCACAGAATTGGAAACTCTTCCTGTGTCAGAAAGGCTGAGAAAGGTCAGTTTGCAGAACTGGAAAGTGAAGAGCAACTCATTGATTTTAATTGGAAATCAAGTTATAACCATGCCAATCAATGGTGTTTTAACTAGGCTGAATCTCAAAAGGGAGAAGCAAAATGGACTGAATTTGAAAGGGAAAAAAGTAGGTCTTTGAAGAAGAAAAAAGGATGAGACCAGGATTACTGAAATTGATGGGTGCAAAACAAGTTTATTCTTAGGAGGAAGCCCAAAAGAACTATATATACAGAGAGGGATTTGTTTGCAAATCCCTACAAAACTGCAATTTTCCTTTTACTGGTTCTTTTTTCTGGAGTTTAAGATATGATGTAGTATAACAATACCATTTCATTTTATAGCTGAAGTAGGTATCCCATTTCACAGCACAGATAGGTAGGACACTGTGTGCCAATATTCAAAGGACTGGAATAAAACAAACAAACAAACAAAAAACTACCTGGGAATATTTCCTTAAAGAAGAATTTTCACCAGGGAACAAATGTGGAAATTGCAATGTTTAAAGAGAAAGAAATATACTCTGTTTTTAATTGATGTATATATATGTAATTTAATAAGATATTTCCTTCCTGACAGCTATATTTTTAATTAGCCTACTTCTGCATGTAATAAAGTCATTATACTTTGTTTATACAGTCAGTCTACTGCTATGGAAATTTTAGTCATAAATTCAATATATATTCATTACTGTCAATTTATACCAGGACAGATAGAAGCAAATTTTTATTACTAATAATATTTATTAGTAGTAGTGGTAGTAGTAAAGTAGAACCAAAAGGCCCCAACTGAGATGGGGGGCCCACTGTACTAAATACTGTATGTACACACAGTACTTAGTGCTGTATGAGATTACACACACACACACACACACACACACACACACTTACCAACATTGTTTAGGTTGCAAAGTCAAGCACTCAAAAGTTAGGAAATACCAGAATTAAGTTTGCCTGTGCAACCTTAATTCACCCCCTTGTATATATGCATTATGATACAGTCTTTAATTGCATGATCACATACTATTTTTCCCACAGAACCCCTACCTCATTCAGTGCACAGATAGATGGTACTCAATGACCAGCTATTCAGTATTTTGTTTGCTCCTCATATAATTGCCCTAAGCCTTACTTACTGCACACTGTTCAAACCCTCCTCTGAAGACAGAATTATCAATTTCTTCATGAGGTTTTCTAGGCTGCTCATCACTATAATATTTGGGTGCATTACAAACATTATTTAATCTTCCCAACATCCCTGTGAGATAAGGCTGTGGTATTATCACCATTTTACTGATGGTAAACTGAGGCACTGAGATTAAATAAAATGTTTTCACTCATTTTGGGTGCACAATTTGAGATGAGTAGAGTGTCATTTTTCTGCATAATTAGCCTTGTATATCATTTTATATGTTCAAAGCACAGTTCCCACTAACTTCAGGGTTCAAGTCAGGCACCCAGAAAATGAGGAAGACATATTTATTGACCATTTGTGAAATATTTGGCTTGTGTGACTTGTCCATCATCATATAAGAACTCTGTGGCACAGCCAGGGATAAAATCCACTTTTCTAATAACTATTCACTGGAAATCTGACCCATCAGAGAGAGACCTTCCAGTCCATTTATATTACGGCAATGCTGTTTGCAACACCATAGTTAAGACTGAGTTCCAATTTTCATTAACAGCATGGATTCAGCGTCTTTGTTTTGCTTTAAAAATAGAGTATATACTCTCCAAATTTGCAGCACTTACTCTCTGAACAGACAATAAAATTCTGATAATTTACAAGTAACTCTGTTAATCACTTTATGAATTAAAATTAATTAAAAACTGGGTATTTTAAGAAATTTAACATCTGGGTCAGTCTTTTCTTATGATCTTAATGTGAGAATAAAGCAGACATTTCAAATTATGCATACAATTAAAATCAATTGAAATCTTTCACATATGCCATATTTGAATAAATTAGTTTGTAATTAAACTAAGTTAGTAATGATTGTTAAATCTAATTGTTATAATTATATAGACTATAGTCAGGCTCAGGGTCAACAGCTCAGATAACCCATAAGTGGGATCATTGTGACATCACAGGTAACTCAATCAATTACCTCTATTCCTCTACAACTAATTTGCATGCAACACTTCTATTAGTTACAATGACTCAGTGGTATTAGGGAGATTGATCACATGGTTTAAGAGTTCTCATTGGTAGATTAACTGGCCCAAATGTCACTGCTCTTTAAAGGTTTCATTGGATATCAGTACTTTAAATGCTCCCCAGGACCCTGCTGCCTAGAACCTGCCACTCATTGAAGCACTACTGCTGGGGGAACTGGGGCAGCAGAACCAGGGGAGCCCCTGAAGCACAGAGAAACTGGGACATATGGACTGGGCTCTCCCTGCTCTTCTCCTTTCACATAGCACCAGTCTCACTACTACAGCCCTGTTAACCAATGAGTTAATTGCAATTCAAGGGTCAGATTCACAAGTACGCCATAATTGTCTTGCACTGCTCTCACGATGCAAAACAGTTGCAAACCCATTTAACTGGCTAGTGTGCTCAGGCTGCTTTGTAGTGCACTGAATCTACACTTAAAAGTTAAAATTTAAAACAATGATTTAAGGTTGATACTTCATATCAACAAATCATTAGACATATGGCACTGTTGCATTCTCTTTGTTTGGTTTTTGTTTGGTTGGTTTATTGCTTGTGTCTTATATTTTTAATAAATTTAAAAACTAAGGAAATTCCCAGACACAAATTATGTTAAAATGGAATTAATTTGAGAGTACATTTCAGTAAATCTTCCAAAGATTTGGCCTCACTTCAGTTGCTCATCTTATCCAAAAGTGGTGTTGCATGCTCTTTGGCTGTGTCATTAGGATGGACAAAAACACCCCAGAATACTGCACTCTCAAACTTTCCTTTGATGTACAAAGGGGTGTGCACCTTGACCTTATCTGGTGTTGACTGTTGCACTGCCCCAGAAATTCATGGATTTTTAGGACTGAACCAAATCTGGGAACTTTGCTTCATGGTGCTTGGCGTAATGTCATCACCTGTGGTCTCTGGCTAACACAACAGTCCTTCATAAACTATGAGCGTGTGTAAACAGAATGTGGTATGGTATACTGTGTTTTCTTGAAAAATAGTATTACAAGGTAATAATCCAAAACTCAGTCAGAAATATACCAGTCACACCCATTGTCACTTACATACAGAGCTTCCATTACATCTTCTATCAGAGGAAAAGCTGTCTCATTTTAAAAAAAGTGTTTTACAATCTATTTTGTTCATCAATCCACAAAATGGCCAAAAAGCCATCCCACAATCTACCATATATTCATTGATTTAAAGTGCCTATATATTGCAATTAAAACATTACTGTTTATTTCAGTCAAACACAGGGATGTTATGCATGATTCCCTCTTCAGCCTCAACAAATCACAATGCCACAAGGAAGTGCACTGAAATATATTTATCTGAATGTGGACTCAGCAGATTTCAGGCTCAAAAATACACACAAGTGTCTTAATTACACAGACTATTTTAATGAAACTTTAAGAGGGCAGTTTTAAATCACATGAAAGAGAAAGATCAAAGCAATAGTAATACAATACTGCTACTGAAACTACTCCCCATTGTGCATGTACCATATTTGTTCAATAGAAGTGTACAAACTCTGAGACATATTTTTGATAGCCACAAAGTTCAACAAACTAAGGGTATGTCTTCACTGCACAATTAATCCAGATGATAAGCACACGGGTCAGCCTCGCCTCCCTCGCTCACGCCTCGGGGTGTGAGCATCCCCACAGCAAAGCCCTTCCCATGTTACTGTGTCCTCATTGTTTCTGCCCTTGCCTGTGTATGGGGAGGGGGGCATATCCCATAGTTCTTTGTGCTAATACACTTTCAGATTCTTGCTCAGATAATTGTGCCAATTGTGGGAGTGATTTTGACCCACATACACTCTGCAAAGTGGGTGGGTTTCAGTCTGACAATGTGGAATCCATACTCTAACCTACACCACTGTAGTAAACTCGTGTGGGCTTAAAGTACTTCCAGGTTTTTCTGTGTGGATGGTAGGGGGACTCAGGCTAAAACCTGGGTAAGAGCTGAGGTTAACAGTGAAATGAAAACATACCTTATATCCCAACCCCAGATTCCTTTCTGTCTTGGGCAGGAACGTAGTGGTATCTTTGACTGATGGAATGGTGATACAAGCTGGGTAATATCTTTTATTAGACCAATTTCTGTTAGTGAAAGAGAAACACCTCTGAGTTTACACAGGACTCTTCTTCAGGCCTAGGAAATGTGCTCAGAGTGATGGAATGGTGTGATGTTTAAGTCATGACACAATGCTGGGAATCTATGTCTTCTGACCTTAACTTGCAAACTTTAACTTTGGTTATTGTAACAGGCTTAAGGGTTTCAGGGCTCAGGCAAGCCGAGCCTGATTACTAAAAAGGCACACCTGGGTTGGATCAGAGGATTCCTTATAAAAATCAGCAAGAACATGCAGGGTGCAGTTGACAGGAAAAAAAAGCCCAGCCAGAAAGAGCTGAGATTGGTGGCTTCAGGTGGAGCAGCCTGGCCCAGAGGAAGAGCTATGTGTGTGGAAGGAAAACTAGGGATGAGTATGAACATCTGTGTTATGGTTATGGACTTTATTTGGGGGACTCTCTAAGGATTGAGAGTGAATGATTGTTTGAATCATTTACTGTTATTAAACTGCTCCAAGAGGGTGTGGGGGTTGCTATCAGACACAAGAGAGTCCCCCCACCATCCACACAGAAAAACCTGGAAGTACTTTAAGCAGTTCTTAAGGGGCCTCCAAGAGATACCTGTGGTTATAAGGGGTGCTCAGTAAGTGACCACCCCGCTACAGTGCTGCAGGCTAGAATGAAGTCATTTTAGGTAGAATTAGATGGGATTTCCCCAGAACGCTTCAAGCAGCCTTAAGACATAGGATACAATGACATACAACATCTGAAAGGGGCAATGCAAACAATAACTTTGACTCCTGTCTCTTATGCTGTCAAAATCTCAAGTTTAACATTTCTTTGTCTTAAACCAAACAAACAGAAATCAATAAAAATAAATCCATATGCATTACAAAATGTTTCCCCCCCCCCCCATCTATGTATTTAGACGCAAACTTAGAAAGAAAACTATTGGGACAAGCATTTCAGAGCTATCATTTTCTCCTACTGATACCGGCCCCTTTTTATATGAAGACAAATTCCTCACACCTTTCAACACTGTGCATGTGCAAGCATCAGAAAAATCCCATTATTGCTACTTGTCAGGTTTCTCTATTATTCTCTTGGCAGCATGCTATGCATTAATTTCCTACTGCATCCAAATAAAGAAATTCAGACTGGTATATCTAGGACACATTTTTTCTCACGTAGAATAATCAAGATAAAAAATCAGAGAATTGCAATCAATTATTTTAAATACCAGTGTCCTTGAGTACTGTATGTTTTATCTGAAGAAATGCATCAAACTAAGATTTGCATTATTCTGCTTCTCTTAGTGTATTTATAGCCTTTACAATCTGTTTGCCCATCTTTTTCAATACTGTATGTCCAGTGAAATTGTCGTTACAGTTTATAGGCTAAAATCCTGAGTGAAGAATTTGCAGTGAATCATTTGCTGGATTAATTTATTTCCTTTTCTGCTTGTGGAACATGCATAAGCAGTTTCTGTTAATTTTATTATCTGATTTCATTTGTTTCCTGATCCAAAACCCATTAAAGTTAATGGAAGTATTTCTACTGACTTTGACGGACTTTGGCTTTAGCCCTGGATGGATATCTCTTCTGGTTTTTTAATCTATAGAGACTGATCACACGTGTTCTAAATTCAAGCTCTATTTCTTTAGGCCTGCAAACAGTTATAAGCACGCTTAATTTCACTTCTGTGACGAGTCACATGTTAAACTTAATGCCGCTACTCGTAGGTGGGTGAATGTCTGCAGGCCCCGGTCTTAGAGTGTGGGCCTTCCTGAACAGGGGTACGTTCCAGCTTCATTATAATATTGAATATTCCTCCTTTCCTCTCTTACAATCCACTTGCCATCAGTAAAACCCTCTTCAATTACTCGTAATACATTGCAATGCATCATTAGATAAATGCCTTTTTAATAAAGAGAATCCAGGTGTACTGGTAAAATACTATGATTGAATACCTTTAATCTCTCAGCTTCATTAGGCAGTGACAGTCTGTCATGGTCTTTTCTTATTTATTCTGCTTGAGTTGCCAAGCCTTTCCTGTGGCTATTAATGATGACAGATCATTTGTTACTTTATGAGAACACAAATACATTTCCATCTCTGTCTTATGCATTTTCCCAACCCCACAGATTGTCAATTTAGAAAGCTGCTTGCGCTCCAGAAAAAAAAAAATCCTCTTGCTTCAAGCTGAAACATGCTGTACAACTGCACCCTTAATTATGGATTAGTTTAGCATTCCATTGTCATATGTCAACAATGTTTCCTTTGGAAAATACAGTGTTTCTTATTCTGACTCCCTTTTTAAAATGAAAGTTTTCTTTAATAGAGTTAAGTTGCCTCCTAGATAAGGATGAACTAAAGTTTCACCCTTTTGTTCAAAACTAGGCAAGGCATGTTTGACTTCTCTGCTGCAGTTCAAAATGTGAAGGTCAGAATAAATAAGTCTCACAAAGAGGAAGATTATTGAAGGGCATATTATCTGTAGTGACGCATTCCTATTCAAGCAAAGCAAACCTTCACCACAATGACCACAATGTTATTCATTAATCACTATGGATACGGTGTCAGTGGTGAATTTGACATGCTAAGAAGACAATTTCAGTTTGCAAGGAAATTATATATTTTCCCTTCAAAGAGAATAATCCGAGTTTATGATATAAGAAACACAAACCATCTACTTTCCTTCACATCAGGGGAATTACTACTCTACAAACTCAAATTGTTGGTAAGGTACCCACCAATAATGCTGATTGACTTGGAAGTGTTTTTTTCACTAGCAAATGAAATTGGCATTCTGGTTTTTAACGTTTAACAATAATGGATGCAAATAACTCGACAATCATATTGAAATATCCTTAGAACAGTTCTGTATGGAGACTTTTGCTGAATCTAGAAGGTTCCTAAATGTAAATGACTTCTCATTATCTGAATGTCATGGATCAGAATAATTACTAATTCCTGAAAAAATGATGGTATGTTAAAGTAGCATCGTCAATTATGCATGAACAGGTACTAATCAAATGGATAGATATTCATGTAAAATTATACAACCATATGGACAACAAGTTATAGTGCAGCAACTTGCACCATACCTTGACTTTTATTTTTACAATGGCAACAACCCTTATTTCTACTGTGTTTAGGATTTAACTTTGGGGGTTCTGAATGATCTGTACTGCTCATCACAAGCCTAAATAATATAGTGATGGGCATATTAGAAATAAATAGAGCTAGAGATACAGTGATTTATATTGTATAGTCTTAAAATTTAAAAAGTGTCAAATTCTGGAAGGATGCATTTTGAATCAGAAAGTGCTACTGACCTCAACCTTAAAAACTTTTCATTTAATGTAAAAATATAAAATTGTTATCATAAATACAAATAAGCACTGCATGGTTACCAAAGGTTACATATTCCCTAAACCGATGTCTGACAGCTCTGCAATGCTAAGAAGCAGATAGAATAATAGTAATGCCTAGCTCTTATATACAGCTTTTCCTTAACAGATCTAAATGTGCTTTATAAAGGAGGTAAGGATCATTATCCCCATTTTACACCTGGGTAGTGGTGGTGGAAATGAGGCACAGAGAGGTGAAGCGACATGGCTGAGATCACCCAGCAGGCCAGCGACAGAGCCAGAAATAAAAACTAGGTTTCCTGAGTCACAGTCCAGTGCTCTGTCCACTGGGCAACACTACTTACCATCTCAGGGAAAATGTTTACGCCTCGCATTTTAGTTCCCTAGCAGGGGGCATCAAACTACCTTACAGGGTGTTCTGGATGCTTATGTCTCATAGGCTCAAACCTGCAAATGAATGTTCCAACTCCTGCCTCTGCAAGACACCTCTCACCCCAGGACCCTTATAGAGAACCCCTGCCTGAATATTCCCCAATAACCTCTGAGAACCCCTGCCTGAATATTCCCCAATAACCTCTCGGGGACCCTGAGGTTTTAGTATTCCTGAGGCTTGGTTAGTTTGACCAGACATCCCATTTTTTAAAAGGGACAGTCCCGTATTTAAGCTCTCCTGCAGGTGTCCCGCCCCCGTCAGTACTGGTGGATCCTGCTGCTGGCTGGATCCATGCTCGCCAGCCTGCTGCTCACCAACAGTGAGTGGGATGTCCAGTGGTCAGCAATGGGGGTGGATGTGCAAGGCTGGTGGTGGGGCAAAAATGCAGCACGCAGGGCCGGCCGTTCACCTTCCTGGTCCGTCAGCACAGCCCCGCTGCATGCCGGCTCTCGGCCAGCAGGGCCTCACCCCCCGCCATCCCATTTCCAGCTGGCACAGGCA
This sequence comes from Chrysemys picta bellii, assembly GCF_011386835.1. NCBI lineage: Eukaryota > Metazoa > Chordata > Testudines > Emydidae > Chrysemys > Chrysemys picta. The sequence continues at coordinate 228,860,890 of NC_088791.1, forward strand.
GTGAGCTGGGGTGGTTGGTGACTGCGGGCAGGTGCCAGGTGGTGGCCGATTACATGTCGCTTCTGCTGCCCACCCATTGGCCCTTTATATGCTTCCCTCTCACTGTGAGCACAGAGCTGCTCACTCTGCTCTGCCCCTTTACCACTCCCAGACCCGCTGCTCCTCAATATCCCCCCCAGTGGGGCGCGGAGAACCAGGCCCTGGTCAGAGCACTGAGCTCACCAACAGCCTGGCTGGCAGACTCCTTCCTTCCCCCACTGCCTCTGTCTGGGCTGGTGCCCCGGGAAAGCCCAATACCCTGTGGGCTGGGGCTCTGGCCAGGAGGAGCCAAGCCCTGCATGTGCCAAAGCACCGCACAGCGCTGGCATGGGGAAGCCTCTCTGCCCCTCGGCTAAGCTCTGGAGTGGCAGACGGGGGGGGAGTGATTTCCAGCCTGTTCACACCTCAAACCTGCAGGCTCCACAGCATGCCCCTGGGCAGGGGCTTGTTTCCACCCTCTTTATTCCCCCCTCCTCCGCCCCACAGCCCTGGGTCCTGCTCCCAGGGAGTGCGAGGCTGCTCCATCCCCTAGGCACCCTCTTCTGCTGAGCCACCTCTCTGGATGGGTTCACTGAAGCCCCAGGAGTCAGGTTCCCTGGGCCATGGTGCACAATGCATTCTTAGCGCTTAACCCCTTCCTGCCCGTGCTTTGGCCAGGGGACAGGAGGCAGCTGGGTTATGCTGGTGGCCAGCAGCAGCCTGGAGGTGTTAGCTGCCTTTTGACACTGTGAGGGCAGGAAGGGACAAGCTGTGTCCAGGCACAACGGAGTGGTGGGGGGAAGAGGGAAGAGATGAGCTCTGGAAAGACACACACACACACACACACACACACACACACACACACACACATGCTGCAGCTGGAAGCAGCACCCATCCCTTCTCTCCTGCAAGTGCTGAAAAGATGCTGCTGGCCACATTCTGGTGTGAACCTGGCAGAAATCTGGGGAGGGGAGGTATGTGACACTGCATGCCCTCCCACCCACGTGTTGCCTCAGGAAGATGCGGTGCCAGGTACTAGGAGAGGCAGGTCTGTCCCCAGACAGGTATGAAGGGCAGAGAACACCAGGGAGAGAGGGTTGGTTCGGTTGGTCCCCTTCCCTCACCCCTCCACCATGTGAGAGAGGTGTACGAGAGTGTGTGTCACCCCACTCCGTATGTGCGCAGGGGTAGGGGCGTGTGTGTTACCTCTCCCCATGTGAACCCTAAAGTCTTAAAGATAAGAAGGTTAATAAAAAGAATCCAACTATGCAGTATTTATTTTAAACAGGGTCTCAGTCAACTTGATGTTAATTTGAACAATGGTATGATTGATTGCCGTTGAACTCGAGTTGAATCTGAGTAATTTTACCAGGTGTCCCATATTCAGCATAGGGAAATATAATCACCCTAAACTTGGTGGAAAATCAGCTGCAGAGGAAAGTGAAGTTTTCACCATCTCAAGCCCTGTGGGGGAGTTAGGCCATGTCCTGCCTCCTCCCTCCCCCTTTCAAAGACCATTAGGACTCGAGATAGAGAGTGGTGACCCCCACCAAGGACAAAACATGGGAAGTGACTAGCTGGTGTACCCCTCCTCAAAGACTGAGGAAGTTTTGGGAGTGGAGCAATCACTGTTACTCCACTAAGAATGGCAAAAGTTATGCAGAGGGCCTCAGGACTCTTTGGGTGGGAGGCAGGCAAGTCACTACATAGTAAGGAAGGGGCTATTAAGCGGTGAATCAAATTTCTCTACTGTGGGAGAATGTCCTCTGAGTTATGAAAAATCTACAGAACCTCTAATCTAGGCTCCATTCCAATGTGTTCAAGGGTTTGTGGGAACATTTAACACAAGTGTACTTCACAGTAATTTCATTACACTCCCTTGCATATAAATGTAACCAGCACCATCCTCTGACAAGTTCCACACTGACCTAAAGGGAAAAGTCGTGATGTCCTGAGTATCAGCACTGTGTTTGGCACTGTATTTCATTATTAATTAATGAAGCTCAGCAGCATGCCTCTCTGTCATCCTTACCAAGCTAATTATGTGCTTTTACTGACAGCACCTGATGTAATCGTAGCTCCCTGCATTGCTGAAAATAGTCACCATCTCACCATGCAGGAGACAATTGGGAACCTTAACAAACTCACTAATTGACATGTACACAGAGATTTAATTCCTGGACTGGTAAAGAAGAATTAATTAGAAATATTACAAATCAATGAAATCCATATCCACAATGCTTTTATGTTGGAAAGAACCAAATTTAGGAACAAAACTGTACATAACATAATTAAAATTTGACATCTTTGAACTTTATGTATCTTCCATTGAATTGCTAATGAAGATTATACATGCTATTCTCTTTGTTTATCTATGATGAGAACCTTGTAAGAAACAAAATAATGAACAGGAATCTTGATCACCATTCTTTTCAGCAAACAACATATCTTCTACAGTGTCTACATCGGTGCTAAATCATCTTTTGAGTTATTCTGCCTCATGAATGTAAAAGATTTCACAAAACATGATCCTCTGCAATTTCAGTAGTGAAGAACATTATTCCATTTTTCTGGAATACTCATCCCTGTATGGCAGTCAATGTAATTTCAAGAAAATGAGGGAGGTCTTTTCAGCGTTAAGGCCGTTTTCACTATAAATAAATAAATAAATACTTAACCTTTTTTTTTTTTTTGCATTAAATAAACAAGATCGGTTTCTACTGTGCAGAAACAACTGGAAGCTTGGAAACCGACCTATTTGCTTCTTGTCATATGGCAAACTTAACTAGCATGGAAAGAATACATATGTATTAAAGCAAAAATTACATTCCATGCCTTACTAGCAATAAAGACCTAGTGAAAAGGGCATTGGTTGTTTTGCAAGGCTGCCTTTTCATGTACTGAGCTTTCACAACAGCATTTGATCCATTTGATTTGCAGCCATACTGCTCAACATTAGAGAATGCTTAGAAACCCAAGGCTCCTGGGGCAGCTGGGCAACATTTTCAACAGCAGCAGGGGAAAATATACAGATATATTAAAAAACAACAACAAAGCAGCATTCCTAAAAGTATAACTAACAAGAGAAGTAACTGATCCCTGACTTAAGATGCATGGTTATCTAATGATGTGCAAATATGAATGTTGTAGCCTCTCATTAGATTACAAAGCTCCATTTGTATATATACAATGCTACTACTAAGATACATTTTCTTGCTTGTTGACTTGACCCCATCACACCCCTTTTTGGAATAACCATTCATGGACTCACCCATTCGTTGCACTGCACACTAACTTCAACATTCGTATTCTTGCCATCAAGGCCCGATATTACAACACCCCTGCCTGTAACTCAGACTTGGTTTTTCACTCCATGTTCCCCACTTTCTCTGCTCCATCAGAGAAACTAGCCTCAAGAACCCGTTCATCTTCTGCTTTCTCAAACATCGTTATCCCTTCCCCCTGCCCCCCAATGCTGCCTTCAAGCTTTGAATATCCTCCTCAAAGCCATTCCTCAGCTACTTCTCTGGTCTCTTAAATCTTTCCAAAAAACTCAATTCTACCATATCATGTATGAGATTGTGAGGGGAAGAAAGGTATCAAAGCAAACAAACAACCATTGTTTATCAGAGCAATCAAGTTGTATCCAGGCTTTATTATAGAGACATTGATGTTACTCTCATCTTTCCTCACCATCCTTTTTTATTCTTTTTTACCCTAAACTTTTGTTAGGGCTGGTTGAAAATATTTCATCAAACTTTTTTTTTAATGGAAAAGTGGGGTTTTGATTAAACAAAAGCGTATATGGAAAGTGCTTTCCTCAAATTATTTTGGTATCTTACTGAAAAACCTAAAAACTGAAATTTTTTGCCTGTAAATTTTTTGTTAGTTTTGGCTGGAATTTTTGTTTTGTTTTGTTTTCAGCTGCCATTGGTGGGCAACTTTCAGATTTTTTTTTCAATGACTAGTCAATATTTTCCACTGAAAAGGGCAGTGGAAAGATTCCAATAGACTTTAAAGGGAGTTGGTCTATTTCCCTATTTTACTTAACTCTGAATGTAAGGCAAAGCTATCCTTCTCTATGTGGCAAATATCACCAGACAATACAATGTTATACACAGCTATACAAAACCTGTAGCCACCAAGGCAATGAAATGTGAGCTTCTTCATGAAAACATGCAAGTGAAATTTCAGGATAGTTCCATCTAGCAGGGAAATGAATATATGGTGAGCATGCATAAAATGTTTAAATGCAAACTTGTCATAGAGAGACAGGAGCATTTGCATGATCCACTGACTAGAACTTTCAGATTTTGAACAAAGGAGCTTTGTCAGATCTGGTCCCCATATATATGTCTCTGGCAGATTTAAGGGGAAAAGAGTTAGAAAGCAGATATATACAACCAACTTTTTAATCCTAATAAAATGGAGTTTACCAGTTGATATGAATTATGTTTGTCAGTACTCTGTCCTCATATTATCTTTCTCTTCAAGGGGCTGCCCTCTCAGCCAACACTTCAGAACATGACAGAGGACCAAGACTTCCACTCCATTACAGAACATCCAGATGTGGTCACTGTGACTGACAATTTCCTGCACTATCCTGAATGAACTTTATTTAATTAAGTTAAACCTTATTGAATTAGTTTTAACACCTTTGGAGTTAATGTATTAAAATGCAGTTGTGTACGTGTTTATTGTAGAATTGTATGTATTTCCATGGGAAGTATGTGTGTATAGTTTATTTTTTATATAAAGTAGGGCTGAAATTCTGTCAGAAAAATCAGTCATTCAGGATATGGACTGACCTCATCTGAATGTCCTAGCTAGGTGCATGTAATTAACATCTCAGAAACAATGTTCCTAATTTGTTTCATTAATTCTAACTGTGATAAAGAGCAGTGAGGCCTTTAAGTCTTGGCACTCTAATTTCAGGGACACTTTGGTCATTGATATAGAATTCCTGCTGCTGGAGATAGATAATATTCTCCAGAGAAAACAGTCAGTCTCCCTTAATTGAAATTACCTTCTAGAAGAAAAGTGCCATAGATTAGGTTGGAGGAGGGCTAAGCTCTGCACTGAACATTAATACATCTGACATTCACTTTTTGCAAAAGAGTTATATTGCTCTCCTATAATGCCAATAAGCAAGGAACATGTTTCCATTGAAATATTGTTTCATATTTAAATTACAAGTGCACCCACTGTCCCAATTAGTGTCATTGTGCATTGGTGGAAGTAGGCAGCAAGAAATGGAGGAGAGGGCACACTTTCCTTGAACCTGATTTAATGCAATATCCAGTAGAGCATGTTCACATCAATATTTGAAGAACATTTGTTGCCACGAAGACAATCAGCTCCCTCCCCTCACTCCCCACAGAATGTGCCCCCTTCCCAGTTCAGACTTTCAAATTAGGAGAAAGGAGAAAGAGTAAGAGAGATCAATAGCAGCAACTGCAATTGATGAGGTTTTAAATCCAAAATCTCTTTGGCGGGTCTGGGTTTTCCTTCTGGAGACAGAGAGGGGAAAAACAATTCTGTTCAGTTTAGAACTAGGAAGTTAGGGCCCAATCCTGCAAGATACTGAGATGCAGAACATCCTAATCTCACAGAAACAGATGCAATGTCAGGCAACACAACACCTGCCAAAAGGAACAAGACACATTGCCATTTTCTTGTCACTTTGGACCCAGCTATGCATTCTTCCTTCCCTTCAAACTCTAGGTTTTTTTTTTCAAGTCTACTGTTAGGCTTTATCTACACTAGCACTTTTGTCGGCAAAATTTTTGTTAGTCAAGGGTGTGAAAAAAACGCCTCCCTGACCAACATAAGTTTCACCGACAAAAGCACCGGTGTGCATAGCGCTATGTCGGCGGGAGACGCTCTCCCATTGACATAGCTACTGACGTTTGTTGGACGTGGTTTGATTATCCGTCATAGAATGGTTTTACAGGTACAGCTGTGCTGCTGTAAGGGCCGTAGAATAGACATAGCCCAAGACAGGTGCTTGGATCACTTTCCCTTGTCTGAATTGGCTTTTCTGCATGTAGGGCTTTCAATTATAGACAAAAGTTGTTTTTACATTTTCTTTGTTAGGCTTCACAGGACTGCTCTACTTTTAAAATTAGGTCAGCATAGCTATGGTGCGTGGGGGTGTGAAAAATACACATCTCTGAACACTGTAGCTATGCCAACTTAACCCTTGGTGCAGATGCAGCTAGATCTACCCTACTGCCAGGGAGAAAAATCTCTTTGTCGCTGTAAACTGTACCTGAGCTACAGGGTTACGCCAGCAGAGCTACGGTGCTATAGTCACTGTAGTGTAGGCATGACCACAGTGCCATGAATTCAGTCACTAAAAGATTTACTTTGTATGGGCTAAATTGTAATCCAGAAAAGTTGCATGTTCTCACTGGATTTTAGATATGCCTAAAAAAGGAGACACAATGTTTCAAATCATGTTCTAGCCTAGTATGCCAGTGTGTCCATTGATTAGATTGCTTTTCTGAACTCTGGCCCCTTGGAATCCACATTCGGTGCTTATACAAATGTTAGGCATTTTGTTCAGAAAATCCAGGGGTGCTTTGTGATTCTTTAGTAGACAACATTTTCTCTCTTCTCTTGTTTCTGTCACTCATTCTCCTTTCTTCCCATTTCCTCTTTTGCCTCTGACCACCTTATTCTCAACAGGAATGTCAAATGCTATTAATCATAAAGTCCCACTGAAATTACAAAACCTACCATACTGGAGGCACACAATTTAGAGCAGTAATTGTTCCAACATAGTTAAAACATGGTCTGATTCTATGCTGTGTTTAAATGAATGATACCCAGGCAACATCCAATACAGTTTTTACTGTTTGAGGCATTTCTATTACATAATTGGTCTCAATCTAGCCACATATTTTAGGCCTCTGAAAAAAGCATTCATCACCCATCTCAGTCAGACATGATGCTACCTGCAGTAAAGAAAAAAGCAAAGCATTCACAGAATACAGAACTTCCTTCTCCTCCAATGAGGAGACACTGAGTCACCAAAACCCCTTCATTGTGGAGTTGCAATGCAATGTAAAAGGTGCACTGCAGTTAATTTAAATTAATTAATGGAGATATCCTATCTCCTAGAATGGTTACTAAGTCCAGACCCTACCTTCTCTAGCAGGACCAAGTACTGATTTTGCCCCAGATCCCCAAGTGGCCCCCTCAAGGACTGAGCTCATAATCCTAAATTTAGTAGACCAGTGCTCAAACCACTGAGCTATCCCTCCCCCTCAAGCTGGTAAGTGTAGAGCAGGAGTTCTCAAACTGGAGGTCGGGACTCCTCAAGGGGTCGCAAGGTTCTTACATGGGCGGTGGTGAGCTGCCAGCCTCCACCCCAAACTCTGCTTCTCCTCCAGCATTTATAATATTGTTAAATATATTAAAAAGTGTTTTTAATTTATAAGGGGGGTCGCACTCAAAGGCTTGCTATGTGAAAGGGGTCACCAGTCCAAAAGTTTGAGAACCGCTGGTGTAGAACTTATAGCTTTAGACCAATGATAAATTAATTGAGGAGATACTCCAGTCCATTCATGAACAAGGAGGACTCAGCCTCAGTTAGCTTCTGGATAATTCCAACACTGGTTAGATGGCATTAAAACTCTTCTTAAAAGCTAAACAAAAACTTGATCTCTGCTCAAAAACACTTTTCTTATTAATTATGTCTTTGCCACTTCTGCAATAAATTTATATGTGACAAAAACCATAGCAGAGTGAGTTAAGGATGATTCTGAATTCCCCCCACTTTTTAAAAGCTTAACTTTATCTGCACCATTTGTAAGTACCACTTTATTGATTTTGCATAATCATCTCCTAATGATGGATGCCCCCTCATGAAATTAGTGACAGAATTAAGCCCTAGTATGCTGTATTGTGAAAATATGAAAGAAATTCTTTCCAAGCTGAAATAAGAATCAAGACAAATGTGGTATGATTTTTAACAAGTATGACTGTATTTCCTTGGAATATTTCTTCCTTGTGACTGCAGCATTTTGTGCCTTGTGAGAGCTCCACTTGACTTACTTAGAAGTTAAAAAGCTGCTGTCCAGCTGAGAACACACACTGAGTAGTTTAATGAGGATGCAACTCAGCAAGAGCACTAGGAAATTTCAATGGTGTTCTAAAGATACAATATTTTACTTTAGACAATCAGTATTTAGAGCATAATAAACACTTCAAATGTCCAAATGCAAGTCCTACTACTTGCAAATGGAAGAACTGTTTGCTACTTTGTTTTTATAAATGAAACCTCAGACAGGACCAGCTCTAAAGTGAAATGTGGAGGGGCATAAGAGCTTGAATTCATGTCATCTCTCTACCCCACACCATGCTTCTGCCTGACACTATAACTCTCAGACTATTCCCAACCCACCCCAACTTCATTTTCCATCTGGATGGGAAAAAGCTTTTGACACAGAAACACTTACTTAAGAAGGTGAGCAGAACTCTATTGCAATGTACAGGGAGATTTTAGCAAACTAGTAAAGTGCCTGAAACCACTATTGCTTATTGCTAAAAGCAGACATGTCAGCAGGCCATAAATTGGCCATGCAGCAGCCTCAGTGTAACCAAGGCAGGAGGGGAGGGGTTTTGGGTGCCACAGAAAGGGCAGCCTGATCCCGCATCCTTCCTGATAAGAATTGTGTTGAAATTGCTGATACATTCATTTTAGAAGAACAGGAAGCTTGTCTATGTACCCTCAGGAATGTGTCTGTCAGGGCCTCAAGGGTCTGAAAAAAAGCCACCTGGGTTAATTGATGACTAGAAGGAAACCTCTTGCTTGACATTTCAAACTGCTTGCTTAACATGTTTTCTTTAAGTGATATGTCATTGTATTACTAATGTATAAATTAGGGGGAAAAGCTTGAGTTAGTTGGACTCTTCGGAGGGTTTCTCCAGTGACTCTCCCCCTGGACGCATCCTGTGGTCCCCGGCGGCAGACGGAAGATTTGGCCACTCGAGAACCACACTCAGCTTCGGGAATTACTGAGGGTTGAGGGTGTTTTATTAAACACCCTCACTGTTTAGAAGTGTGCAAGTGCTTAAGACTAAGTAAAGTTTAGCTTTAAGTGAAAGCACTCTTGTGTTGCCCTGTTCGTGCCAGCCATCTATTGGTTGGACGGCCGTGTCTCCCCTGATTTATTTCCCGACACCACCTTGCACAGAGTAAAAGTTACCAAGAGCTTTGGGTTGAAAGAACCCTGGGTAACAGCAAGTAAGACTGAAACAGCTACTTACAGTAACTGCTAGTGCTTCCTAAATACCTTCATCAGGGCGCTCCTTTCTGTACAGAGTAATTTCAAATCTTGATTTGTCCCTAGTCCCCTTTGGATTTCTCTTATTGTCAGTTTACCCAATAAAGTGGAAAAAATCTCTGATCACTCTGATCATTCTGAAGGGCTCAGTCATCTCCCCATTAACCTCTATATGTCAATCACTATCTTCTTCTTCCCTGGTTGTGCCTTTTCCTGCCCCCACTCACACTCAGGCTGCCCAAAGTGGTGCTGCTGATTTGCCATATGGGAGCCACAATGAACAACTCCCTCTGTGGTCCAGTTTGAAAGTAGCATGCCTGTTTTAAGTTTCCTTTTGAACAAAATGTTCCTTTACCATTGTTTTAAGCATGCTGCTCAGATAGGAATACCATAAAACCCTTTTCCTTTCCGCAGGCATGGAAATCGGAAGGTTGGCAGCAACAGAAACTTTTACCCATGATGGCGATTGGAGCAGGACTGAGATAGTTTTGAGAAAGGAGGAGGCAGTTGGTGCCTATTTCTCCACAACAACAATTACCAAGTGGTGAGAAAGAAATACTTCAGGGAAGGAAAGCTCTCTCTTCCCTCTTGTAAATTTTATTTTATTTTTTGCAAAAAGAAAAAAATCCAGAAAGATCTCACTTCTTTCCCATTCCAGATCTCCTTGGCGTAGGACAGAGTAAACTAGTGGCAGCTCACTTCTCTCCTCTCTACCCCCTGCCCAGGAAAGGTGGAGGAACTCAGTCATAGGGCAGACCTAGGCCAACAGTCAAATAGAAAAAGGAGAGACCTGAAGCACTCCATTATCCACAGATTCCAAGAACAATACATGAGCACATTAGCCAGAGGTTTCTATTGAAGTGATCAGCAGTTAAATAGTTCATATTAACTTCCAGATTGTCCTCACTATGAATGGGACATTTCACACCTTGCTTTGGAACTTTTGTTTCAGGATACCTTTTGTTTCAGGATACCTGCAGACTCAAGAATACAACACTCCATCAGTTCTCATTTGTACGGTCTTCTTTGAAACCTTGAGGGCTAGAGAATGTTACTTGAACTAAAGGATTGAACTGAGCAGAAACTAATGGAGGGTAAACATTTGGAAAGGTTTTAAACCCCGTAAGTCTCAGTGCAGGGCCTCTCCTGAACACAAATACTGGTTTTATTTTCTTTAACCTGTGATGTCAAACCCAGCTCTACAAAAAACATGATAGACAGTGATTTGCAGCATTGTTGTAGCTGTGGTGCTCCCAAGATATTAGAGGGGCAAGTTGGGTGAGGTAATACCTTGTCTGTATGATAGACAATGTGAATTAGAAACTGAATATTGTTTAACAATATGAAACACACGTCATGAACCATAGAACCTTCCAAACAAATGACTCTGGCAAGCAATGTCCTTACAGTCCTTGAACAGTTTTAACAGGTGAGAATTTAATTTGTTTTTTTTTCTTGGCTGGCTTAATGATGTGAGATACATAAAATCTGTTTTTGACTTTTACTGGATAACATAAGGCCCCCATTTTCCGGCCTGTCCTTCGACACCTGAATCAGAGCTCAAACATACAAGTATATGCCCATAAATATTTAATTACTCCTGGCAAAAAAGAAATGTCAAATTTCAATTAAAATACTTACAGCTAATAAAAGATATCATGGTATGGAGAGAGATTACAACCAGGCACAAGACATCAAAAGATACACAAGTAGTCTTATGCTTCACAAACTAAACTCAGAGCATTGTACATTTTAAACAAAAGTCATGTTCAGTTTATTCCCATTTCCATCCTTTTGCTGAATTCAATGCCCATGTTGCATAGATTGACTGGACTTCCAGAGTGACATTATATAAATCCAATTGGTCCCATTTCTCTTCTGTAAGCACTTCCATTGGGATGCATGGATTGATCCTTTGTGCCACAGTTGGAAAGATGGATGAAGCAGGGGATGTTTTCTGATTAGAGCCACATGCAAGATCATATCTGCTTATTAGCAGCAAGACTTTACCCCAGATTCCTCCCACCAATCTAATAGTTCTCACTACCATGGTGATAAGCACAGTATACACATTTAGAGAAATAAAATAGATTAGGTGGATTAGAGAGTCAGATTTCCTTGGGGTCAGTTCAATGTTTATTTTCATATCCTCTTCTCTCTGGTGCTAATAAAAATTATCACATTTCCAGAAAGGAGGAGAAGGGCTTCTTCTGCAGCATTAGTTTAGTGTAGAATGTCCACAAGAGTGAGTGCATGATGTTATTTAATAAAGCTGTGCAAAATATTGAATCTTGGACTCATGTGAATTGAGCACTAAACCCATCACAAACAGCATGGGTTTGAGATAATTGCATTTGTGGGGAGAAGCAGCTGCCTTGTGAAGCTGGTAAAATATTGTGAAGAGGGGGAGGGTTAAGGAGTTGGGGCTTGGGATAGGTTGAGCTTTTGCCCTAAAGTCAGCCTTCCTCCTCTTTGGTCCAAATAGCTGCCTTTATCCACCAAAACGTTCTTCCAATGCCCCTGAGTTCTTTCACTCACCCAGCTGCCATGGAGGCAGCAGTGTTCCCCCTCCCACCCTTATACACCTCTATATATTTAGGCTTGGAAGGATTCAGTGTTTTTTTTTATTCATTTCATTTTTTGGTAAATGTCTGTAAACATCAATTTCAGCACATGCACCAATGAAAAAATATGTACATATATAATAATCTAAATTTACAGATAGTCAAAGTAAGAAACATCCTGATTGAGTACTTATTAGTTTGATATAAGGATATTTACTTTGCATATTTCACTATGTGATGTTGATAATTTCTGAATTAATGGTTATAAAGCTTTAACTTTCATCATCTACTGTCATTAAATAATTGTCTGATTCCCCCATCCCATTGTCTGATTCTAGCATTACTTCCGACAACTGTGACAATTTAAATTGATAAAAATAAAAATAAAATGCTTAAAATAGACATAGATATAATCTTTCAAAATGGTATATACAAACTCTGCTAAGCCTATATATATATATATATCCGTGCAAGAAATCTATATTTAAAAAAGTGATTTAGGATTCAAACCCAGACACACAAATATTAGGGAATGACAGAGTTAAGGTTGCCTATTTATTAATTCATGGTCTCATATTTTTTTCTACAGTATTCCTGCCTCAGTTGGTTGATATTGCTTTATATTCTCATCATTCAGTGTGTGGCCCTATACCTTAATTATTGTATACCATATACCATCTTAACTCTGCATAAGTAAAGGGGATTGCAATCCCACTTTTTATACAGTGTCACCAGTTGACTAGTGAGGACCATTGACAACAAAGGAATAAACCAAATTACATGGATGTTATTAAGCAAGAGTACTTAAATATATATTCTGTCTCCCATTCTTTGCTTCTTTTTCTGACATTCTCACTTAACATGTGAATTTGAGTCAATCTTTTGAATGCATGATGTTTGGTATGTTCAAAACTAAATTTGATCCATCCCTAATTTTATCAAGGATTTTCATGTTATAATCCTATAAGGTCAGAATGAATCCACTGAACTCACCTGGGCTCAATCACTGTATCATATACACAGTCTAAAGGACACTTGTTGGATTTTGGTTGCTTAAAAATGAAAGTGAAAGCCTAAAAATGCATTTAAATTAATATCAATTGTATTTTAATGCACCAAAGCCAGGAAATTCAGAAGGAAAATTTCCTATTCATCTTTACTCATTCTGTTATACAGTTCACTGTTTGTGGATTTTTATGTTTCATATATGCTACATTACCAAGGCAGAAGAAAGCAACAGAGGGTCCTGTGGCACCTTTAAGACTAACAGAAGTATTGGGAGCATAAGCTTTCGTGGGTAAGAATCTCACTTCTTCAGATGCAAGACAGAGCAGAAGAGAGAAAATAAAGGAGAGAACTTGCCATCTCCACACCACATTGAGACAGCATGGGTTTTCTATTTGTCCCTTAGATCCATAAGTATGAAGGCCCAAGTTATAAAGGGGCCCTGGACTGAGCCTTTGCACTTGCTAAAACTTGGAATTTGGAGGTACATGCACAAAAGCTTGGGCATATATATTTGCACCAACATATGTAGAAGCAGAGTTGTTGTTTTTTTAAAATGTTGGTACCAAAAGTCACCAGATGCACTCAAAAAAATAAAAGTTAAAAAGAAACAACAAACAGAGTTAAATTTACCTCTGAATTGTGATTAATCTGTTCAGGATAATAACTGATAATAGGCTCTTGCATCCCCACGCTGGACCCAATTAAATGCCTGGTATGTGAGAGAGGATAGCAGATATCACCCCTCCCCAGGATTGCATTTACACCTTATGCACCTGGAGGCACAGCATCTTCAGCGCCACCCCACCCACTGCCTATAACTGAGCTTCATGTTGCACACAGTTTTAGAGAGGTAAGGCACCCCTAGAACACTGGCACCCCTAGAACACTGGCACCCCTAGGTACATTCCCACTGTGTCTAACTGGAAATCCGTCCCTGCCCCTCCCGCATTGTTAAGTTAAAAAAGTTGCAGCCTGACACATAAGTCCATCCCTGTGCCTGTCTTTCACCTGTGTGTCCTGATCAGTACTTGAGGGTAAAGCTGCTGTCTATAAAAGTATAATATAAATAGGTTATGTTTGAAGGAATTCTTTTACGCTCTCAGTGTCACTTTCAGCAGTAGTAAACATTACTGACCATGTATATCTTCATTTGAATTGGAAATAAAAAAGACCATGGAAACAGGAGCACTGTATATTTGACTATGGTGTCTATTTTAGAGCACACAATTCATCACAAAAAAGCTGCAAAGGAATTTAACAAAACATAAACCAGTGGTGCAGTTCAAAGCAGGAAAATTTAACATATAACTGCAGCAATTTCTTCACCGATTAGAGGCCATCACAATCTCTGTTCATTAAAAAATGAAACTGTAGCTGTTCAATGGTAGTTTAATTAAGTGTTTGAGGGTTTATGACTAAAAAGGAAAAAAAAGTAATATCTCTGCAATAGTGACTCACTAAATAGCCCTGAAGGGCTACTATGAGCAGTGGCATCTACCAAAGACGTAAACACGAGAATCAATCAGCAAAATCATCCTTGCAGAGGTGTTTGAGGGGAGTTAATATTCAAGGAATTTCTGTTCATGAGTTTGCAGTGTCCTTATGGCTATGAACAGAGGATTCAGTCCAGTTTCTTCTGAAACATATTGTCCATGTACCTCTCATTTTTGTAATAATCCAACGAAGTGGAATGCTAACAGACACTAAAACGATGTAAGAATGCAGCTTTCATCTCTGGACAGCTATTGGTTCTGCATAACTGTTCTATTACAGTCAGAATCAATTATAGCCCCCAAATAATACTATTTTATTGATTTGTATTCCAGTGGCACCCAAGATCCCCAGTCATGGATCTTTGCCCCATTGGGCTAGGCACTGTACAAACACAGAACAAAGAAAGTGTAAGCTCTTTGAGGCAAGAACAATCTGCTACCCTTTTAAGGGGGGGAAAGTCCGTTCTGTATCAGGAATAACAATACTATACTCACTCCCATCCATCAATAAATTCAGTTTTGTTTTTTTGCAAGTCCTTGTGTGCAGTGCATGCAAGTGTGAGCACAAGCAATGTTGGGCACAAATAACATGACACGTGAGAAGTAATCTTCTATATTGAGCCGAATCATTGGTTTAGGGACGAGCCAAGCAAGTAACCCCACAATGTCTTAGTACATCACACATCCGAACATAGTAGAGATGCTGAGGTGGTATCTTCCTGGTAGGGCTTGGCCTTGCCATTAGCTGAGCAAGAATTTCTGGGCCTCAGACAGGTCTACCCCTTGTTAAAATCCCTGGAAGCCCCGCAACTTATTGAGAAGCTTTGCTCTTCTTTCTCCCAGACTCATTTTCATTTCTACTAAATGTTAGAGAGTTCTGAATGGTGGGTAGAAAAACAAAGATGATGAAGCCAGTTCTCCCACACCTCCCTCATCCCAATCCCCCACCATGCCCCAAAAGAGCTCACTTGCTGCCTTTGGAGTTTCATCTCTAACATTAAAATGTTACCTCTGTGAGACAGAGACTTTTTTTTTCTTTTTTTAAATTCTACTGTAAGACATCTAGCCTAATGTGGGGCTCCTTCCATTAAATATTCATAATACTTTGCATCTGATTGTCACCTATTATATGTTCCACAGTGGTAGCAAGAAGGACCTGCCTTCACACTTAGAACTGACTCGTTCCAGCTCCTGTTAGGCTGAGGCTAGGATGCAGAGGTATAAAAGAAAGTCAACTGTATGTTACTGCTGTCAAAATTACTGTAAACAGCAGGAAGAAAGCACCACAATCATAAAGGTTCAAAAAGCAGAGACTATTAAAATATAAATTAATTAGAAGTCAAAAAAAGCAAGAGAACTTGGAAGGCTCATGCCCTTACTCAGTCTTCACTGCAGAGTTACCCAGGCAATCTGCACCCAGGTCTGAGCACCCAGAGTAGCCTAGCTTGGGTGTGAGCAGCTACATTGCAAAGCCGTACCCGAGTTACTGAGTCCTTGCTCGTATGTCACTAGGACTTCTGTGGGCTTCTTTGCACTGCAGTATGCTGAGCTGCTTTATGATTCTTTTCCAGTGAATTATGGAAGAACTTGCCTGTCCTGCTGGGCACACGAGGGGAATTCTGGGAAGACACTGAACTATCAGCACTTTAGTGATTTACCCTGCATCCTTACTGCAAAGTGGGGAGGTTACTACCCTGAATGAAAGCAGCACCTGGACTTTAGCCAGTAGTTCCAGCCAGACCAGCCAGCATAGTTATGAAACCCTAAAGTCAGGTGAGATGGTTTAGTGTGTGGACAGGAAGGTAGAAAACACCACTAAACTTGGATGAGATGGTTGTATGTGTGGACAGGAAGGAAGTTGGGGGGACCCGAATAAGAGCGTGGGTTAATTAATTCTGAAGCAAAGTCTTATCCTCAGAGACAGTACATTATCAGGAGGTAGGAATGTTTACCCACATGGAGATATGAGAGAGCATAACTATTTTACTATCTGCAGGTGGTGGGGAAATAGTAACCCTGTAAATGATTGATACTACACAGTGCACTTAGTCTTTCATATTGCAGAAGAGACTTAGACAACTAATACATTGCAGAAGTAAAAATCTTATGTCCCATGCTACAAAGAGTCTATTGCCTACATGCTTGGTAGGTATTGTAAGACACTCAAAAGCTACCATTCATCTAATGCTTTCTGGTGTATGAACTCAGATTCACCCTGTGAGGTCTTTTTTACAAGCAATTTTAGATAAGTCTTATTATATACCAGTGTAATTAAATTTACCCTAAATCAGGGCTCTAATACCGGGGAATGGGAAAGAAAAAAACATCTGTCATATTACCACAAACCTATAAAGTACATTCTTGGCAGGTTGATCATTTAGGACAATTTTCTGTCAAAGATTTGTAAATCATTAGCCAATTTGGCTGCTCAGTTATTAAGTTCAATGAATCTGTAATGGTTTGAGTACACCTGTCAGCAAAGTTTGCTCGGAGTGGCTTTTGGTCTTTAAAGGAATTTTTTTAGCCAATATTTTTACCAGCTGACCTTTCATTTTACTGCCTGTAAGGTTTTATTTGGCTGTTCTTTTTGTTATTTGCTTGATTTTTAACTACATAATTATAATGGCATTAAAGGAGGATTTTGATGTATTTTCTATTTGCTGCTGGACTCTACTGACATAAACCTGGATTCTGATGCATTTAATCACCTTGGCCAGATTCTGGTCTCACTACCAGCATAACTTCAGTTACAGATTGCAAGTGGCAGTTACTCACACAAGGGTTCCTTTGACATCAATGGGACATGGAACTACTTGTGTGAATAAGTGCTCACCACTATGAGTAAGAGGATGACAATTTGACCCATACTCAGAATGTAGTCTCACTGAAATCAGTGGGGACTATTCAAGGAGTATAATACTACTCAGTGGGCCTGATCTTCTGAAAGTGTAAATTTGCATAGTTCCATTACCTTCAATGGAGCTATGCCAGTTTACATTATCTGAGGATTTAGCCCAGTGAATATAAAGATGGCAGAAGGGTTTATCTGACCTTTTAACACTTTAACTTGCCTCACAAATCTTGCTTGGTTCCTGTGCCAGTCCCCAGACTGGAAAAATTGTACAGTATATTCTTTAAATTGTCTTTCATGTCTACAGAGAATGAAAGGATCGGGCTATTCAAATGGGGCTGGCTACAAGGGGTTATGCCATACATCCATTCTCACAGCTGCCTGTAGAACAGCAGCAATGAGGAGCTGATAAAAATTAGGAGCACAATCATTTTCTCCTAGTAGGAGGACTGCCGTGCAGTAGATACAAGGAGTTTCACAGTTGAAGGAGTTAAATCATGCAGACTCGTGTTTGCAGAGAGAGTGCTGATTAATTTAATTGGGTTTGGGTTTTTTGCTTTTGTTTGCTTGTTGTTGATCTTCTGAGGTGGGTGTGTTCTTGAAGACTTATGACTCCTCTGACCTAAAGGGGACTTTCTGCCCTGCAAAGTGAAGTCATTGACAAACAGTGAGTGATATAATGTAACAAAGATTCTACTATCCTGTGGGACAGGTGGTATTTTAAGGGTCTAAGTTATCAGTTTCTATACAGAGAGAGAGAGAGAGAGAGAGAGAGAGAGAGCGAGAGAGCAGGATGTGCTTAGCAGGTACACTAATGATGAGAAGAGAAATTTTAGACAAAAGCACTGGGACCCTTCTCCTATGAAAAGTGCCTAGAGATCTTCAGTGTCCACATAGAGCAAGACTTCCATTTTAAGACTTCATCTGAAAAGCTCCCTCCCCCCCCCCCGTCCCCAGCAAGAAGTACTCAATGCCTCTTTCTCAGAATGATAGCCTGAGACAACCCTGCTGAAATTCAAATGCGGAGAGTCAAGACACCTGATATTTAGACTTACTTAGACAGTCCCCCAAATAAATAACTGTGTTAAGAAAATGGCAACATTTTCTGAATTTGACCAAAAGAAACAGGCTTTCAGTTTGCAATTATTTGCTATAAGGGCTGGAATTTTAAAAGCTATGATAAAATGATAAAGAAGACAAAAAATTCCATAAACCTGGCTGGCACTTTTGCTCTTGGTAAATATCCAATCAGCTTTCCTGGAGCTCACAGCTATTTCAGAGCAGTGCTGGTGTCAGAAACCTGAGAACAAGCCAAAATGAATCATAGAATCATAGAATCATAGAATATCAGGGTTGGAAGGGACCTCAAGAGGTCATCTAGTCCAACCCCCTGCTCAAAGCAGGACCAATTCCCAGCTAAATCATCCCAGCCAGGGCTTTGTCAAGCCGGGCCTTAAAAACCTCCAAGGAAGGAGACTCCACCACCTCCCTAGGTAACGCATTCCAGTGTTTCACCGGAATGGTGGGTAGAGTCTGTGTGTATACACACTTTTTTTGCCATATAAGCTAATTACTATGAGCCACTTTTCTTTTACCTGTAAACTACTTCTGACCTACTCATCAAAAATGTTTCCATTTAATTGACAAGTAAAAATACAGGAAATAATTAATCAGGAAGCAACCATATTGTCAGTCTGGCAACGAAAATCAGGACAGGAGGTGAGGAAGTGCAGGCAGACCTAGGGAGTACCAGGGCAGTTTCTAGACCATGTTTAAAGGTGATCTAACCTCTCTGCTATGTGTTTTTTCTGAAGAAAAGTAAGCATTATATAGATGCATATACTACACTCAAACTACAGGACCTACCATACAAGTCTCTGTTCCTTGGACCTCTGGATATGTCAGAGGAGCAGGTAAGGGTGTGTCTGGGTTAGCAAAGTCCAGTTGGTCCTCAACAAAACACTATCCTCTCCTCTCACACCATCACATGGCCTCCCCTGGCATGCTCTCACCACCCCTATCGAACAGAGTGCCATCAGCACCACCTCCAGAAATGGTCCCTGGAGTAAAGAGTTGCCCATTGGAGCCAGGAGAAAAGCAGGCCTTTACAACACTAGGAATCCTATTCAGTCAGCAGCATAGACAGCTTGCAGTCAGTGCATCTGTGCTAAATGTAGGGGGGGAAATTGCCTATGGGATGGGTGGGGAAAAGGAGAAACTTCTACCCTCCCACTCTTTCTCCTCCTCCCTGCCCTACTACACATTTCTTCATCTTTCTGTCTCTCCAGTTCTCCCTTTCCCATACTGCCTGAAAATAAGGTGTGGGTAGGGGTATAGAGGGGGAATTTACCTTAGTTACAATATTATTAGGGTTGTTTGAATTGTTTGCTGTGTGTGTCCATATATTTAATAGAGTCACCAAGATATGAAGCTAAGAAAACTTTACGATTGTGCAACATTAGTTTTGCAAAGTTAATCCTCCCTCCCATCCTTCCTTCCACCCTTTGGCTCCCACATCCCAAATACAGTAATTGTTTTTTGTTTTGCTTTCACTGTTAGATGTTAGAGTGTAATCTCTTCAAAGCAGTGTAGTGTTTCTCTTTATAATGTGCCTGTGAAGCACCAAGTACACTTTTTAACACTGTATATAAATCATATCTTCCTGTCCTGCTATAAACAGATGAAGCTGCATTTCCAGGTGCTATTAGCAATAAAATGGCATCCTCCAGGGATCCCACAGCTGCCTAGTTCATTGCAGCAGAGTCTGAAAGAGTTTGAGATTTTACAGTAGTGCTCTGAATATCTTGTTTAACTCACAGGCTCTAAGTACATTTTCCTTTAGCCCTTTAAAACACCAATTAAAATCACTGCCCCTTTCCTTTAAATTTAGCACGAGTCCTGGTTGAATGCAGCCCTGAAGGGCCAAAATCCATGTTCTGTGTATGTAAAAACCTGATATAGGCTATGTCAGCAGTTTTTTACAGGCCCAAAGTCCAGAGTTTGGTCAAGAGGCCAACAGTGAACAATATTCGCTAAGAGAAGCAGAACAAACAAGAGACAACCTTTCTTTTTACTAAGATAAGCATGGTCAGCAAAATGCCAGATGGGGAGCAGTAATTCTTAAAGCACTCTTATCTGAAGCTGCAAACAGACCAAAGGATTGAAAGGGGCCCTGTGTCCAGGTCTATGTCCACTCCTCTGCAAGAGGAGATAGCCATGATCTTCCAACATACCAACCTTGAGTTCATGGAAGAGGTTCAAGCATGTCAGTATGAGATATGACATCCTTCCTCCCAGATACCAGTGTCTCCCTTTAGAAGCACTATGAGCAACTGAAAAACAATTTCTATTGCCATGTACTTTTCAATGTCTTTTTGCTTTAACCCCCAGGAATGTACCTGTTGGACAATCAGAAGGGCTACCTCATTCCTATGGACCCCAAATCAGAATTCAACATATATATTTTATACTAATACACTTTATACAATTGTTTAAAGGAAAACACCTATGTACTAACAATATGTCATATGTTAACCTGAAACCATGGGCGGAGACATTATGTAATCTTTATACTATTAGCTACTGTGCTTGTCTTGCTGCTAGATCTATCCAGGGGATCAGGACCTCCTACCCCGTCACTTCCCTTTGCCCATGAAAAATCCATATAATCCATTGTAATCAATTGTTTGGCAGTGTCTCTGAGCCTAATAAGCAAAGGGACACTCTGTCAGCGCTGTGCGTAATAAACCCATGTGCTTGATTCTACACAGTGTCCATTTTGTTCCTTTAAGCCCTAAATTTTGAAGGAAGGCAAAGTTATATTATACAAAACAGACTCTATGCCAGAGGTTCTCAAACTGGGGTTCGGGACCCCTCAGGGAGTCACGAGGTCATTACATGGGGGGTTGCGAGCTGTCAACCTCCACCCCAAGCTCCACTTGCCTCTAGCATTTATAATGGTGTTAAATATATTAAAAAGGGGGTTTAATTTATTAGGGGGGTCACACTTATACACTTCTGATGTGAAAGGGGGTGCCAATAAAAAGTTTGAGACCCACTGCTCTATGCAAACCTAAGCAAGATAACAAAGGCTGCTAGAATGTTATTAAAACTCACATCATGGACAAACACCACAGCTATGATATTGAGTGAAAAGCTTTCATGTTATAGTTTCATTTTTTAATTTCTTAGCTGAGATCAGACTGATTTCCTACTGTAAATTGCTTTGCTGGAGCAAAAATGAACTGCTTTTCAGTCAAACAAGCTTACATTCCTACCTGAAGATTTGCTTTCAAAGGGGTTTTATTACTATTATTATGATTTTGATTTTGCTTTAGAATTGAACTGTCTATTCAGCGTACAGTGGATTTAAATTATGCAGTGCTATGAAAATGTGAAAATAAATGCACTGTAAACAATCATTTAGTTTTGATGTGTTTTGCCACTATTTGAGAGTTTTTATATATATATGTCAGAGAACATGTTTGGGAGCAACATCCTGATAATAGACCTTTCTATGGTCTTCTGATTACATTTTGGTTTGAACATGTTTATGGAAATCTAATACTAATGAGTATTGACAAATTACCAAAAAAGTATTCAGCATTATTGGACCATCCCTGCATAACATCGTCATCAGCTCAGGAATTTATCTGATCTAAGTATCTAAGTAGGGCCCCACTCTTGCAACTGCACTGGCAGAGAGCCCTGTAGAAGTCAATGGTGTTCCAGCATAGGAAAGGATACAGTTAAGGTTGTTGTCTTTTGCTCATTACACAATGACAAGAATGTGAAGAATCCTGATGGGTACAGCTACATCCCCAGATAACTGTATTTCTCACTATATTACAAACATGCCCAAGTCTTTGTGTGTGTGTGCTTGTATTGCTGCTCTGACTAGTTTCTGGCAGCTTCTAAAACATAGAACATGGTGAGCACCACTGTAGGTCTCACAACTTTCTAAAGGGATACTATCCTATTCCTATGCACTACAAAAGCAGATAAACATTTTAAAACTATTTAACTCACCAGTTTGGAGCTACTGGTTACAGGATATTTTGTTCCCCGAAAAATGTCATATTTTGATTGTTTTGTTTTAAATCTTTTTTTTTCTTTTCCTTTGTGGGATTCTGTTGTTTTTAAAGCATCATAAAACCCCTTTATATGAGGTAGGTAAGAGAATCCCTTAAAAGGGTTCACTTCAATCCCCACTGAAATTAAATACAACAGTTGATTTCACAAGGTGTAGTAAGGCTGTGTATCAAGGGATTCCAAATAGACTTTTTGGTATTGACTTTAGTGGGTACAGAATTGGGAAAGAGTTTAGGAGAGGAAGTGGAGAAGCATACTGTCTCCAGCTAAAACTATGGGTGGGATTGGTTAAGAGAGAACGCTCTTAGTTTAACTAAAATTTAGACAGGATATCCAGATTATTAGCACTCTTACAAATGTGCCATGGGATGTTTAGTAACTAGGAGAAGTAATTCATTCTTATATCTTTTCCCCAACTTTTCCACCTACTGTGCCCTTAGCAAGAGTATTAGGTACAAAGATTAGAACTGGTAATTGGTACCTTTCTCTTTGTTACTATTGCTGGTCTACCAGTGCAATTCTAATTCCCCAGGCAGGACAGCCAGAAAGGGACAAACTGTGATATAGTAATAGTGCTTGATCCCTACCCTGATCTGAAGCCCACAGAAGTCAATGGAAAGATTCACATTGATGTCAGCAGGCTTTGGATAAGTCCTTAAAAGAATAAAGTGCTCCCTAAAAAGAAGTAGTATACTCCCACAAGTAAGATTGAGTCCTGATTTAGTAGCAATAGGGATGACTGGTTCTGAACCCCCTTCAGCACAGCTTGGGAAAAGTTCAATTCCAGCTCCAAGCCACATAGCTCAAGCTTTATAAAGGTCCAGAACATTAGTAAGTAAATTCATTTATTTATTTTTGATTATTGGTGACACCATAACAGAATTTTCAGAAGACTTCATGATCCACCGCTAACTTTGAGAATTCGGCAGCTGACCTTCCAGTGACCTGCCACACTCCATACATCCATCTCTTTGCAAGTTCTCTGCTACTATGATGACCCTCCATCATTTCCCTCCATAATAGTTTTCTCAGGGTTACGTCTATCTGTAGGCCCAATGTGAGCGTACTACATAACTTTGTGTCTGTTGATTTCCAACATCAGGATTTGCTTCTCTCCACTAATATTTCTAACATAGACATTCATCTTTTTTTTTCCATCCAGGAGATATGAAAGGGTCTTCACCAGAAACACTTTTCAAAACCTTCAGCTTTCACTTTGTCAGCAGTATTATGTTCCCATAATTCACATTCATAAATCACAATGGAAAATATTAGGCTTTTCATCAGAAGCACTTTTGTACGTTTAGAGATGCCACGTTTTTTCCATGGTATCTTAAGGGAAGCCATGGCTGTGTGAGCAATCCCTAATTTTCTACCAATTTCTTTGGAACAGCATCTTGGCTGGATATATATGATCCCACTTTATTTATTCTCTTTGGGACAGAACTGGAATTACTGAATTTGTACACTCCCTAAAACTTTAGGGAAGGGGAAAGTTTTGCTTGGGTAAATCTCTAGTTTTTATCATCAAAATCTGATTATCCTTTTTTGAATTAACCTAATTATGAATGCTGTTTGCATATTCATGTAAGGTTTTTCTGGTGTCATTTGGTTGTTCTAACTTGCCCTTGTATACTCAATTCAGGGAAGGCATACTAGTTCAGAAGCAGATTGCTATTGTCCTATGGAACCTGGCTACTCCAGACAACTGCTATAGATCCATTGCAAACCAGTTTGTGGTAGGAAAGTTCAGTGTAGTGGTCATGGTTGTGCAGGTTTTTGAGGCAATTGACTCTGTGATTTACCCATGCATGGTTGGCATGAGAAAGGTTCCAGAAATAATATCTGGTTTCCTGGGGCTGGGGTTTCCAAACTGTGCAGAGACCATTGATGTCATGAATATCCCCAATATTTTGTTTAACACAAGGGGCAACTGAGTATGTTAAGCAAAATACTTGCTATTCAATTGTTCTGCAAGGTTTAGTGGACCACAGAGGAAGATTCCAGAATACAAATAGAGGAAAGACTGGAAAGGTTCATGACACCAGGATGCTGAGAAGATCAGGATTTTACTTGAAAGGGGAAGAAAGAATAATATTCTCCAGAAATGATAATATGGTGAAACTGTGTCAACTGTTAATTTGGGTGACGCCACATATGCCCTCCTGCTTTGGCTTATGAAACCATACCCCAACATCAATGGCCCTGGAAAAAGGGAATTCACTTTCAAGCTAAGTAGGTTCAGAATGGTCATGGAGTGTATGTTTGGCAGGTTGAAAGCTTGTTGGCACTGCCTGGATTGCAGTGGGGCAAACCTAATTCATATTATTGTTGCCTGCTGTGCACTGCACAACATTTGTGAGGGAAAATGAACATTTCCCAAATGGGCTCAGGACACATCTGGTTAGCAAACTCTTTACAGGTAGCTGGATCCCAGACACATCCGTACTGACCCTGGGTCCCAGCAGGCAAGGCAAATTACAGATGCCATATGTGCACACATACTGGCACAGCAGGTAGGCAGAGGATATCTGATGGACACATTCACATTCTTTCTGTGCATACATTTTAACTGTACGTGAAGGACATACCTACATGTATTTGGGGCTACATAACTTTGTATAGGCTTTGTTCCCATTTGATTGGCTGCCACTGAAGTTTCTTATCCATTCCTGAGTGCCACATTGTATACCTTAAAGCCAGTTATTACAGGGCAGTTACACTGCGTTAACAGCTTGAGGTTATCAAGGGAGGTGGTTATGCTGTTATGCACTCATTGTTCAGTATGTTTGTCCTTCTCACTACTATACTAATACCTGAATGCAAGCCAATTAATCGATACTGATTCATTTTTTAAAAACTGTTGGGGTGGATATGATGATGACAACAGTTTTAGGCACTGTTATGGATGATTTTTTAAAAATATTTTGAATCTCCTTGAACCCCTTTACAATAATATGGGAGCCTCACTTCACACAATGGTTTCTGATTTCACTTTGAATGGGTTAAGGAGCCCTTTGCACTACTTTTATGAGCTACTGGGGAGGGAAGGATAGTTCAGTGGTTTGAGCATTGGCTTGCTAAACAGAGGGCTGTGAGTTCAATACTTAAGAGGTCCATTTAGGGATCTGGGGCAAAAAAATTAGTCCTGCTAGTGAAGGCAGGGGACTGGACTTGATGACCTTTCAAGGTCCCTTGCAGTTCTATGAGGTAAGTATATCTCCATATATTATTAAAGTACTTAATTGAATAACATAATTCACTACTGAATGGAACCCCTAATTTCAGCCTTTCAAGAACTGTTTAAGGTAAAGGTTTTGGAGACAAATACTGTCATTAGTGTGCCTGCATAGCTTTTCGGTGCCTGACACAATTCACACTTCTTTTGAAATCCCTAATACTTAGACATTTTCTAATGTGTTTATGAGGGCTTGCTGGGGGCGGCGGGGGGGGGGGGGGAGGGAAATGCAGTCATTTTGTTAACATAATGACTTAAAATTGTCAACAGTTCCATGTTCAATTCACAGCTGTTAGAGAACACTAATCACTGGAGTTCTTGAAAGTGCTTAAAGTTCCTTAAGTTCTTTGGGGATGGTTGTGGTACAGGGTATTGGTAGACACTGTGTGATTGCCAGTATTATTATTAATTACTATTATTTTGATTTTCAAATGTCAACACCTTCAATAAAGGCATTAAGAAACAAACTGAGTCACCCATAACAGCCTATATGTAAGAATCATAGAATCATGGGAATGTATAACTGGAAGGAACCTTGATAAGTCATCTAGCCCAGTCCCCTGCTCTCAAGACAGGCATAAGTATTATCTAGACCATCTCTGATGCTGTCTGTCTAATTTGTTCTTAAAAACCTCCAGTGACAGAGATGCTATAACCTCCCTAGGTAATTTATTCTAGTGCTTAATTAATCTCACAATTAGGAAATCTTTTCTAATGTCTAACCTAAATCTCCCTGGCTGCATTTTAAGCTCATTACTTCTTGTCCTGTCCTCATCAGTTAAAGAGACCAATTTAGCCTCTTTATAACAGCCTTTTATGTACTTGAATATTGTTACCATGTCCTCCCTTAGTCTTCTCTTTACCAGACTAAACAAACCAATTTCGTTCATTCTTTCATCCTAGGTCATGTTTTCTAAACTTTTGATTTTTCAGAGTAGCAGCCGTGTTAGTCTGTATCCGCAAAAAGAACAGGAGTACTTGTGGCACCTTAGAGACTAACAAATTTATTAGAGCATAAGCTTTCGTGGACTACAGCCCACTTCTTCGGATGCATACAGAGTTGTGGCTGTAGTCCATGAAAGCTTATGCTCTAATAAATTTGTTAGTCTCTAAGGTGCCACAAGTACTCCTGTTCTTTTTGATTATTTTTGTTGATCTCCTCTAGACTTTCTCCAGTTTGTCCACATCTTTCTCAAGTGTGGTGCCCAGAACTCAGCATAGCACTCCAACTGAGGCCTTATCAATGCTGAAAAGAGTGGAAGAAGTACTTTGTGTGTCTTGCTTACTACACTCCTGCTAATGCATCCCAGAAAAAATGTTCACTTTTTTTTTGTGACAGTTATCTTGTTGATTCATATTTAGTTTGTGATCCACTATAATCCAGAACCTTTCCTGCAGGATTTCTTCCTAGGCCTTATTTCCCACTTTGTATTTGTGCAATTGATTTTTCCTTCCTAAGAGCAGTACTTTGCAGTACTTTATTGAATTTCATCCTATTTATTTCAGAACATTTCTTTAGTTTGTCAAGATCATTTTGAATTCTAATACTATCCTCCAAAGTACTTGCAACCCCTCCGAGCTTGGTATTGTCCGTAAACTTTATAAGGTGCCATTATCAAAATCGTTTATAAAGATATATGTCACCAATTTCTTAATAGAACTAGATCCAGGACAGATTCCTGTGAGACCCCACTAGATATGTCCTTTCAGCTTGTTAGTGAACCATCTGAGTATGCTTTTCCAACCAGTTGTGCACCCACTTTATAGACTATATTTCTCTAGTTTGTTCATCTACTTCATTGAAAGTTAGTAGCATTATTACAGTATAGAAAACAATATGGTCCACTTTCCCCATCCCTCCCATGTATCCCTAGGACTTCAGATATTTGTGAACTTTGAGGGAGGCTTAAACATTTACTTTTACATTTTTAAAATTTACTTTCTAGACAAATGTTACAAGAACAATTAAGGCAACCTATGAAAACAATAAACTACTAAACAATTTCAAAAGTGATAATGTGTTTTGAGGAAATAGTATTTAAATAGAATATTTTTTTTAAATTAAGTGATTGAAACTAAGAAATTTGCCCACAGTTTAATGTTTTTGAATCCATCTCTGTCCCCTCATTATCAGAAAAAGTGAGCGATGGGGAAGATGGCTCTTTGTGAAATGTGGTGACATCTCCTGTGAGGAGTTTCAGGGGCTGGTATGTGCTGGTGTTCCAGTACTCCTGCAGGCCCAGCTTTGTTCTCCTGGTTGGTCAGTGGGGTACCTGGAAGAGGATCTCCAGTATATTTTGTGTCAGGTAGAGGAGGAGAAAGATACAGCATATTTTGTGTTAGGTAGAGGAGGAGAAAGATACAGCTGATGGTTGGTTCTGGGGCCCTGGCAGCAGGTTAACACTGCACTCTGTCACCCACCATATTAGCCTTCCCATAAGGGAATGTTCACATTCCCTATACCAGGATGCCATTGCCAAGAACTGGCCGAGAAGTCTCTCCTACTGAAGAGTCCACTCCACCCTTACCCTGAGGAAATCAAACTGTGCCTGATTCTTCCTCTCAATCCCTGTAAATAGGTTTGGCAGAATTTGTTTAGTTTATATATATATATATATATATAATTTTAATAGATATTTGTTTATTTTTAAGCATTTTAAACATTTTCACAAATTGTGGAAAATCAAGAGGTGTCAGATAAGAACTGATGAGCATAAAGGTTGAGATTCAAAAGTTAAAGCTTTGTTGTCATTAAAACACAAATTGTCAACATCACTTGTCAAAATACACAAAATAAATATCCTTAAATCAAACTAATTATTTCTCAAGCACCATTTTTCATACTTGGCCTCTCTGTAAATTTATATTGTTATCAATGGAAAGATTTTTGGTTGGTTTATGTGTGTAGGGTGAAACCAGTATTTTCCATTTATGATGAAAATCTAATCTACTCCAGCAAGCCTATAAGCAGGTCCTTCAATTCAAAGAGAAGGAGAGCATTATATTTTGTACTTTACTGGGTCAGAACAATGTCCATCAAGCCAGGTGTCTCATATCTCCAACAGTGGGAAGTACCAGAGTTTCAGGCACAGTGTACAGAACAGGACAATTTTGGAGAGATACATGTCTTCTCCCTCCCAGCTTCTGGCAATCAGAGGTTTAGGGTTTCCCTGAGCATGGGGTTACATCCCTGAACATCTTGGCTAGTAGCCATTAATGGTCCTATTCTCCACAAACTTATTAGTTCTCTTTTGAACCTGTTAAACTTTTGGCCTTCACAACATCCCATGGCAAAGAGTTCCATAGGCTACTTTTGTGTTGCATTAAAAAGTATTTCCTTTTGTTTGTATTAAGCCTGTTGCTTATAATTGCATTGGGTGATCCCTCCCTTTTTTTCATTGTGGGAAAAGATAAATAATTCTTCTCTATTACCTTTTTCCTGCCATTCATGATTTTATAGACCTGTATCCCATCCCCTTTAATCAACTCTTTGCTAAATTGAACAGCCCTAATCTTTTAATCTCTCATCATATGGAAACTGTTCCATACCCTGAAGTATATTTGTTGCCTTTCTCTGAAACTTTTTGGGTTCCACTCTATCCTTTTTGAGATTGGGCAACCAGAATTGGACACAGCATTCAATGTGTGGGCACACCATGAACTTATATAGTAGCATTATGATATTTTCTCTCTCTTTCTTAATAGTACCAATTCAGCCCCTTGGGAGACCTCCATTGTTTACCTTTCTCTCCATTATGAAAACTGACCATTTATTCCTACATTTTGTTTTCTGTTTTTTTAGCCAGTTATTGATCCAAGAATGGACTTTCCCTCTTACCTCATAACTATTTAATTTCCTTAAGAGCCTTTTGTGAGGGATCCTGTCAAAGTCCAGATACACTATATCAGCTGGATCACCCTTATCAACTTGTTTGTTCACACCCTCAAAGAATTTTAGTAGATTGGTGAGGCATGACTTCTCTTTACATAAGCCGTGTTTGACTCTTCCCCCAACAAATTGTGTTCTATGTGTCTGACAATTCTGTTTTTTACTATAGTTTCAGTCAATTTGCCTGGTACTGAAGTTAGGATTACCAGCCTGTAATTGCTAGGATTACCCTTTTAGAAATTGACATTACATTAGCTACCTTTCAGTTGTCTGGTACAGAGGCTTATTTCAATGATAGGTTACACTCTACAGATAGTAGTTCTGCAATTTTCATATCTGAGTTCTTTCATAACTCCTGGGTGAATACCAGCTGCTGGTGGTGGTTTACTACTGATTACTTTATTAATTGGTTCTGAAAACTCTTCTATTGACACATCAGAGTGGGACAGTAATTCAGATTCGTTGCCCCAAAATTAAAGCTCTGATGTCGGTATCTCACCCAAATCCTCTGCCATGAAGACTGCTGCAAAGAATTCATTTAGCTTCTCTGCAACGGCTTTGTCTTCCTTTAGTGCTCCTTTAGCCCTTTGTCGTCTAGAGGCCCAACTGTCTGTTTTGCAGTCTTCCTGCTTTTGATGCACTTAAAAGTATTCTTAGTGTTTGATTTTTGCATATTTAGCAATTTGCTTCTCAAATTGTTTCTTGGCCTGTTTCCCCTATACTTTTACACTTACCCTGCCAGAGTTTGTGCTCCTTCCTATTATCCTCACTAGGTTGTGTCTTCCAAATTTCAAAGGATGCCTCTGCTTCTACTGGCCTCCATTACTCTGCTGTTTAGCCATGATGGCATTCTTTTGGTCATCTTATTGTCTTTTCTGATTTGGAGTATACATTTAGTCTGAGCCTCTATTATAGTGTTTTTAAATAATCCGCATACCCTTTGCATATATTTAGCTCTTGTGACAATCCCTTTGAAATTTCCATCTAACAAGAGTCCCCATTTTGGTATAGTTTCCATTTTTAAAGTTAAATTGAAACTAAGTTTTAAATTTTAATAGTTAAATTTTAAAAAAATTAAAGTTAAATTGAAAATTTCTAGACATCATACAAGACTGCTTCTTAGAGCAGCTAGTCCAGTGACAAGGCAAGAGGTAATTCTTGATTTAATCTTAAGTGGAGCACAAAATCTGGTCCAAGAGGTGAATATAGGTGAACTGATTGGTAATAGTGACAATAATGGAGGTGGAAGACTATCGAAGCTGTTACATTCCCCTAACCACCATCCACACTACACACTGGCGTGGATATGGGAACGTGCTACAACTAATAAGTGTACTTATCGACACCCCTCAAACATGTTAACTTGCTCACATTCTACTCTCCTTGAGATGTGTGCTTCATGGGCTTAAGTATAAACAATGGGGAGTTTATGACACAAACCTGTGCCTGGACACATGTAAAAGCACTAATGTAGATGTAGTCTTAGTTCATAGCAAGGTGGGGTGTAAATTTACTTTGTGGTAGCCTGCCATGCATTGAGCCTCCCAGCTTGGGTTGACAGACTTAGGGTTTCTGGGTTCACACTAGCACTCTAAAAATAGCTTGGGAGACAGTAGTTTGAGGTCACAGCTCAGGGTCTGAAGAGCACCCCATTCCCTATGCTTCAGAGCCCAAACTGCAACATCTATAGGGCTATTTTGACACCGAAGTGTAAGCCCTGTGAGCCCAATTCTGTAGACTTGGGCTGGGAGGTTTGCTGCCATTAGCTGTGTAGACAGACCCTAAGTGAGCAGCAAGCTAGTGCAAAGTAGATTTTCACTCCAGCTTGCTGTGCACTAAGGAGCTAAGCACAGAGGAGGAGAGAAAACAGAAGCTGCTGCAGGGACTAGAGCTGCCAGTCCCCAGTGGGAGAGGAACATCCAGGGGAAATGGTAAAAAAAACAGCCACTGCTAGCTAGCATGTCCAGGGTAGAATGGAGCCAAGTACGAGGAGAGCCAGGGGTGAGAGAGAGACAGAAGAGATAGGAGGAGGAACTGAAATGAAGAGCTACAGGAAGCCGTGTGAAGAACTTTCTTCACAAATGGCCAGACACTTACAGAAGTAAAAACAGCTCAAAAAGTCATAATTATTTTCCTAGTAGTACCTCTCAATGTAACAATTCTGGTACCTGCAACAAGGATATTTTGCAACTGCAAATATGAGGAGAGGTGGTTCACAAGATAATCTCCCCATCAAATGGAGAGATGGGAACCATTATGGAAAGTTTTGGATTTGAAAATTATTATTTGAAATAGAAAAGGACAATATCTGGAACTATTCCCATTAACCGTATTCAGCTTGAGATGGATAAAACCTGAACAAACCCCTGACAAGCTAAAAACAAAAGAAACAACTGAACATTAATCAGAACTATTCCCTTTTTACCTCTCTCCAACTGAGAAAGAGATGAACCAAAACTGAATCTTCTGTAATTCCTAATCTCTGATAAATTGTTTTCTATTAATGTTCTTTTCTCTAATGATATATCCTTTAATTTTGACATCAGCAGCTATACTATTCCGGATCAAAACAGAGTTTTAAAAGCATGTCAAATAATGTGGTGATGGGAGCAAATGGGACAAAAGCGAGACCTCCAAACTTGTCATTTAGGATCTGGTTAAGGCCAGAGGTTCACACTGATTTAAACAGGATTTAGAGCACATCCTTGTTGTTTGAATCATATTCAGACTCTTTTCATCTAATGTAGGTAAAAATCTGCTTCATTAATCCACTGCACTCCCTACTTCCATAATGATTTTTTTTTAAATAATAATAACGGTAATTATTTATAAAAGCAATAGAGTAATTTCAAGAAACAAGTATTTACATGTTATGGAAATTTTGACTGTTAACATAAAAGACTGTTGCTTTTCAATATTTACAGTATAATTTTGCTCAAATGTGAGCAATCTCTAGCTTAGCACCTACTATACATTCTCCTTTTCACTTCTGGCTGCCTGCTGATGGAGCTTCATGAATTGGGTACTCAAGTCTTATCAAAGTAATTGGCTACAAAACTGACTGATCAAATACAGCAATGTTGCTTAATTAAATTCAGTGAAGTACCATGAATTCACATTCAGAATTAGACTTCTGTTATTATGGTGTTCCATTTTTCATTGATTTTTAAGACACTTACAGGGAACTAGTGCTGTTAGTTGAGCTCTTCTGGGTGCATCTTAGTATCAAATAAGAAATTTCTATTTACAATCAAGTAGTTTTTAGCCAAGTGGTAATAAGAGGATTTAAACAAAATGGGTGCAAGGTGGCCCTTGAATATAATTTTATGCTAATATAATATATATGTGAATTCTACAGTGAGACAAGATTAATTTTCTGCTTGGTATTATGCCTGCAAACTATAGATTACAAGCTCCTTGAAAATAGTTTTAACAATTTGACTTGAGACAGTACACAGAGACCACTCATACAATGTCTACACATTGCTGTGTTATATGAGCCACTCATGTTTTCTGTGTGTGTCACTTGGAGCATTGCTATGTAAAGAAAGGGTTCATTTGACTCTGGCAATGCAGGGCAGGTTGTGGAGCCCTGCTGGGAGATAAATAATAACAACATCACAAAATTTATTTATTTATTTATATATTTATTATTCTGTTTTAACAACCTTGCAACTCAATTACCTTGGTGGGGTCAAGTGGGTTGTTGTTACTATATATTGCTTAGTTTTGCAATTAGAACTGATTGGAAAAGCTTTGATGGAACCACGTTCCATTGGAATATGTAATTCAATCCAAAGTGATTTCCCCCCTCCAGCTTTGCAATATTTGGCCAGCAAAGTGACTATTCACACAGCTCTGCTGAGGAAACCTCTATTATTGACTTGTGAAATTCTTGCTAGCATTTGTAAACCGCAGTGACCTCATCCTATCGCCCTCCACCTCCCCCATGATTACATAGAAGCTACCTGAACTGGGGCTCCAGGTGCAGGAGTGGAGTGCTGGAACATCACACCTGATACTTCTCCCTTCCTTGCTGAGCAAGTGGGAAGGGACCGGGAGCCATGGCTTGATAGATGCAGGCAGGGGAGTATATACTGCACCCTACACTGTAAGCAGTGTGGAGCGGGACTGTCTTTTACTCTCTGTTTGCAGTGTACTTAGCACAGTGGGCCCCTGCCTTCAGCTGAGGCCTCTAGCAACTACTTTGATAATAATAAATAATAAATACAAGAAGGGCTCCTCAGAGTGGAAGAGGGGAGATTGGAAGGTAATGTTCCTGAGATCCCTGAGAGGCAGTGTTATCTTGGTGTTCCTTCGGGGGAGGCACGTTTATGCACTGCCCCACAGGTATGGCTATGCCTAAAGACACAACCTAGCCCCATTTCATTTTGCTGAACTCCTTCTGTTGCAATGACACATCCCCTTGACTTCCATTTAGAAAGCTGGGCCTATATGACTGTGATTTGGGAATCCATGTTCTCTGTGAAAATGACAGATATGCATAGGTTGCAATGAGGAATATGCGATAGCAGTTGAAAAATGGAACATCAATAAGAAAATGATGGTGCTGTTAGTTTCCATTTGTCTTCTCTGAAAAGCTGTCTCGGTCAAGCTCTACATTCTCCACAATTCAGCATGTCCATCTTTTTCAAATGCATCTCAAAGGACAGCAGCTGTCAAGGGCCAGAGAAGCTGCTTCTGAACTTTATTAAACGAAACAGCTTTATCGGGTAGTATATTATGAAGATGGCAAAGGAGATGCTGAGCAAAATATTGATTTGAAAAAGAAGCACCAAAAAAAATCACATTCTTTAACGTCAAAGCTCTATCAAGTAGGAAAGTCTTGGCATTAATTCAAAGTACCAGAGGAAAAAGTTCTTGGCCCTTTACAAGACAAGCACTAGTATATTTCATTGCGCCTAAAATTCCACCAGTGTTCCAGTGGCAGCACTTTTGCATACAAGACTGTTTAAAAATTATTCTCAACTACACTAATATTGTAATGAATTGGGGGGGTTCAATTTTATTTTAATTGCATAATTCATTCCGAGAACTGAAAGAGTGAGGGTTAGAGACTACCTGCACTCCTTAACTTTCATAATCATGGGTGAATTTGTGTATAGAATGCTTAGATGGGAATGTTATCTTCAGGTGGGACACCTCATTTTGCCAAACCACTGGCGGCTGGCCTAATTTAGTGAACTGACAAGATCTGCCATGAGCCATCTGGTTGCTATTTTTAGAGGTCCTATAGTAGAGCACAGTTTTAAAAAATGTCTATGGGTTAGTCAGGAGCTTCCAATTGATCTCTTTAGATATTCTTAATCTGGAATACAATTCAGCAGGTCTTCATGAGCAGAAAAGTCATACAACACTGGAAGACAAGGAATAAACCTCCTTCTGATGGTGCCCAACTCCTTTCGAGATCTACCCATTCCACAAGCTCTGCAAAGATATGCATCAAAGCCAGACTCTGGTGCTTTATTTAACAGCAAATCCTAAATTGGCTGTGCTACTTGTTAGTGATTTCATTAATCACAAATACAATCCCTAAAGCCTGCTTCCTGGTAAACTGGTAAACTGAGGAGAACTCTGTCAGTATGGATATCTCATCTGGCCATACACATCTGGATAAATAGTCAAACAAATAGAACTATGTGACATACTAGGATCAGAGATTTTGACAGAGTGTCTGAACTGGGTCTCCTGAAAACTAACAAGTACTGTATGAGAAAAATCATAATAGCTGAATGATCTGGGTAGATCCCATGGCAAAAGGAGCAGAATCCCCTTTTGTTACAGTTTGTGGGATCCTGCAAACCTGTCACATCTAATACAATCAGAGCCAGGGAGGTGCAGGTATAGACATGAAAAAATGTGGAGCTCATTCTTTCGGAAGGTCATCAGCTTCTGCAGTGATAATCAAATGATATGACTTGACTATACATAGTTATCCCTGAAACATATTGATTTAGATCTCCCTCTCCTCTCCCCAGCTCTGATAAGCAGTAATCCCTGCCCCCATGATCTGCTTTCATTCAGCTAATGGGGTCAGATCTCCTTCTTGTTTCAGTTTACTTTAAGCCCTACACTGGACGTTGCTTAAATGGCATAATTTGGCCCTTGGTACAGAAGGTTGTTATTTCAAGACAAAGATGCATGTATACATGCATACACTAACTTTGGTAAATATGTGTTCTACTAAAAGCTCATCTGAAGCTATTGGACAATATTTCAAACAAATTTCCAGTGGACTTTATTTTTAATAGCAGTTAGGGTTTACCAAAAAGTCAGTATCTACTGTGACGGGGCAAGCCCAGATGGCTATAGGAAAGTAGTGAGAAACAGATATGTTAGCCCCAGGATAAACGAATCCCTGTTACCATGGTAACCAAATGGTAGTTGCTCCAGGTTAATCAAAAAGAACAGGAGTACTTGTGGCACCTTAGAGACTAACAAATTTATTAGAGCATAAGCTTCCGTGGGCTACAGCCCACTTCTTCGGATGCATATAGAGTGGAACATATATTGAGGCGATATATATACACACATACAGAGAGCCTGAACAGGTGGGAGTTGTCTTACCAACTCTGAGAGGCCAATTAAGTAAGAGAAAAAAACTTTTGAAGTGATAATCAAGATAGCCCAGTACAGACAGTTTGATAAGAAGTGTGAGAATACTTACAAGGGGAGATAGATTCAATGTTTGTAATGGCTCAGCCATTCCCAGTCCTTATCCAATCCTGAGTTGATTGTATCTAGTTTGCATATCAATTCCAGCTCAGCAGTCTCTCATTGGAGTCTGTTTTTGAAGTTTTTCTGTTGTAAGATAGCCACCTGCAGGTCTGTCATTGAATGGCCAGACAGGTTAAAGTGTTCTCCCACTGGTTTTTGAGTATTGTGATTCCTGATGTCAGATTTGTGTCCATTAATTCTTTTGCGTAGAGACTGTCCGGTTTGGCCAATGTACATGGCAGAGGGGCATTGCTGGCACATGATGGCATATATCACATTGGTAGATGTGCAGGTGAACGAGCCTGATGGTATGGCTGATGTGATTAGGTCCTATGATGATGTCCATTAATTCTTTTGCGTAGAGACTGTCCAGTTTGGCCAATGTACATGGCAGAGGGGCATTGCTGGCACATGATGGCATATATCACATTGGTAGATGTGCAGGTGAACGAGCCTGATGGTATGGCTGATGTGATTAGGTCCTATGATGATGTCCATTAATTCTTTTGCGTAGAGACTGTCCAGTTTGGCCAATGTACATGGCAGAGGGGCATTGCTGGCACATGATGGCATATATCACATTGGTAGATGTGCAGGTGAACGAGCCTGATGGTATGGCTGATGTGATTAGGTCCTATGATGATGTCACTTGAATAGATACGTGGACAGAGTTGGCATCGGGCTTTGTTACAAGGATAGGTTCCTGGGTCAGTGTTTTTGTTCAGTGATGTGTGGTTGCTGGTGAGTATTTGCATTAGGTTGGGGGGTTGTCTGTAAGCGAGGATAGGTCTGTCTCCCAAGATCTGTGAGAGTAAAGGACACCTGGGGCCAATTAAGATTCTTCTAAAAAGCAGTGGAAACAGATAGGTTGATTGGGACACCTGAAGCCAAACAAGCGCTGGCTCGAACTATTTAAAAGCCTCCCAGTTAGTCAGTTAGCGGTGCGTGTCAGGAGCTGCAGGAGGAAGCCATGCTGCTGTAGAAACTGGGCAGGACAAACCCTATCAGGCACAAGGAAGGAGGCCCTGAGGTAAGGGTGAACTAGATGTTGAGGAGAATTCTGTGTGGAAGTGGCCCAGGGAATAGTACTCCTCCTCTTTCAAAAAGTCAGCTACCAATAGCTGATACTATTACAGTCCCTAGGCTGGAGCACAGAGTAGAGGGTGAGCCTGGGCTCCTCCCTCCTCTCCCCCCACTTTCCCCGATTAATCACAGAGACTGTGAGACAACAGAGACTGTGTGAGGGAGGGTTGCTTCTTCCCACCTCTCTTGCTGGCTTATGATGAAAATGGATTAGTAGGCTGTGACCCTTGCCTCTAGAGAGAGAGAAGGGCTAGGTGGAGGGTCACAGTGAGCCTCTGAGGCTAGCAAAATCTGCCTGGAAGTGCGGGACCCACTGAGACAAGGTCAGAGCTTTGTCACACTACAATTGCAACAAAGTTTATGAAAATAATCTGTAAAATGCTTGGGGAGATTAAAACACCATTTGAAGAAAAACACCTTTGTTTCAGTTGTCTTCTTCCTTTCAGAAATTGTTATTAATGTTCATGATATTTATGTGTTGACACTTGCACACATGGTAGGTGTAATAAGTTTAATAAAACTGCTGAGCTGCACACTTTTTTATTATTACCCACAGCTATAGTTCTTTACCTTTTTTAAAGATCAAAAATCTTATTTTAATCTTATTTTGATTTATTACCAAGATGCCACGTGCACTATGGAAACTAGAGTTAGGGTACTATAATTCTCTGTTGAAAATGGCAGAGTACTGATAACATCAGGCCTGTGGAATCTCATGAAATATTAAGAGTCCCAAGTCTCTATCATCCCAGCTTCTGATGCGACAGATGCATTGTGAAAATAATGGCAACTGGAATAGCAAAACCAAACAATCTCAAAAGGCAGCCATCTGTCATCTGCCAATTTATACATTGTAACAACAAAAATTACCCTTCTGCAGTCAGAGAAGGAAAAGGGAAACATTTATTCATATGTATGCATGTATATAGGGAGACAGATATGTAATTTTAAAGCAGACCATACTATCACACTGATGTAATAGGGAAATATTAAATCATCCTGCCTGAAAATTCCCAATTGGAGTTACTCTCGTCACATCTCAAAGTCTTACTGCAGTCCAAATGCATCTAAGCAGGTTAGGCACCTAACGCCAATTGATTTCAATGGGAGTTAGGTGCCCAACCTGCTAAGACACTTTTGAAAATCTCCCTAGGCAGCTATCTGCAGTATGAGATGCCTAAATACCTTTGAAAATCTGTCCCTAAATGTTTTTTTCTGGATTGCGGTGCAGGGGGTTAGCACCATAGAGGATCAAGCCCATTCTGGCCATCACATGTTGCATATTAAGAACATCAGTGAAATAGTTGACAATGTTGACAATTAAATGACCATAAATAGATTTGTTTGCAGTGTTGTAGCCACGGCGGTCCTAGGATATTACAGAAAGACAAGGTATGTGAGGTAATATCCTTTTTTGCACCAACTTTCTGTTGGTGGAAGAGACAAACTTCCGAGCTACACAGAGCTTTCTTCAGATCTAGAAAAAGTAATCAGTATGTCACAACTAAATACAAAGTGGACAGATTGTTAAGCATAAAGGGTTAATACATGTGTCAGAGGACCAATTAAATTTAAGTGGACAATTAATAACTGTGCAATTATAGGATAAAGGAGAGTTAGTAGGTGACAAATTGTTGTACGGAGCCATATAACTGTCCCTGTTGGCCCATGATGTTTGGTGTCTAGCAGAGCTATGAATTTAAGTTCCCAAGCACATCTTTGGAAGGCATTGTGCAGGTTTCCTTTGAGGAGGAGGACTGAGAGACCTGATATGGAGTGATCACTTTGTGAAAGTCTTCACCAACGGGGATATTGTGTTTTTGTCTTTTATCATTTTTGTGTGTGAGTTCATTCAAGTGGGTAGAGATTGTCTGGTTTCACTCAAAGTTGTTGGTGCATTTGATGCACTGGATGAGGTATACAACATATTGTGATAGGCATACGTAAGACCAATAGATCTTGAAAAGTGTGCTGTGGGAGGTATTGTAGCAGTGGAGATATGTCTGCAGGTGTTTTTATCTATTGTCGTAGCAGGATATGGTGTTGCTTTGGTTTGGTGGTTCCTGGTCTGTGGAAAGGTTGCTTCTGACAAAGAGCTTGACAAGATTGGATTGTTTGAAAGCCAAAAAAAAAAAAGAGGTTTAAGAAAGATTTATTTCAGAATGTGGTCACCATTAAGTATGGGCTGTCACTGCTTGATACCCCAAATCGGTTCCAGTGTGGGGTGGTAGGTAACAATTATGGGTATGTGGTCAATGTTTTGTTTGTTCACACACACACACCCTTATTGAAGCAGGTTCCCTTGGGTTATTTGTGTGGCTCATTCCATGATACTATCTACTTCTCTGGTGGCATGTCCTTGTTTGGTGAAGGCAGTTTTAAGTGTGTTAAGGTGTATATCCTGGATTTTCACTTCTGTGCATATTCTTAATGTGTCTGTGAATTTCTTCATATCCAACATAGCTTTTTGCTGAACCAGCTTTTTGCTGATCTGCCATTGAAAATTCCTGGTGTCTGGCCCCCAGTGCAAAGAGTAACCCTTAGGATTGCCAATTTGTTTGGATGTATTCTTGGGGGTTTCATCACTTGACATAATCTTTAATTAAAGATTAATCTTTAATTCCTGGACACTCCCGGGCAATCCTGGAGGGGTTGGCAACCCTAGACCCTATTGTTGTTTTGGGTTTACACTTATATTGTTTGTATCTTACTGCTATTTTTGGATAATATTATGGAATCTAATAATATTTTTGGAGGCACCAACTGTTACTTTTTTTTCTACAATAAATTATGTTGATTGTGCTGGAAACAACAGTAGTCCATTTTTAAGGTTCAGGGAACTCCCCCCACACACTTGTTTTAAAAGCTAACAGGGAATTCAAAGCCATCTTAAACTGGAATTAAAGCTAACACTATAACCAAAGTCACAAAACAGTCTTATTGATTTGATGGAGAAAACAATGGGAGGTAATAAAAGTATGCAACAATTTGTGTCTGCTGTTAATGGTCCACTTAACGAAGCCAAACTGAAAATAACATTTATGACAGAAATATTAGTCCCACTGATAAGCCCCAGCAGTGTGCCAGCCTATGACTTTGGATTTAAAATTTCTAAAAGAAAGCATGATACCAGTGAAATCAGTGCATAATACCTTATTGCAAGAGGCAAATGTGCCTGCATAAATAAGACATTATGCTAATTCAAATGCTATAAGTTTCATTTATCCTCAGTAGTCACGCTCAGATAACTTTAGAAATGCTCTGATTTTTTAAAAAAATAATCTTTCAAAAATAGTTTTACAAAATAACCATGATGTCTTACCGCTGCCACTAGGATTCCTTCTGGCACATGCTATTTATATTACTTGCTGACACCTGCACACGTACTGCAGCACTTGTAATGACTCTGTTTACACAGCTCACCAGCACTCTTAATAACCAACTCTACTTTTTTGACTTTGGAGCCTAAAAATATACTGTCTGCTTTTGCAAAAATCTACCTGATATCAGCAACTGGGAGCAACTGCTATTTTTACCATGAGTAACCTGCTTTCAGGGCACGCAACTGACCTGCTACATGGCACGGCTCTGCTTTTGCAAAATCTTCAGCGATCAGCTTCTGTCTTTAATGCTGTATTTTCATTTGATTCCTTTATGTCAGAACAGGGATATGTTCAGCTGGGCTAACAGATGCCAGGTCCTTGTGCATTGTTCTTGAACTTGTGCCAAAGAAGAATCAAAGTGAAATATGCACAGGCACAGTCAATCCTCTGGGGAAGCCATGCTCAGTACCTGATATGTGAGGTAGTTATTTTAAAAGTTTCAGTGTATTGGATTTCAACAAGGGGTCTTATTCCAGAAAGAAGGTGCACTCCAATGTCACTGAAATAATATTAATGTTCATGTAGTTTAACTTGACCCATGTCAATAATGTGGATTATTTTTCCAGTTTCTCAGAAGACTCAAAAGGCCTGTGATGGGTGTCTCAGTAGTTATCAAAATGAAATGCTTGTGGTCAACATGCCATACTTGTGGACATCTCTTATTTTACCTCCATCCTTTAAAAGTGTTTTCATAGATTCATAGATTCTAGGACTGGAAGGGACCTCAAGAGGTCATCGAGTCCAGTCCCCTGCCCGCATGGCAGGACCAAATACTGTCTAGACCATCCCTGATAGACATTTATCTAACCTACTCTTAAATATCTCCAGATATGGAGATTCCACAACCTCCCTAGGCAATTTATTCCAGTGTTTAACCACCCTGACAGTTAGGAACTTTTTCCTAATGTCCAACCTAGACCTCCCTTGCTGCAGTTTAAACCCATTGCTTCAGTTCTATCCTTAGAGGCTAAGGTGAACAAGTTTTCTCCCTCCTCCTTATGACACCCTTTTCCTACCCTTTCAATCTGGATACTTTGGGCCCAATCCTTCTCCCATTGATCCATCTAATACTATAATGTGTCTTTTTAAGTGGATCAACATCAAAGATGTTGGGGGATATAGAGAGTTTTTACACTATCATTCTCTCATCACAAGAAATTCAGTGGAAGTATCTGTAATTTACATATCTGTTTGCATAACAAAAGAACCAGTTTTTCTTTTCCACATGTTTGTCCATATATGGTTAGTTGGAGAACATCCCTCTTCTTGCTGGTTTCTAGAATGGAATCTTCTCACTCTCCTGCATTATTTCATGGATGGAAGGTGGCACTCTCTGCTCCCATATATTGCATCAGATTGCTGTCAAATTCTTTAAAAGCTAAAACCTACTATCCTGTGAAATGTGGTTTCTGTGGGTTCTACAATATTGTTTTAATAAATAGCAGTTAGTCAAAAAATAGGGGGAAAATGAACAAAATTTAAAATGTAAAAATCCTGTTCATTCGACAGGTTTGGAAAGGGATATTTTTTTTGAAAAATATCATAACAGTTTGAATCAAAAAATGTTCACCTTAGACAATTTTCACTTTCGATTTTCCTTTTTTCATTTCTTCTCTCATCTCTCCCTTTCTTCTCCATTTTACCAATGAAAATGGAGAGCAGGAGATAAAAAAGGAGTAGACAACAGAGAAAAAAAAGGTAAATGTAAGTCACCTCCCACAAAATATCACAAACCAGGGCAGATCTGGGGGACCACCCAGCAGAGGGCTGAGGAGCCAGGGTAGGGCAGCCCCAGAGGGAGCGGAACCCCAGAGAGCGGGACGCAAGTCCTGCACAGCAGCGCCCCAGGCACCAGTCCCCACTATAGCCCCATGGTTGCTGCTGCTCCTGGCCGCCCTGCCGCAGTCCCTGGGTGTCTCTGGACGTTTCGCCCAACCCCGGCTGCAGCGCTCGGGGGCGGCCGCCCTGTGGCACCCGCAGGCGGCTCCATGCACCCCGCAGGGCGGCCCCCAGCCTGAGTGTCCCACACTTGGAGCCCACCCGGCCATAAGGTGTGGGCGCTGCTCCCCGACGCAAACCGCAGCGACACCCTGCTGCCAGGGCCGGCTCTAGGGTTTTGCCGCCCCAAGCGCAAAACAAAAAAAGAAAGGCTGGCTGGAATGCCGCCCCTGAAAATGTGCCGCCCCAAGCACATGCTTGGTTTGCTGGCACCTGGAGCTGGCACTGCACCTATCACTTAGACTTCTGAAAGAGCCTTGTCCCTTTCTCGGGGCTGAGGCTACTTTGCAAGTGAGGGAACACGGGCACATCCACTTCTCTGGATCCCAACCCAGGGATGCTATAAACACCAGCCATACATTGTTTCCTTTGATTGGTTGCTGCTGTTTTCCAAGGGCCTCTTCCCACCTAGTTCCTTCCCTTTCACCTGTAACCTTAGGGTTAGAGTTCTCAGGTCAAGTAAATACAGCCTGTCAAGCTTCTTTGGCCACAGCAGAATCCCTTTCTCACCCCTCTGGTCCCAGCTAGGAACTCACCTGCTAAGGCCCTGCAGATCCTTTTATCTGAGTCTTCTGGGTCGTTTCCAGGCAGCTTTCCTACGCAGGAAAGGCCCACTTTCACGGCTATTTTCCTGGGGCAGGAATTTTTAGGACAGCAAGGTCTCCAGCAGGGGCAATGAAGGACCAGGCACACCCCATCACAAGGATATTAGAATGTTATTCTTCCTGAGTAGGAACTGGATATTTAACAGCAACAGATTTATTTTACTCTGATCAGTCCATGGGAAATATGATTATACAAAACTAGGATGTCCTATATCAGATCACTGATCCATTGACATCAGCACTTTGCCTCTGTAAGTTAGGGTCTGCTATTGCTTTCTTTAGAGGAAGGCAAAACGGTCAGGCAAAAGAAACACAATGCATAATCATTTCAATTGTTCATTATTGAACTGGAGGGAAGGTTATTTTCCTACCCCCTCAGAAAAAAAAAATCAACTTAAACCTTGAAGCATGAGAGTTAATCATCTCTATTATTTTATTCTGCACAGCAACAAATGTTGTTAGTGGACATGAAACTGGCAAGAAAATCAGGAATGGGTAAAACAAGGGCCTGATCCTGAAAGTCTTCATTTCTTATTGATTTCAGTGAAATGTGAAGATAATTTTCCCCTCCAAGACAGGGACAACTCTTCATATTATGAATCAAAAACCATTACAAAACAAGACAAAACAATGAATTTACTCATGAACTATACCATTTTAACTTGGCTCTGTTCAGTTGAACATAAGGACAGTGTACTACTCATCTTTGAGGGATGTAGAGAATAAATGTTAGAAATGAAAAATATCTATTGGATCATCTCATCCATTCCCCTGCTAATGCAAGTTTGTTCCCTGCTGTGTATATTTTAATACTTTGTCCATCATAGTTTTGAATATTTTAAACAATGGGGTTTCACCACTTCTTTTAGGAACCTAGTCAACAGCTTCTTAGATCCCAACTTTAGTAAATATGACTGAACAACGACCCATGAGACAGAGGTATAATCTTTTTGTAACTACG
Source organism: Chrysemys picta bellii (assembly GCF_011386835.1). Taxonomy (NCBI): domain Eukaryota; kingdom Metazoa; phylum Chordata; order Testudines; family Emydidae; genus Chrysemys; species Chrysemys picta. Next base: position 228,905,103 of record NC_088791.1, read on the forward strand.
ACCATTGTCATATGATAGGGGACCAGAAAGTAAATATTAGTAGCTTATCTGTTCTCCTTTGTCTCATGCCTTTATTACAACTGAATCTTTGGCTAAAATGGAGTAATTCCTGAGTCTGGAAAGGAATCTTTTAGAGAACTAGAGGAGGAGCCTGTAGTGCTTCTGAATTTTCCTGGTATTACAGAAAAATGTGATGGAGTGAAATCCTTTACACTGCTACATGTGGCATTTTGCTTGCTTGCTTGGATTAGTGAGTTGGTTTGGTTTTGCTTTATGTTTTATTTTTGGTAAAACTTTTCATTCCAGAAAGAGAAACAAACCTCACCCACAGTTATAGCTGGGTGAAATGTTTTGAGTTGTTGAAATTTCAATGAAATATTTTCACAAAAAAATTGCCACCATTTTTTGACCCACTTTTCTCACGATTTCCTTGAACTTGGGGCCTGAGCCAAAGCCCACTGAAATGAAAGTCAACTTTGATGGGCTGTGTGTTAGGGTCTTGGTGTTCAGCCTCAGTTAGGAGTAGGCCCTTAAAAGCAGCATGAATAAAGTGACCCATTGTCATGAACACACACATGAACACACACATCCAAGGAAAAAGACAAAAGAAAGGAACTGAAAATATCAGTGAAAAACAGCAACAACAAGCAAAATAAAATGCTTCTCAGCTGTTGGAAAATGTTAGATGGTAGGTGTAAATAATGTACATACGTGAGGGGTTAAGTACAGTCTGACCAGATAATAGTCTTTTCTTTCCTCTGGGAAAAGCTCTCATGCTCTGGTGTAAGATTTTTCTCAGTGCCACTTTGCTGAACATACAGCATACGTCCATAGGTAAAATGAAGGGGTTAAAATACCTTGCCATCTAAGGATCATGTGTGTGCTTTTCCAATCATGATTGCTGAGGACTTTTAAGAAAAATGTACTTGCAAATCATATTAACTATGTTGTAACTCGGGGCATGCTAAATCTGCAAGGCAAAAATTGCAGAGACATCTCTATCCATTTTCTGCAGATAAACATGTTCTATCATTTGTAAAAGTTATTCATTTTTAATGCAAGATGACAAATTGCATATTAATGGCATCAGCATGTTAGATTAGAAACCAATAGTTGTTTTGCTTGAGATGGTTTTACTGGGATGGTTTGCTATTTTACTGGGAAGGAGGCTAGTAAAGTGCAATGGGTCCTCCAAGTCTAAACCATACCAAACAAGACCTTATACAGAAGTAACCTTGGTATTTACAGAAACACTTTGGGAGATCTTTCATGATTTACTGCATAATCTTTATTTGAGCACAATAAAGGATACATTTTTGAAGGGCTAAGACAGTAGCCTAAGAATGAATGTTGGTGAAAAATGAGTGGACACATTCAGGTAGGTAATAGAGGTACAAGTAATCAGATTTTGGAAACAAAAATCCAGATGTGAATTCACCCCAAAATAGAGAGCCCTCTTTTCAGTCATTGTTTCTGTTTATTTCTTGGTAGCTGGCTATACATCTTGTTGTGAATATAAACCCTTTGTTTCACCTCTATGATGACTCAGTTTCTGTTTGTTAGCTCTTTATTGGTACATGTAACCCCCTATGAGAAACTTTCATAAAACTTACATGTAACTCCCCATCCAAAATTTTCATAAAAACATGTCCGCCAGAATAAATGGAAAAGCAAAAAGAGATCAGTGGTGTGACTGGCTGATTAAAAGTACAAATGAAATATTGTTATACTTCATTCACACGTACTTGTAATATCTATGAATTAATGAACAGGTTAATAAATCAGGCTCATTCTAGCACCCTTGCTCAGTTTGAGTAGTAGAGATGCTAATAAGATCTCTTATTGGTCATTCCCACAATCTTCTTCACGTTGATCTTATTTCATCTATTCCCAGTGTTTTTAAGGGCTCAAACGGGGGAGGGGGAGCTGGTGGGAGTCTGCTGACGTATTACTGTAGCTCTTTGGCAATGTACACTGGTAAATTCTGGCTCCTTCTCAGGCTCAGGTTGGTCATGCCTGTCCTAGGCACTACTGCAATACAAACAATAAATAATAATACTCATAATTAGAGGGGCTCAAAATGTGTTGACTGAAACATTTCCCCACCAAATAAAAATAAGGTTTTCCAAACTATTTTTTTAAATAAAAAACTGTTTTCTGCATTTTTTCCCAAGTTTTCACTGACCTGAGCCCTAAAATAAAGTATACAAATTTGTATACTGGAACAGGTCTTAGTAGCCCACTTCCTTTTCGTCATAGCACTCACACAGAGAAAACCTTCAGTTTGGAATTAAAGTAGTCCTGTTCAGTCCTAATTAAGTGGTAATTGCACTCTGCAATGCACTAGGAAATCAAAGGGACTATTGTCATGCTGACAGCAACGTGAGAGATTAAAATTGTTATTGGTCTGAAGCTGGCAGCTTAATTTAAACAGTTAATAATGTTCTTTATCTGTCTATTTTTAGGTTCTTATATGGCTCCCATTACTTTAGTATCTGAGTGCCTCAAATCACTAATCCATTTATCCTCATAACACTCCTTTAACAGACTTATGTGTACACTGTTGATTTGTCAGACAAATCCTTCAGGAATGATGGTTGTGCTGTCTTTATTTGGTGGCCTAACACAGAGTACAAGAAACAGAGTTAGTTTGGGTTATATCAGCTCAAATTATATGGCTGAAATGAAAGCCATTCTCATTGCACTGCAAGAAATAAACAGAGCAGAAACAGAGGTGGATGTTTCAGAGTGGTAGTCTGTATCAGCAAAAACAACGAGGTGGATGTTGTGATGTTTGTTGACTCGCAGGGAGTGATCCTCAGCTCCTTTAGGAGAAACTAGAATACTAGAATGAGTTTAATTCGTAAGGAGGCATAGAGGATCAGAGAGCAAGGCAATTAATTAACTTTTTGCTGGATTCCATTACACATTGATATATACAGGAGAGAGGTAGTTGATGATTTGGCCAAAGCTGAAAGATCGGAAACTCAAGTAGGAATGACAATGGTCAAGGATATTGATGCCCGATCAAGGAAAATATTAGCTGAAGTAAATGGTTGAAAGATAAAAGATCCTCCAATCAATATCAAAGCATCTTGGAAAATAACATCCACTATCATGGGACTGTGGACAGGGCACACTGCAGGAATGAAAATCAATAGAGATTGGACCAAGAGGATTTAAGACCTTCCTGCACTTTTGAATGTAACATAGTAAGAAAAAATGATGCTCTTTGGATTTGAAATCTTGGCTCAAGCCCTTGGAAAGGATCATTTAAGAGCCATCAAATTCATTCTCAAACTCTATGACCTTGTATGATTATTGTGGGACAAGACAGCAACAACATCCCTTTAAAAATGAAGGGGTATTATTATCCCCATTTTGCAGATGTATGTAACATGAAGTTTTGCCAAAGCCAGAATGTTTCACTGAAATGTATTAATTTCAATGAATTTTTTTGTAGGAAGGTTTCTGAGGCCCAGGATGGACTTTGATCACCGAGAGGCAGGGGAGTGAAAACCACCTTTTTAATCCAAAAATGGAGGCTTCAACATAAGTCTGTTCTGTGGACCATTTGAAAAGGGGGTTATGTTTTGTTCCAATGTGGAATGGAAACAAATTTCTAAACCTCAAAGTTGTCACAAGACTGAATTGTCATCCTCTACCCAGCTCTAATCATAATGCTTAAGCACAAGGACCCTGAATTAAGGTGCACAGGAAATCTTAATTAGGCATTTCCTAACTTTTGAGTGTTAGATATTGTAACCTTAACAATGTTCTTTTAATGTAGATTTGTGTGTGTGCAATATCCAAGATTAAAACAAACAAACTAAAAATACAGAAATTCCATTGTGTGGCTTCATATTGACACCCACATGGGCCACTGCACAGATCTCTGCCTCTTGAGCTAATGGAGTAACCGATAGTAGTAGTAGTAGGTTGTCATCCTCTATGTCAGTTTTTCTCAAACTGGGGTGGCTGCTTATGTAGGGAAAGCCCCTGGCGGGCCGGGCTGGTTTGTTTACCTGCCCCGTCCGCAGGTCTGGCCGATCGCAGCTCCCACTGACCATGGTTCGTCGCTCCAGGCCAATGGGAGCTGCTGAAAGCGGCGGCCAGTAAGTCCCTCGGCCCGCGCTGCTTCCAGCAGCTCCCATTGGCCTGAAGCAGCGAATCATGGCCTCTGGGAGCCGCAATCGGCTGGACCTGCGGACGGGGCAGGTAAACAAATCGGCCTGGCCCGCCAGGGGCTTTCCCTACACAAGCGGCCACCCCAGTTTGAGAAACACTGCTCTATGTTGACCAGCACTTTAGGGGAATGAGACACTTTGTCAGTGGATTTCACAGATAATTGCTGACAGTAGAGGAAAGGTGAGATTCAGCACTTGTCTACACAAATAATTATTTTGTGGGAAGCTAGGGTTTGAATCTACCTCACACTAGCCTGCCATGGAGAAACTATCCATGTCAATGCTGCTGACATGCATGAACAGTTCCTTAGTGCGCGTTGATCTAGTCCTGTTGGAAACAGGACTAAATCAAAGTGCATTAATGAACTGTTCATCTCTGATCCCCTCTGCATTCAAGTGAGGCAGCTTCCTCCTCCATCCTGACTAGGCCCAACATCAGGGTCACTGAAAGCAAAGGAGAGACAGTTTCCTTGATAACAAGTCCAAGTGCCCAGACCTATACCTGTCAAGGCCTGCATCAGCCCAGAGTTGCAATTGCAAGGAAAGTCTGCTCAGCCACAGGCTGCAACATGCTCAGTGTGGACAGAATCTTTGGGGAATTTAGCGGCTAATATCTAAGAAGTCTCTACTGAGCATGAGCAAATTGCATTTATTGACAGGTTTATAACATGGCCATATTGGGGTGGATTTTCATATGAATGGCAAAAGGCAATGAATTAGAGCTTATAAGTAGAGTTGAATGAAGATTTCAGTGAAAAATCCAAATTTGACACCACCAAAATATTTTGCAAATGCTTGATTTTTGCCAAATTGTTTTAGTTAAGTAAAAAAAACAACAACCAAAGTTCTGAAAAATCAAAACATTTTGTTTCAATACTTTCTAAATGAACATTTATTTATTTATTTATTGTTCAAAATGACTTTTTGTTTCAAAATTTCATTCAATTAAAAACCTTTTAAAAATGGTCAAAATAATAATGATAATAAACAATATTTGTCTAGACGTAATATTTTGTTTGACACAAAATTATTTGTGGGTTGTCTTGAAACCATTTTTTTAACCTTTCAGAATTGCTAAAGAACTGAAAAAGCCATTATTCTCACAGCTCTATTTATAAGCAATATTCTCAATAATTCTCTGGGGTTTTTTTCAAAAGAAAGATAGTTATGTTTATTATATAAAATTGATCTGATTTGTTTGAACTCAATGGCAGAAAAACTTTTCAAATGTAGTAACAAAGGCAAAAGACAACTGGGCCCAAAAACGAATGTTACTGTGTCTTCCCACTGCTTCTTTCTCTTCTTCCGCTATGCACACTTCAATGTGATAGTGGAAAAGTACAGGTTTAGCTGTACCAAAATTAGCTTCACTTAAGGAGAGGGGCTAGAGAGGTTTACGCTCTACAATATTAGCAATTTTCCATCATGTCACATCACTATCATGTCACATTACCATTTGTAATGGTAATAGAAGACAAAAGCCTCATCCTATTAGTGACTTTCAGATCATATTAATGAATGCCAGTTAATTCAACATGCTGCAAGACTAATAAAACATGATGGGAAGTTGCTGTTGTGGTAAGACTTTCATATCATATTAGTCCAAGAATGGCAGTACTACATGTTCTGTTCACAATCAACACTGCCAGTGGGTATTAGACACTATTGCACATTTCTATTAGAGCAAAGAGAATCTTTAAAAAAAATGGCTGGCAAGCAAGCATTCCCTTTTGCTATCAAGTTCTCAATACTCATGAGTGTAAAAAACCTGGTGTTACTTCCAAGTACTAATCTCAACATTTTAATCATATAAAACAATGTTGTTCCTTTGAGATCTCTCTTCACCAGTTAAGAAACTCTCAGCCCTTATTCTAATTAGCTCACTTATTTAGAGTTTCTGTATTAATAGCAGGTATAAAAAAAGACTTCTGCTCCCAGGTGACTCATGGGCACCTGTGAAAGGAACAACATTGATAGGGTGGAACTATCTTTTTGAGAATTCTCAGCTTTCAATTCTAAATCCGTGTGTTTTCATAACACCTATAAATGGATATCCCCAAGGTTCTCCATAGTTTTATTCTGGGATATAAATTATTTTGCCTTTATAGGTTCCCATTCATTATTATTTATACAAGTTTCCTGAGATCTTGTACATATGCATTTGGGTGCCTGGTGCACCTATCACTGAACACAATGAATCCTCTCCCATTGATTTCATTGGGAGTTGGACAGGGTTATTAATGCATGGCCCTACTGGAATTGATGTGAGGTCCTACCGTAACTGGAATACTGTTTCCAGACCTGATGTCCACAGTTCAAGAAGGATGTTGATAAATTGGAGAGGGTTCAGAGAAGACCCACGAGAATAATTAAAGGATTGGAAAACATGCTCAAAAAGCTGAATCTGTTTAACAAAGAGAAAGTTAGGGGGTGACTTGATTACCATGGGGAACAGAAATTTGACAATAGAAGGCTCTCCAGGCTAGCATACAATGGTATAACACAATCCAATGTCTGGAAGTTGAAGGTAAAAAAATCAGACTAAAAATAAGGTGCAAATTTTTACAGTGAGAGTAGTTATTAATTGGACCAATTTACCAAGCATTGTGGTGGATTCTCTGTCACAGGAAATTTTTAAATCCAGATGGGATGTTTTTCTAAAAAATGTGCTCTAGTTCAAATAGGAATTAATTCAAAGAAGTCCTATGACCTGTGTGATACAGGAGGTCAGACTAGATGGTCGCAATGGTCCATTCTGGCTTTATCATCTGTAAATCTGTGTGTTTATAATTTTCTGCCTGCTGACAAGAGGGGGAAAAATAACTTCAGCTGAATATATTTGAGGAACAGCATGATTTTAAAAAAATACATTACAAATACTTTTTTTTCCCCATTATTAATGCAGCTGTACATCTCTCCGTCTCAGGCAGTTGCTTGCGACTTTAGATGGCTGCCTTCTTAATGTTAAGAAATGTTGGCTAATTCTCTAAGGTTCAATGCTAATAAAACTGAGCAATTGGTTGTTTAATTTCTTGCCATGATTTCTGCCCATGTGATAATGCTATGAAGTTTATTGCTATAGTCATATAATCATGGACTGATTCTTGATACTTAATTTTCCTTTTAGGCTGCCAATGAGAAGCTGCAATTGTATTTTCTTTGGAACCGTGCATATCTTTCACAGATGCTATTGCTGCAGGATACTCCAACCATGATACATTCTTTTACCTCCCTGATGAATTTTTTTGCAATTCTTTATTTGGTAATTTTGTATGTTTTTCCTCAAACATTTGCTGCTTACTGGTATGTGCATCAGTAAATGGACATCCTACCACATTACTCCTCTGGTGAACTGAAGATGCTGAATTGGAGTTAAATAAAATTGTTGATTGACTTTGGACTTCTTCTGCTTGTATCTCTTTTTCTTCCTTCCATTCACATATTCATTGTAAGAAGAAGAAGAAGAAAACAAACAAAACAGAAAGATTTTCTCACAAGTCACCTGCCCCTTCCTTCACAATAATCCCTATGGATTTGCTTCATGTCATTCCAAAGGGCGAATGACAAGATACACATTAAAAATCATTTCCAACAGTCTTTACAAACAGCTTCTTGTAGCTCTAAGTTGTATCAATATTTTGTTTGTTGCAGTTAATAAGATGGGATGGATATTTTATAGTTAAATGAGACATTTTACTAATAATGTTAATGAAGACCTTTGTAATAGCACCCAAATATAAGCAGATCCTGGTTCATGGTTGCAAATAGTGAATTATTAAGAATAAAGAGTAAGGTTCTCTATCAAATCCATATGCCAAAGACATTAACATAAATCTTACTTGAAACAATATTCATAGCCATTTAGAGAATTGTATCAGCCATTCGCAGTGTTGTGTGGATGTCTATTTCCCACCACCTGCCACCGAAAAAGAGCTGGAAACTGTGAGGCTACTTTAATGCTTTGTTTAATAGATACTTTCTGACTTCCATAATATGATTCTTACAGTATTGGAAGCAGAGGTGAGGGATTAATAATTGTTACTAAGAGGAAAATATCTGAAATTGTGCTGAAAACTAGAGGGATTTACACTAAAATATTGAAATCAAAGGCAGTGATGCCTCTGGAAGGGGCAGTGCAAGAAACACTGCAACTATCAAGAATATCAGCTTAATGGAAGCACTACATCTCCAAATGATAGTACATTATTCAGTGAGCTAATTAAGTTTGGCCACTGTTGTGATACCTCAGACTGTAAGCTCTTTGGGGCAGAGACCAAGCCTTTATTTGTGTTGTACAGTGTCTAGCACAATCTGGAAGTAGGCCAATTTACCAAATGCTTGACCTCCTCTGACAAGAAACATAAATCTTTTACTCCCCTTCACCTGCTAGTAGTAAGCATTATTAATGTTGTGGCTCAAAAAGAATCTATCTTGATTCCAATAATATTTCAGATAAATTAGAAGCAGTTTCTGAATAGACTGTCCATCAGTCCCTGCAGCAATGATATTAAAAAGCCATTCTGATATATGACTGTATCAATAAATGTAAATATAAAGGGAAATATATGATCATTCATAGGCTTTTGGGTAAGTCTAGAAAGGTCTTATAGAACTTTTAACCTGCAAATGTGATTAGCAAGACACTGGAGTGTGAAAACTGTGAGCTAGCAGATAGCATGCTACAAAGACTCTTCAAATTGTATTAGGGTAATTTTGCACATCACTATGTCTCACTAATGAAATGTGCCACATGTTGAAACAGGACAGGGTTTCTTTCAGCACGTTAGCCTTGCAACGTGCATGGCCTGTCAGGTCATCTGAGTCATAGCGGGGTCGAAATAGACTGACATCTTAAAGGAATAAAAAAATTATTAGCACATGACACATCAAGAGATAAAGATGTCTGCAGTTCAGAGGAAGTTTTGGGGATCTGAGGGCTGGATTCTTATTTCAGTTATCTTGTTTAACATGAGTGTAACTCCATCGACTGCCATGACTTCCTCCTGGTGTAAGAGTAAGGGGAATCAGGCTCCTTGAGTTGATTTCCTGAATGAACAGTTTCCAGATAAAAATGCAAGAAAGGCTGTTATTTGATTTGTTGGTTTTTTTCCTTGTGGTTTGTCAAGGCTGGATCCCCACTTTGAACTTTAGGGTACAAATGTAGGGGCCTGCATGAAAACTTCTAAGCTTAACTACCAGCTTAGCTCTGGTCCGCTGCCACCATTTCCCAATTAGATTCCCACTCTGGGAAGCCCTGAGAAAACCTTTCACCAATTCCCTGGTGAATACAGATCCAAACCCCTTGGATCTTAAAACAAGGAGAAATTAACCATCCCCCCTCCTTCCTCCCACCAACTCCTGGTGAACACAGATCCAATCCCCTTGGATCTAAAACAAGGAGAAATTAACCTTTCCCCCTCCTTCCTTTCACCAACTCCTGGTGAATACAGATCCAAACCCCTTGGATCTTAAAACAAGGAGAAATTAACCATCCCCCCTCCTTCCTTTCACCAACTCCTGGTGAATACAGATCCAACCCCCTTGGATCTAAAAACAAGGAAAAATCAATCAGGTTCTTAAAAAAAAGGCTTTTAATTAAAGAAAAAGGTAAAAATCATCTCTGTAAAATCAGTATGGAAATTAACCTTACAGGGTAATCAAACTTAAAGAGCTCAGAGGACTCCCCTCTAGTCTTAGGTTCAAAGTACAGCAAACAAAGATAAACACTCTAGTAAAAGGTACATTTACAAGTTGAGAAAAACAAAGGAAAACTAACACGCCTTGCCTGGCTATTTACTTACAAGTTTGAAATAGGAGAGACTTGTTTAGAAAGATGTGGAGAACCTGGATTGATGTCTGGTCCCTCTCAGTCCCGAGAACGAACACACTCCCAAACAAAGAACACAAACAAAAGCCTCCCCCCCCAAGATTTGAAAGTATCTTGTCCCCTTATTGGTCCTTTAGGTCAGATGCCAGCCAGGTTACCTGAGCTTCTTAACCCTTTACAGGGAAAAGGATTTTGGAGTCTCTGGCCAGGAGGCATTTTATAGTACTGTACACAGGACAGCTGTTACCCTTCCCTTTATAGTTATGACATGGTTTTAAAGAGGCTGGTAGTTACTGCTGACGGGTTCTTGCCAATTTAAACCTGGCAGGCAAGAGAAATGCACCTATAGACTTTAACAATTGGAAGAAACAAATGGTACTCCAGCAGCATCTTTTGTTAATGCAGAAAACATCTGACATATGCAGTAGAGAGTAAGGATGCACAGCAAAGCCACATAAGACACTGGTTGTGTTATTCTTAATTTAATTGTCTAAATATTCCTTTGCCTTTTTAGTAGTTCAGTAATAGATGTTGATGTTTGTCACTCTGAAGATCAGCAAATACTGCATATTCTTATGCACCCTGATAACAAGACTGTTGGTATGCAAGCACTCATATTTAGTAAACACTCAGAAGGCAGGATGGCTAGAAAAAAAGGCACTCTATACACAGGAGTTGTATTAGCTGCATGATCACTCAGATCTGGCAGAACCTGCTTCGGCTTCTGGGGACAGGCAGGACTGGAGTAAAGAAGGCATCAGCACTATAATATAGTGCCTAGGGCCCCAGGTCCCAAAGCCACATTATGATGATGTCAAAATCTCAGCTTTCATTGGGAGTAATTAAAAAAAGTTTCTAGCCCTCAAGGTTGCATAGAAAAGCTTGAGGATATGACCTGAGCATAACCAATTGCAATGAGGTTTGCATGTGACAGCTTCCCCCAAAGGGAGGAAAAGCACACTCTATAGTCAAAGAGAAAACTATCTGGCCTCACACCCAACAAAAGATGGGGCCTGTACCCTGCTGATGCTCTGGTGGTGCCATTCTGCCATGGCTGTGCCTCTACAGGTGCCAATCTGTTGTTATTCAGGGAAGAGAGTGGACACTACCTCTAGCCCACCCTTTGATGGAGTAATAGCTCCGAGGGTGTGCCTTAGGCTCAAGATTCAACCTGGGGTTGTTCAAATTCTTAACACATTCATCAGCATTTCCTTTTCATACTAACATGGCATCATCCTATTAGCATAACCATTCCCATATGTAGATCACATCATCTCACTATCCTAGCCAATCTCAGACTGGTTATTTGGTATTTATCACTGCACGGAATGAGCATTGTGCAGAAGGAATCATCACTGTAAATGGGAAAGAAATTGAGGAGGTCGACAAACATATTTACCTGGGTCAGCAGCTGAGCAGAGACAACTCATTTGAAGGGGAATGCAGTAGGAGTAGAAAGTTGGGGTGGGCAAGTTTCAACAAAATAAAGACATCTCTAATGGATGATGAACTGCACGTGAAGAAAAGGAAAGAACTGTTTAGCTCCACTGTTCTGCCAGCAATGATATACGGAGCAAAAAGCTGGTCAATGATGAAAGCGAAGGAAGAAAAATTTGCTGTCACCCAGAGAGCAATGGAAAGGCGAATGTGCAAGATATCTCTCCGTGATCACATACCAAATGATCAGATCATAAAGTGTACAGAGGTGACCCATGTAGTGCAGCCGATGTATGACGCAAAGCGAAGATGGGTGGGTCATGTAGTCCGCAGGCAAGACAATAGGTGGACAACCAACATCAGTGACTGGATCCCCAGAGAACACAAGTGACCGCTGGGCAGACCGAAAACATGCTGGGATGATCCCATGACAAAATTCTTTGTCCAGAAATGGAAAAAACGTGCTCGCAGCAAAATAGAATTGTGTGGCGTCGACTTGCATTCATGGAGAGAGAGACGAGGACAAACAGGACAAAGGTGAGATGTGATCATTGCACATGTTTTTATTTAGGGCTATTTGGGGAGTGGGTCTCTTGCTCCTAGTTGGTTTCTAAAAAAAAATCCTTAATTCATGCAAAAGCTCAATAGCTTTGTAATGAAGCATTTTTCTTGACGTAATCTCAAAATTACAGTATTTGGAATGAGCAAAACAGGTGCTGAGTCTGTGATTTAAAAAAATAGTGCCTAGATTTATATTGTGAATTGTTTCAGTAAATATGAAGGGCAGAACTAGCCAAAGAAGAGTGTGAGAAAATAAGACATTTAAAACCTGTTTCAGTTTCTACAGATCAACTATGCCACAAATTGATATTTGATACAAATCATTTGTAATTGTGATTTGGCAGTCAATATTGTTAAAGCGCAGGCCTCTCTCACTGAACATTACTTAATGGCTTCAGTGCATATGTTGCAACATCATCTAAGTGGTAAGAACTCTGCAACCTCAATAGGTCTTGCACAAGAAAGAGGAATGATTGCTTTTTGGATAAAAACTGGACTGTGGGGCAGAAGATCTGTGTGGAGTTTTTGCCTCCACCACATAATTCTGTGGCATTTTGCAAATAATCTTAACCTTTCTGTGCCTCTGTTCCCCATGTGTAAAGTGGGGGAAATAATGCCTCAATATGGTTCTTATCACCATAGAAGTACCTAGATAGATAGATGAATGGATGGATAGATTAGACAGAATTACCCACAAAGCACACAGGGCCAAATTTTCTGTTGGTGTAGCTTCATTAACTCACAAAATGCACATTCCCATACATTTTAATGCAGTATTGATAAGGATTGTGAGGTAAAATTGAGGAGATTTTGGGAAAGCAATATCACACAGCCTAATTTATCAATTATTTATTGCAATGGGATATATTTGACAATAAGGCTAGGATGGTATTGGATTAATACAAGGAACAGGTGGATCCCACACACTGAATTATTTTCCATCATGCATTTTATTGGAATTCATATCAAAGCCATCACAGTGATAATCCATAACACACAATGTACTGTGGGTGCTACCCATGCCACCGAGGCTGTGTTGATAGCTTGCAACATGAGCCGTCAGTGTTCACTCACTCTGCTAGTGTGAAAATGAAAATTGTGGGGTGAATCCTAATAGGTTCTGTCAGGCCTCTCAGGACGAGTGTTTGTCCAAATGTAGTGGCTTCTCATTTATCCTTGCTATCACCACCTATTCATCTCCCTCTGCTCTCTGAAGGTGAAATCCTTGATTCTCCTTCATCAGAGCTGACAGCAACACCAAAGCTTTCTCTGCGGTAGGACAAAACTCTCCTTTCTAAAATATTAAGAGATTGCCTCCTTGGAGGAAAAAACAAACTAAAACAAACCTTGCATATTTTACTGACTCGTTGTCTAGTGCCATCAGCTGACACACAGTATTTCTGAAGATAATTTATAATTTTTATTGTTAGTATCTGTTAGTAAGAATAGTAACACTTTTAGTCTTTTCTTTGTGCATATTAAATTCATTTATATATAGCTATTCTTTAGAATTTTTAGCATATCAATAAAGAGCATATTGAATTCTAAGGCCCAGACCATGGGTCCTTGACAGATAAGCTACCTTGCATCGTCCTAACTCTGTAGTGTAGACCAGACCTGAATTTTTAGGTGTGAGTTTTCAATCCCTTCCTCCCAAGTACTTCCTAGGAATTCCACTTCACAAGTATTGTTCCAAAAGATCATTATGTCTTCTACATTGTTCAACATAGTTTTTTTAATCTCACAATGCTTCCCAGAGATTGCAGTAATCCTGTCTTTCGCCTAAAGAAGTTCCATATAATACCACAATAATATATAAATATTTACATTTTTAAAACAATTAACTCCTAAACTACTTAAACTTAATTCAGTAAGGTTTAATTTAATCCAATAAGATTTGTCCATGAAATTGCAGGAAATTATCATAACTATCACAATCGCTCATCAAGTTTTTATTTTGCTCTCAAAAGCAGTGCTAATAAGCAGTATGGCACTCAATTGTTACTCATGGCCACTAAGCACGTACCCATGTGATTACTCCCACTGAATATTTGTGTAATTAAATAGTCAGTGATGTGAGTAAAATTACACAATTGGGCCTCAAAATTCTTACAGTGATGCCAGTCACTTATGATTGGGACATCTGTTTTGTGCTTCTACTTGCTTTTTGCCTCTCTGGTGATGCAAAACAGCTGAAAACCCGATTTTATTACCTGGTTAAAGTAGTTTCACTGCTGTCTTTTCTCATCAAGGATGTACATACCCACAGCTGATTGGAAAATGAGATTTATTTTTAAGGAAAAAATTGACAAAAAGAACAAGAAAAATTGTTTTGATTGAAAATTTTCCACAGAAAATTTCAACTTTTCATCAAAACCTAAACATTGAATGTTCCCATCAGGAAAATCTAAATGACATATTTTGCTTGTTTGTGTTGACCCAAACTAAAATATTTTGGATGTCAAACTAATTGAAACCAGAGTTGGGAAGAGGATAGAAATTCTATTTCATGTATGATTTCAATATTTAAAATTTTGGTATTGTTTCAATTTGGAATGGAACTTCAAAATTCTCAGCAAAAGAACAAATGGATTGAAAAAATTCATTTCAACAAAATTGAAATGATTGCAAAATATGTAATATAAATATGTAACATAACTACAATATATAATATAATACAAAATAATGCAATATGAATATGATATGTAATATGTAATAAAATCAAAAAAGGAAACAATAAGTTGTTTCAAGATGAAAAAAACAGACAATTTCATTCAAAAAATATCAAAACATGATGGGATGAGACAGGAAGTTTCAACATCAGAACATGTCCCACCACCATTTTTTCTCCAAAATAAAATTTCAACTAAATGGACATGATTTTGTAAAGTCTTTAGAGTTTGATAGGGCTACATTTTCCAGTTGAAAATGGTTCCATCCAAGTTTTTCCGACCAACTCTAATTTAAATGTTTCATTTTGGCTCAATTGGACATTAATCTGTGTCCTGAGCTGTGACAATGAATCCTGGATGTTAGAGTTCTGGCACCTCAAGCCTCCGTTCTCCTGTATCATCCAGACTCTCTGGACAGACTATTGTTGTGTTGCATTACAGGCGTCAGATCGTGTGACAATTTGGGGAATCTGTGTTAATAGTTTATGAATTCTTGTTGATATTGGGGACACTTTACACCTATCTGTATCAGACTACAGACTCCATTTGGATTTGGGGTACTTTACCTTCCCTGTTGTCCTGTTACCTCCATGTTGGACTAGAATTACAAAGGTTGGTAGCAAAGGTGTAACAACAGAGGATCATTGTCTTAAGTTCTATCCTATTGAATGGAATTGCTCTAAACAATAGGCTGGCTTCTGTCCAGGAGAACTAGGAGAGTTTGTCTAGCAACACAATCATCTGGTAAGGATTTGGGATGACCCGAAGAGGTTGATCCCAGAGTCACCTGACCATGGGACTGAAAGGTTATAAAAGGATTCCTGGGAAATCCCCCCCTCTTCCTGATGGGAAGAAAGATTGAAATCTGGGTCTCTTACCTTTCAGGTGCATGTTCTAACCACTGGGCTATGAAATTCTCAGTGGGGTAGGGAATTCTCCCTGTGCCTCCTGTTGAAGATGTTCCACTTTGGATAAATTCTTAAATCTTCACTGGGCCAAAGAGAGAATGTGAGAGAAAACAAATCTACAACCTAGCAGTTAGTGCACTCACCTGGCAGGAGGAAAAGCAGGGTTCAGTACCCCTACTTTGAGGTCCTGTTTTGCAGTATATAAGTCCCTTTATGGATCCAGGTCTCACTATCTGGCAGTTGTAACTGGCATCCAGGTTCAATATTCCTTTTCTTAATTTTATCTCATGACTTTTAGTTACACCTCAATGTACTACACTAACCAATTTTTCTCCCTCTTTCGTGTCAGATTATTATCGTTTCACTCCTGGGTCCTCACTTAGTTCAACAAGATATATTTAGGCTGAGAGTCTCAAAGAAGCCTATGACATTTAGGTGTTCAAATCCCATTGATCTTCTGAAGTTCAATAGGATTTGGGTGTCTAATTTCTTGGCCTCCCAGACTTAGCTGTTTTCTCACAAAACAATCTTTCTAGCACTACTAATCAATATTGAAGTTTTTTTCTGGACTCCTGATTATCTTTTTAGTAATGCAATGCCCTGATCTGAAGATAGCATTCCATGTGCACATGCATCAGAATCATATGGAGAATGACTATTATCTCCCTACATATGGCTGGCATGCACTCACCCGAATTTTACTGGATGCTTTTAGATGACATGTCTAATTGGCTGTCTACTGTCATACCCCAGGACTCATTTAGAATTACTCCTGCACAGGTTTCTCTCCCAGTAAATAGATATGTTTTGGATTATTTTTCCAGAAATAGATTCATTTGTACTTTTCCAAATTGAATTTTTTAAAATTTTCTCTTCTCTCTCTAGGGTCCTTTTCTTATTCCCCACTGATGTTTGCAACTCCTTCTCAATTTAGTTTCAGTTGCATATTTTATTAATATCTTGACTTCTTTTTCTTCCACATCTTTGATGAAGATATTAAAGAAAAATCAGTCTTAATTCCAGTCCCTGCAGTACACTTCTATGTATCCCCTAACTCAAAAGATTAGTATTTGACATTTCTTTTTGTTTATAGCCTGATAGCAAGGTTCAGTCTGTTACAGCATTCCTGTCTGAGCCAATTTGAAATAACTTTTCTCTTAAGCTTTTGTGATACCCAGTTTTAAATGCTTTACTAAAATTAACATATAGTACATCTACTGCATTCCATTCATCCACTCATTTTGTAATTCTAGCCACAAAAAACAATCAGGTTAGTCTGACAGGTTTTATTGTTTATATACCCATTCTGACTGTTATTCATGGCTCTATTACCATCTAGATTTTTTGGGCCAGATTGTGCAGCCTTTATTCACATTGGTGAGCACCTATTCAAAGAGTAGTCCCACTGATTTCAAGTGAACTCCCTTAAGCAATTTCTTGACCCAAGACCCCAGCACAGGTCTAACAACAAAAAAGACTATGGAGGCAGAGCGGGATGCTATGTGTCACCCCTCTCCTGCCCCTGTTTCATCCATCACTTCCACCAGCCTGCCCAGCCCCTGCATCTTCTCTTACATGGATCTTGGGTCTCTAGAGCACCCTTGTTTGAGTCTGGAGCTCACAATGCTGCACAGATGTCTGATTCCCCTTCCATGCAGATCTAGAAAAGGAGATGTGGTTGATCCAGGCCCTTATTTTTGTAGTGCAAAGCCAATACATTCTGCAGGTTTAAAATACAACAAGTTTGCATGCTCATGATGAATGGGGAGGTCACCATCTGTCAGAACAAAGAAAACCTCTTTTATAATTTTATTGACTTTTATGGAGACAAGAAATTTAAGCAGCTTGTTTTGTTTTCTAAGTGATCTGACATTCATCAGTTACCAGTGACTTTATCTTATTTTTTGAACTGCATGTCCCAGCAACCATGTTTCATGGTTTAACAGTCAGGATAAGGGAGTCTAATTTTCAGGAAAGAAAACTACTGCATTGCACTACGGTGTATCAGCATTTTGGCCATAAAACAAGTAGACTAACGAACAAAGAACCAAAGAACCCCTCCATCCCTCCTAATCTGCAGGAATAGGCCTCCTTTTTTCTGCACTCTGGTGCCAAGATTCCTCTCCTTGCAACCTGGAGAGTGGCTGTTTTATTGGACTATTAGAAAGAAGTGGAACTGAAAAATACTGGATACCAGCAGCGACACTCGTTTTTTTTTTTTTTCTTAGCATGGCAAAGTGTTTTGATAGATAGAATTCTTTTCAGTTCCTGGAGTGAGGCTGATGGTAAAAAAACACATAGAATGCTGGGAATATCTCCAAAAAAGTCAATAAATCCCTGTAGTGAGTGATTCAATGCCTTTAACAACTGTTCTGAAGATGCTGTGAGGTACTGACTTAACCCTTAATTTTAAGTAGGAACATTTAATTTGCAATTTTTAGAGAGTCTGTGTTTACTGAAGGTAGAAGATGAAAGGTAGACAGTTAATGGATGAGATACCCCATAGATGTGTTGTGTACAATTTCCTTTCATTGTTCTTGCATCATATGTGTTGAGAACCTCCACTACTACTTTGCTATGAATGTGTGTAATGGGGACAGCTAGTGGGAGTGTCTTTGTTTCATATAGCTTGGAAAAGAATAAAGCCAATTTTTTTCAAAACTGGATGCCAAAGATTAGTCTATTAAATACATATTTAAGCACCTAAGACTCATTTTAACTGTGTAAATATATATGCAGGACCAAATGTAGGCACCCAGCTATGACATTTTTGACCCAAACTAAAAATGTCACATGACTTGCACTTATCCATTGAATGAATCACAATAAGATAATACAGCACTGACCAGTACACCAGTTTAAATATAACTATAACCAGGCCAAAAGAGCTTACATTAACTAGTGCACATAAGAACGTAAGAACATAAGAATGACCATACTGGGTCAGACAAAGCTCCATCTAGCCCAGTATTCTGTCTTCTGACAGTGGCCAATGCCAGATACCCCAGAGGGAATGAAAAAGAACAGGTAATCATCAAGTATTCCTTTCCCTGTCCCTCATCCCCAGCTTCTGGCAAATAGAGGCTAGGGACACCATCCCTGCCCATCCTGGCTAATAGCCATTGATAAGTTAGGGCAGCATCTCCAAAACACTAGCACAAGGAATAGACTCTGATAACCAATCTTAAAAATAAGATTAGAGCAATTGCAGTGTTTCATTTCACAACTAGAGACAGGAGTTTGACCGAATGAACCCTTATGTACACACCCTATACACTATTGTAATACTTTTTGTACCAGGCATGTCTTGTAAGGTATAATTTGAAAATGCATAATTTGCTGGTCAGTATCGTCCTGATAAAATATGTATGACAACATTGTATGTGAAGTTATAAGGTTTCCCTATATGATGTTCTTAACAATTGTTCCAAACCCCATAGCCCTGCACAAACTGAGGTTTCCAAACAGGTCTTTCCTAAACAAAGGAATGTGTGCTCTGCTTAATTTGCATTTAATCAGTAAACAGAGTCATCAAGCAGGAAGGGAAACACAGAAAGCCCAAAGAGGTGAGGAAAAAGCCACCTGGAACATCCTTCCACATATGCTTTGTCTCCTAGTGCCCAGCTGGAAATGTTTTTCAAGAGAGCAACTGAAACTATAAAAAGGAAGGACAAACACCCCAAGAGACCCCTCTCTCTCCCTGTCCATCGCATTCACTGCACCTGCAGTGAAAAGGGAAGCATTTGTTGGACTCTGGGGGAGGGGTCCTGACCTATAGGGTTTGGCCAGTCAGGCAGCTGGAAGCACATGGTGAGAAGCTTTGCTAGAATCAGATACAGTTTAAGTTTGGTGTCAGTAAATGTCTTATCTTTATTTTTCTTGTAACCATTTCTGACTTTTATACATCATTATTTGTATTCATTCAAAATCTCTCTTTGTAGTTAATATACTTGTTTTACTGTTTCATCTAATCCAGAGTGTTTAAATTTAAGTGTCTGAATAACTATTTGAGATAATAATCTGGCAAATTATTACCTTTAAGGAATAATAGATTTAAAATATTTTGTGCTGTCCAGGAGAAGGCTGGGAATTACAGGACATATATTTCTAGGAGGAAAACTGGGCCTGTGTGTGTGGGGAATCACCATGCAGTACATCCAAGACTGGTGAGACCCAGAGTGTAACCCTAGCGTGGCTGGCAGACTGCAGTTACACACAGACACTCAGGGTATGGCTTGCTTGCTAGAAGGCTGTTTGTGAGTGACCCAGGTGGGAGCTACTTCAGCAAGGCTTTGTAAGGCAGCCAAGTTTTCAGGGCAGGGATAACACAGCTGCTCACTAGTCTGTATTGTAACCTGGTATGTCACAGGGAATAATGAAGAGTAAAACTTCCTTAGTGGACATTCCTTCTGTAAATCATGCAACTATAAAGACATTGTGTATTGCCATATTTAAAATGGTACTTCGATTGCATGTAGATAAATAACTTTTAGAAATATTAGAGAAAGACCAACTTACTGTGGGGAAAAAAGAGTGAAAATTCTGTGGTGGTGACTAAGATTTTCAGAATAATACTTTTTTGGTTTGCTGGCAAATCTGGAAAACAATATTTCAGGTTGAACCAAAAATAAATATTTTTTTTTTGAAAATTGAAAAGTTTAAAAAAATCATTTGGGGCTGTACAAAACATTTTGTTTTACCTGAAATATAACATTTTGTTTTGATTTTGAGAGGGTTTTTTAGCCAATTTTTTTAACACTGAAGGAAATTTTGAAAAGCAACGTCTCGCTGAAAAAAATGAAAATGTTAAACTTTCTGTTTGTTTTTTTCATTTGTTTGTTTTTACAACATGAACAATTTGGTGAAAGCAACACAAATCATAACAATAAATATCACTGAAGCTTCATTTTTCAGAGAGAAAATGTGTCTGCCAAATCACATTAGCAACAAACACAACATTTGTTCTTATCCTTAACAGAAGTAACCCCATCCTGACTCAGCTAACTACTTAATCATGTGCTTAAGTCCTTCTGAAGTTATTAAAGTCAATGGGGCTCACAAACTTGCTTAATGTTAAATATGCTTCACCACTTTGCTGTATCATGGCCACGGAGAATCCAGTCTGCACAGAGTTCCATGGTTTCAATTCCCATTAGTTTCAGTGAGAGTAGATGATGCTCAGCATCTTCGGGGGGTTGATAAGTACCTTGCAGATCCAGCTCTACCAAGTCTCATTCACTGGGAGGGAAACTCCCTTAATGTGAAATTAAAAAATGATGGTCCTTTTTAAAAAGCATCTCCCTATTGGGGTGAAATAGTTTACTATTTGTTTCAATGAGGCAATGAAGCCTCCGCCATATATATACACCCAATTGTACATATGAATATAATCTCCCTCATTCAAAATGTCACAGCTGAAAACCCAGTTGACTCATTATTTTAAAACAAATGTTTTTATTGGAGTATGCATGGAAGTGAAAGAAAATGGCAACTGTTTTCCATAACCAAATACAAAACATGTATAGCACATAAGGGAGGTGTTGGATATTCAGCCTGGCACAGAGACAACGCTTAACAAACAATGGGTTTGATTTTACCCTGGGTTGAATCCAGGGGTGCAAGCTGATGGGACCCAGGCTTCAGATACCTGACAGACGTAAGTCTGTCTGGCCTGAGAAATGCAAACGCCTGCTGTCACAGAGCCAGCCAGCATATTCCCAAGGCTGCAGTGAGAAAGTGCAGAGGCAAACAGTTGGGAGATGTAATAACTCCATGATGATCTGGGGACCCAGCAGTTTTTCTATGAAATCCCAAATTGCTTTAAAGCTGCCTTCCCCCCTGAAGAGCCCCTGAAACAAGATGGCAATAGCCACCTCACATCTGGCACTATCAAAAGACGTGCAACCCCAGAGGTTTGAACCTGGAATAATTAAATAATCAAAAACACTGGTGGGGAAGACTGTTTCAATGTATTATATGATGCATCAGCATCTGTTTAAGATCTGTGTATATATTTCTATAATGAACACCCTGTCTGACCAGCCCAATTTCCACCGACATGAATAAACGGCTACTGATACAGGTATGCCTAAAAGCCACTGTTCCATTTTTAGTTGTTATAGTATGCCACTAGTAACAGGAATTTAGAGGAATGACAATGATATGCTTTTATCATTAGATTTGTCAATGTCATATTCACCGGAAAATCTTGCTGTGGAATTGTTTTGCAGCTTAGTCACTTAGTTTCATAAATCCTCACTTTGACCTGAAGTCCAGAGCTCGTAATTTGTTTGACCTTTGTTAAAGCTCTCCCTCCCATCACAAGGTAAAGGTGATGAGAAAGAAAGTAATGAGCCAGACTGTCATTCTGCCAAAGAGAAAAGAAAGAAATCAGATGAAAAGTTGCTCAGGCGTTAAAGGTTCTAAAGCTTTTATTGTCATTCATTTATACTTACCAAACAATTTAATGTAGTTTGACATGACCTATGCATTTGTTCTTTGCAAACTCTGAACACATTAACAAGGTTTGTTTACAAGCTTGAGTGGCTTCGAAGAACATATTTCTTATCTGGAAGTAGAAATTATTTAAGAATTTAATTTTAATTTATCCTTGGCCACAGTTTACTCTTGTTTGATTCTCTCATACCTATCCACCAGTAATGTGCACTGGGACTGTTCGAACACATCACATGTGATAGGCCTTTCAATACTAATAGTATGGCAATAATTGTGACTATTTCACCTTAATACTATGAGCCTTTATAAGTTTATCCACTCTTTATTATCTTCCTCTCCACTTGAAGGATCCCTGTAAGTCATTGTACAGTAAATCCTTCTAAAGCCCCAAAGAAACTGTACAGTTGAGTTTGGCTCAGCAATTTGACAGAAATAAGCTTTTAACTGCATTCAGGATACCTGAATGCCTGCATCACTCACAGAAATACACCTTCTGCTCACTTGAGGCATATTAAAGGCAATCTCCCAAGGTGGAGTAGTCAAAGTTGCTTTATCCAAGATGTACTATGCTATAAATCCAACCATTCTTAAATTCCTCATGGGCACCCTTCAGTTTATGGGGGTCTCATGATATGTCACATAGACTTAGCTTCTCTTTCTAAGAATAGGATATTGTCTGGATTGAATTTGTTTTTTCTTCTTTAGCCTTCTAAGACTTCGACCATGCGCCTCCCATGAAGAACAGAGGCAGCTGAGCCACCAACAGAGGCAGCTAACAAGAGAGTTTCAGAGGGCGTAACTGAGGACTTTGTGCTTGAAGGAACTTGGTGAGTGATATGTTTGGTTTGTCTGTGTGTTGTCTGTCTAACTGTTTGTTTGTTCTCTGTGTATTCACTACATATCTGGGCTGTTGGCCCCTGAGCAAGCAGCTGAGGCAAGTCTATTTGTTGGTGCCTTGATAATGGTTGCATAGCTCTGATTGTTCAAGCTTTGATCAACCCCACTGTCTGTGAAGTCTCTAAGTAGTTAATTGCTCCCCGGTGGCGAGGAAGGAGCTAATATGAACTGAGGTATAAAAAGTCATTTGCTAAGTGAGCTCGAGAACCATGAACAAAGGCAGCTAACAGGGAGTTTTGGAGGGCATTTGAATAGGGGTAAGCGCTATGTGCAATTCCACAATGCCTAGAGATGGAACAGTGGTGGTGACCTGCAACAGATGTGCCACGTTTTCTTTCCTGCCTGAAACCAGAAGGGATTTCCTGTGTATGATGTGCAAATCAGTGGCTGTGCTGGAAGAAAATATTCTTGGATTGGAAGGGCAAGTAGAGTTGCTACAGAGAATCAGAGAAGCTGAGGAGTTCCTAGACAGCCACACTCAAGAAACAAGTTCAAGAAAGAAAGGGGTGGGTCACCAAGAATTCAGAGAGAGAGGAAGTCGGAGAGAAAGTTTGACAGCTCATAGCCACTAGAGGCAAGAGGTCCAGATGGCATTCTATATGGCTGGAGACAGATTCAGAACTCAGAAGAATTGAATGAACTTTATGCAAGGGTTTTGTAGGCAACAGTATGGTGTGCTTTCTTCTTAGACCCAAGACTTGAGTCATCACTCTAGATTTCATAGACTTCTGAAGTTGAGAGGCAAGGATCCGTTCATATTGGCACTAATGACATTGTGTCACAGGATATCTCACAGATAACAGATGACTTCAGGGAACTCAGAAGTATGCTAAAGAAGAAGAATGTCCAAGCAATCTTCTCAGTGATCCTTCTTGTTCTACAAGCAAAGGAAGACAAAAGGCTGAAGATTCTAGAAGTGAATTGTTGGCTAGGTAAGTCATGTGGTGTGGGGGGTATTGATTTTGTGGAACATTGGTCCGCCTTCTATGGAGAGAGGGCACTGCACAGGTTAGATGGCCTCCACCTTAATAAAAGGGGAACCAGTCTATTCGGGGACTGTCTGGCTAGTCAGGAGGGTGTGTTAAACCAGGGATTGGCAACCTTTGGCAAGCGGCTCGCCAGGGTAAGCACCCTGGCGGGCCAAGCCAGTTTGTTTACCTGCCGCGTCTGCAGGTTCAGCCGATCGCAGCTCCCACTGGCCGCGGTTTGCTGCTCCAGGCCAATGGGGGCTGTGGGAAATGGCAACCAGCACATCCCTCAGCCTGCGCTGCTTCCCACAGACCCCATTTCCCTGGGATGGCAAATTGCGGCCAGTGGGAGCTGCGATCGGCTGAACCTGCAGATACGGCAGGTAAATAAACTGACCCGGCCCACCAGGGTGCTTACCCTAGCGGGCCGTGTGCCAAAGGTTGACGATCCCTGTGTTAAACTAATAACAGGGAGAGGGGGTAAAAAGAGGGAAGATATGAGCACTTCTTTGGCACAAATTTGAGATGTTGAGAACAAAAATAATCAAGGAATCAACAGACAGGAAGAGAAGAAATTCTTTAATTGTCTATACACCAGTACTAGGAACCTGAGTAAACAAACAAGAGGAATTGGAATTGCTCATTTATGAGCATAAATTTGATCTCCTTGGTATTACTGAATCCTGGTGGGATGATTTGCACAATAGGAATGTTAAAATCAATGGTTCTAACCTATTTAGGAAGCATCAAGTGGGAAAAAGAGGAGGAATTGCACTCTATGCCAAAATAGCATTACCTGTTTGCAAGTCACTTGCAACTCAAAAGAAAATTATCCTGAATGTTCATGGATCAATGTCCAAAAAGAAAAGCACAAGATGGGGTATTTGTTGATGTTTGTTACAGACCACCAAACCACACAAAGGAACATGGATGACATAAATCTGAGTGACATAGGCTGGAGATCTCAAGCTGCCAGTATTAAAACATCCCTGGAATTTCTAAACATTATAGATAAAAATTTCCTAACTCAAAATTGTTGCATCTCACATAGGGGAATTCTATACGAGACCTCGTCTTGCTGGATAAAGAGGAATTTATCACAGAACTAAAAATTAATTGTAGAAAATAGATAAGGGAAGCAAAGGAAAAGAAGACTAATTTTATGGTGCCTTCTGGCCTTAAACTATATAATTCTGACTCAAATGTACATGTACATGGGGAATTATCATTGAGTGGATGTGTTTGTAGTGGGGTACTCAGGGATAAGTTTTTGGCCCTACTCTATTTAACGCTTTTATCAATGACTTGGAAGAAAATATAAAATCATCTGTGATAAAGTTGCAGCTGCCACCAAAAATTGGGGGAGTGATAAATAATTAACAGCACAGGTCATTAGCACAGAGCAATCTGGGTCACTTGGTAAGATGAGAACAAGCAAAAAATATGTGTTTTAATACAGCTAAATGTAAATGTACATCTGGGAACAAAGAATGTTGGCCATATTAACAGGATGGGGGACTGTGCCAAGGGAAGCAGTGACTCTGAAAAAGATTCAGGGATGAGAGCATGGATAATAAGCTGAACATGAGCTCCCAATGCAACACTGTGTGCAGTAGGACTAATGCAATCTTTGGATGCATAAACAGGGGAATCTTAAGTAGGAGTTGAGAGGTGTTTTACCTCTCTGTTTAGCACTGGTGCAATACTGCATCCGGCTCTGGTGTCCGCAATTAAAGAAAGAAGTTGATAAATTGGAGAAGGTTCAGAGAAAAGCGATGAGAATGATTAAATGATTAGAAAACATGCCTTATAGTGATAGACTCAAGGAGCTCTATCTGTTTAACCTAACAAAGGGAAGTGTGATGGGGTGTCCTTCCCACACTCTCCAGGAAGGGGTAAAGGAGGCCAGATGGGCCAATTAACCTATTAGGATGAAGGCTGGGAGGAAAGTCCTAATTTGGGCAAGCTCACCAGTGTGGAACAGGTGGGTGTCTATAAAGCCAGGGAGCTGATAGCAGGAAGGAGGCTGCAGAGAGGTCGCCAGCAGTCACTCCCTGGGAGAAGGGAGGTGTGTTTGGGTGCTATAAAGACAAGTATCCCACAGTTGTTCCTTGGGAGGAGGGAGTAGAGAGGCTGGCAAACCATGGGGCGTGCCAGAGTAGGAAGCAGACCAGGGAAAAAGCAAAAAGGTTAGGGACTGAACAGACCTTGGCTGTGTGGGTGCCCATCCACTTGAAGAACCCCTCCTCTTTTATCAGATATAAATCCAATATGTCCTTAGGCCTGTATATTCTAAATTCATTGCTATAAACCAAAGCATGGTGCAATCTTTTATCCCATATAATTTTTTAAGTAGCATCTGAAGTGCTATTTATCTACTCAGGAACATTGACTCTTCTCCAATACATAATCTGAGGGATGAGTTTTGAAAGTCAAACACTAAAGTGAATACATGTGTGTTTAAATTTGTGAACACAGCAGATAAACCAAAGTTAGATTTGATAAAATGAATGTTTTAAATGGGGCTCACTTAAGTCTGAAAATATGTCCCACACGCATACCTGCATTGTTGAAAGTGTCCTGTCCCAGTGTTGTTAAAATGTACAGTAATATGCAGTATAGTCTGTTATCAGGGCCGGTGCAACCTATTAGGCGACCTAGGCGGTCGCCTAGGGTGCTAGCATTTTGGGGGCGGCATTTTCTTCGGCTGCAACCGTGGTGACCGGATCTTCCGCTGCCCTGTCGGCGGCGGCATTTAGACAGAGGGAGCTGGGGAAGAGGGGCGCAGGGAGGGCCACCTGCAGCAGGTAAGGGGGGGCGGCACACAGGGGAACTCCCCGCCCTTGCTCACCTCTGCTTCGCTTCCTCCCCTGAGCATGCCGCCCCGCTCTGCTTCTCTCCCTTCCAGGGCTCGGGGAGGGGGGAGGGCGCAAGGTTGAAGTTTCGCCTAGGGCGTGAAACATCCTTGCACCAGCTCTGTCTGTTATGTATCGTTCATATAATACTCTGGGAAAACAGAGTTTCTCTTCTTATTATAGTAGGCAATAATTTTAGGGGTATTGGGCCAGATTCTGCAAGGTGCTTAGCAAGCCAATTATAATTACAGATGCTAAGTCTCATAATAATAAAGGGTAGTTAGATGGAGTCAAGTAGCCCATGGAGCTGAGTGCTATTTTGTTCTAGGAAAGCCTCTAATTTAAATAAGACTGTTTCCTTTTTCAGTCAGTTCCAGCCTAATTTTGTATGTTGTGCAATTTATCCTAAGTATAATAGTGTGACTTTCTAAAAGTGTATATTTTATTTTGTTACAATAGGTGGGAAAGTTTCCCAAATGGAAATGTATCTCCCCTGTAAATAGGCAGGCATAATGCTCTAGTGTTTTGTTAAAAGCAGGACATTTTTTTTCTCATTTAATGTCTTTTCTTTTGGGTAAACATGGGAATCCCCAACAGAACTGTGTTCACTCACCAATAAGTATTTTAAATAGCTAATTAAAATTGGGTAGATACTCAACTGGGTGGACATACCATGGCGACTAGTTCTCCCATCTCATTCTGAATTTTGTTACTTCAGTTATGTAATGTGGCCAGGAAGCAATACAATCTACACATCGGTGCCATTGGCATTATATTTAGTTCTAGCTTCTTGTCCCTGATCATTAGACCCAATGGGGAAATTGAAAAATGTATTATGAAGGAAGTGCTTCTGGGGGAGTCATGTAGGATGGAGGCATATTAAAGAGACTTTTAAAAAGTGTGGATTTTTTTAGACTTACTGACGTCCCAACAGATGGTGCTTCTTCAATGGTCAAAGCAAATGAAGGGATAATATAGCATTTAATGGTCTGTCTGGGTGATTGCTTAGAATAATTAGTTTAGTATTACACTCCCCATGTGTGGGAAAGATTTACACTTCAACAATGTCATAACTCTTACTGTCACAACAGAAATTTCATTAGATCCTGTGGCCTAAATGACTTTCAGTTTAAGACTTTCCTTGAGGAAATAAAAGCTGAATGTTTTGCTCACCCATACTCCTATGAGATGTATACCAGAGTGGCTCAGCAGAGGGAAGATTTTGGTAAAGTTTGTTCCACTTTTAGAAAAGCTCCAGCAATTTGTAACTGAGAAGGACTGAGATGCTGAGCTGCTTAGAGATTATGATAATGCATGTCTCATGGATGTCACACCAGACTAAAAACAGGCCCAAACCAGAAGCTCACATCCAACATTCCTCCAGTTCTGGGGAGGGTGGAGTTTGGATTTCAGCCTTACCCTTGTGATCTTGGATCTATCTGGGATCCAAAATCAGATGGTGCTTGTTTTAGGTATTTAGTTTCTATATGGCCCAAGATGGCAGAAAATTCACAAGAACAGTTAATCCCATGGGATTTCCTTCACTTGGGTTTAAATTGCATGAGAATGGCTCAGAAGATTTTGGTGCTCTCAAACACAAAACTCTGACCCTGGTTCAGTCTAAACCACAAACCTTAAATACAAACCAAAAAACCTATCAGACTCCATCCCATCCCCTTACTATAGTTATTAACCTGAATCTCCAGCTTCAGGAAAAGCATCAGTTAATATAATTTAATTTACAGTCTTTAGCACAGGGCCAGTCTTTTAGTTCTGCATCTGTACAGTGCCCAGCACGATCAGGTCCTTGTCCAGGACTGGGATTAGTAGGTACTATAATAAAATAAATAATGCTACTTGTGAGATTGCTTCCCCTTCCATTTTCCAACTTTCCAACATGTGCTCAAGAAACAGGACAGCAATGGGCTGCTATTTCTACAAATTGCTTTGGAAGTACATCGCTTTGTTTTTCAGAAGTGCTGAGTATTCAAAATAGAAGTCAATGAGAGCTGTGGGCATTCAACACCTCTGAAAATTGGGGCTCAGAGTGATTGTATTTGTGAACAGATGTATCAAGCTATACAATCAAACCTGTAGTGTCCTAATAAACTCATATCCACTTCCATAATGTGCATGTCCCTCTTCAAATACGTTAATTCCAGAGACGTAATATACACTTGGAAAATAAAAACCATTCATGTATCACCAATTAAAATCACATGCAAATATATGTAACTATACATGCTAATTAGGCACAGCCCTTTTGCTCCTGGCAAATTGCCTCTACAATTCTCAGTGATGCAACAGCAGTGCACAGCTGCTTTACTTGATTAATAAAAAGGGATAGTCCAAATCCAATGCTAATTCTTGGCTTGAAAACTGCATTGCTTCTTGACAGGGAATCACACATTCTCCACAATGTGCCATCCTCTATTGAAATCCAGATCACACATCTTTCATTGTGATGCATTGCTGGTGAAAGAGAGAACAATTTGGAAGTTAAGAGGAAGAGAAATTATCTTATTTAAAGCCAAACTGGCTCCCAGTGTGGCCTTTGAGAAGGCGGTTCTCACAGCATTTTGAAGATTACAGTCTTTGTCATTGTATTGCCCATTAAAGACCAGATTCTGCCTAAGCCCTGCATGGTGACAAAAGGGAGGTGGAGGGGGACTCAAATATCCTACAAAAGGTACATTCAGTAGAGAAGGTATAAGGAAGGGAGAGGGCACAGGACAGGATGGGAACAATGGGAATCCATGAGCTCAGGTAGAAAATGGCCTCTTCAGGGTAAGTGATTCTGTTGGCACTAGCCCATACATAGGCAGAGGGAAGAGAAAGGGGCAAGCCTGCTGCCCCACCTGTGTACATTGATCAATGGTGGGGAGAGCCTTTGTAAGCGCAGTGCAATGGCTGACCTCTCCAGGAGCTCCTCTCTGAGACACAATGCCTCCCACAACTATCACTAGGGCAGCACATCTCCAGAACAACCTAACATGGAGGGCTTAATGTTCTAATATCTTAATATCCCAGGCTAGTCATATTTTTAATAGCAAAGGTTTCCATTAATGAAAAAATTGTCATATTAAAATTGCCTTAGTGTCAGCCTTTCAAGAGAAGAACCTTAGCTTTTTTTTTCTGTTTGCTGTTGACATTGAAGGCCTTTATGTTATCTTACCATTAAAATCATATTCAATAATTTAAAGAACATAACATTTTATTTGTCCAAACGAGCGGACAAAAATAATTAGTAAAGTCCAGCTATATTTCTACATCAAATAATATAGGTGACAGATAAATATGTCTGACAAGCTTTTGATCACACAGTAACTGATTTTTATTAGTTCCCGTGCTCTGCCATTCAGATGCTATCCATTTTGATAGGTTTATACATCTCAAAGAAAATACTACTTCAGTTTCTTTATTGAAAGAAAGTGGAAGTCAGATAAAAGACATTATAGCTATCAAATCTCAGGAGTGCGGCAGAAATTAAGCAACGTCTTCTGAATACTAACAGCTCCGTACAAATAACACTTCAAGGTAATTCTACTTGGAGGTCTGGGAGTGTCAGGTACTGAAAATTGTAATTAGTCTAGCTAATGTGGATGATTAAATGAAGGTTTCTCTGGAGTGGATTCCAAAAACTATTAAGACGCTGAGGCAAAGGAAAA
The DNA here is from genome assembly GCF_011386835.1 of Chrysemys picta bellii. NCBI lineage: Eukaryota > Metazoa > Chordata > Testudines > Emydidae > Chrysemys > Chrysemys picta. The sequence goes on from NC_088791.1 coordinate 228,935,539, forward strand.
GAAAATGGAAAAATGATCAGGTTTTTCGCAGATTCAAAGTGTTGGTAACAAAATGATTTGTCTTGATACTTTTTTCAAATGATTTTCAGAAGGTATCCTGATGCTATTTCCCTAAACTTATAGAAGCCACAAGCATCTATATATATAGTGTTAGTAACTGCTATTAGTGTTAGTTATAGTATTTGCAGAGGTATCGATTGGGAGGTTTTCAAATTCATGCTGACATAAGCGATACTCGTCTCTAATTACATTGTGTTAAGCTAACAATGCCACAAGCATCAGTGATGAATTTCTTGAAGTACCTGTGGAGGATGTTGGGCAAGACCTTTGGAGTACAGCAACGTTTCTGAAGCTGGTTATAAATGGTGATTCTGGTCTTAGGACCCATTCCAGCTCCCGTTGAAGTAAATAGCAAAACTGCTGCAGACTTCAATTGGAATTGAATTGGGCTCTTAATACATTTAAGGACTTTTCTTTTACTTGTAGAACTTTTATCATGAAAATATTCATCTACCAATTAATTGTAGAGGCAGAATGGTTTTACCATGAGAAACATGCTTCAGTGTGATGATGATACCTATCCAGTTTTGAAGCACTAAGTAATGCAATAGATACAACAATTGCTTATGCTGGTCCAATAATAGATTCTAGGACTGTAAGGGACCTCAAGAGGTCATCGAGTCCAGTCCCCTGCCTGCATGGCAGGACCAAATACTGTCTAGACCATCCCTGATAGACATTTATCTAACCTACTCTTAAATATCTCCAGAGATGAGATTCCACAACCTCCCTAGGCAATTTATTCCAGTGTTTAACTACCCTGACAGTTAGGAACTTTTTCCTAATGTCCAACCTAGACCTCCCTTGCTGCAGTTTAAGCCCATTGCTTCTTGTTCTACCCTTAGAGGCTAAGGTGAACAAGTTTTCTCCCTCCTCCTTATGACACCCTTTTAGATACCTGAAAACTGCTATTATGTCCCCTCTCAGTCTTCTCTTTTCCAAACTAAACAAACCCAATTCTTTCAGCATTCCTTCATAGGTCATGTTCTCAAGACCTTTAATCATTCTTGTTGCTCTTCTCTGGACCCTTTCCAATTTCTGCACATCTTTCTTGAAATGCGGTGCCCAGAACTGGACACAATACTCCAGCTGAGGCCTAACCAGAGCAGAGTAGAGTGGAAGAATGACTTCTCGTGTCTTGCTCACAACACACCTGTTAATACATCCCAGAATCATGTTTGCTTTTTTTTCAACAGCATCACACTGTTGACTCATATTTAGCTTATGGTCCACTATAACCCCTAGATCCCTTTCTGCCGTACTCCTTCCTAGACAGTCTCTTCCCATTCTGTATGTGTGAAACTGATTTTTTCTTCCTAAGTGGAGCACTTTGCATTTGTCTTTGTTACACTTCATCCTGCTTAACTCAGACCATTTCTCCAATTTGTCCAGATCATTTTGAATTATGACCCTGTCCTCCAAAGCAGTTTCAATCCCTCCCAGTTTGGTATCATCCGCAAACTTAATAAACGTACTTTCTATGCCAATATCTAAGTTGTTAATGAAGATATTGAACAGAGCTGGTCCCAAAACAGACCCCTGCGGAACCCCACTCATTATGCCTTTCCAGCAGGATTGGGAACTATTAATAGCAACTCTCTGAGTACAGTTATCCAGCCAATTATGCACCCACCTTATAGTAGCCCCATCTAAATTGTATTTGCCTAGTTTATCGATAAGAATATCATGCGAGACCGTATCAAATGCCTTACTAAAGTCTAGGTATACCACATCCACAGCTTCTCCCTTATCCACAAGACTCGTTATCCTATCAAAGAAAGCTATCAGATTGGTTTGACATGATTTGTTCTTTACAAATCCATGCTGGCTGTTCCCTATCACCTTACCACCTTCCAAGTGTTTGCAGATGATTTCCTTAATTACTTGCTCCATTATCTTCCCTGGCACAGAAGTTAAACTAACTGGTCTGTATTTTCCTGGGTTGTTTTTATTTCCCTTTTTATAGATGGGCACTATATTTGCCCTTTTCCAGTCTTCTGGAATCTTTCCTGTCTCCCATGATTTTCCAAAGATAATAGCTAGAGGCTCAGATACCTCCTCTATTAGTTCCTTGAGTATTCTAGGATGCATTTCATCAGGTCCTGGTGACTTGCAGGAATCTAACTTTTCTAAGTGATTTTTAACTTGTTCTTTTTTTATTTTATCTGCTAAACCTACCCCCTTCCCATTAGCATTCACTATGTGAGGCATTCCTTCAGACTTCTCGGTGAAGACTGAAACAAAGAAGTCATTAAGCATCTCTGCCATTTCCAAGTTTCCTGTTACTGTTTCTCCCTCTTCACTAAGCAGTGGGCCTACCCTGTCTTTGGTCTTCCTCTTGCTTCTAATGTATTGATAAAAAGTCTTCTTGTTTCCCTTTATTCCTGTAGCTAGTTTGAGCTAATTTTGTGCCTTTGCCCTTCTAATCTTGCCCCTGCATTCCTGTGTTGTTTGCCTATATTCATCCTTTGTCATCTGTCCTAGTTTCCATTTTTTATATGACTCCTTTTTATTTTTTAGATCATGCAAGATCTCGTGGTTAAGCCAAAGTGGTTTTTTGCCATATTTTCTATCTTTCCTAAACAGCGGAATAGCTTGCTTTTGGGCTCTTAATAGTGTCCCTTTGAAAAACTGCCAACTCTCCTCAGTTGTTTTTCCCCTCAGTCTTGATTCCCATGGGACCTTACCTATCAGCTCTCTGAGCTTACCAAAAACTGCCTTCCTGAAATCCATTGTCTCTATTTTGCTGTTCTCCCTTCTACCCTTCCTTAGAATTGCAAACTCTATGATTTCATGATCACTTTCACCCAAGCTGCCTTCTACTTTCAAATTCTCAACGAGTTCCTCCCTATTTGTTAAAATCAAGTCTAGAACAGCTTCCCCCATAGTAGCTTTTTCAACCTTCTGAAATAAAAATTGTCTGCAATGCAGTCCAAGAATTTGTTGGATAGTCTGTGCCCCGCTGTGTTATTTTCCTAACATATATTCGGATAGTTGAAGTCCCCCATCACCACCAAATCTTGGGCTTTGGATGATTTTGTTAGTTGTTTAAAGAAAGCCTCATCCACTTCTTCCACCTGGTTAGGTGGCCTGTAGTAGACTCCTAGCATGACATCTCCCTTGTTTTTTATCCCTTTTAGCCTAACCCAGAGACTCTCAACACTTCCATCTCCTATGTCCATCTCTACCTCAGTCCAAGTGTGTACATTTTTAATATATAAGGCAACACCTCTTCCCTTTTTCCCCTGTCTATCCTTCGTGAGCAAGCTGTACCCATCCACACCAACATTCCAATCATGTGTATTATCCCACCAAGTTTCAGTGATGCCAACAATGTCATAGTTGTATTTATTTATTAGCACTTCCAGTTCTTCCTGCTTATTACCCATACTTCTCGCATTTGTATATAGGCATCTAAGATCTCGGTTTGATCTTTCCTCCCCGTTTTGTTCTGACCCTCCTTTCTCTCTGCCAATATAGCCCACACTCCCTCTCATTTCTGACCCATCTCCCAGGTCTCCATGTTCCCCACTTACCTTGGCTTTGCTCACCTGTCCCCGTCGAACCTAGTTTAAAGCCCTCCTCACTAGGTTAGCCAGTCTGTGTCCAAATAGGGTCTTTCCCCTCCTCGAAAGGTGAACGCCATCTCTGCCTAGCATTGCTTCCTCGAATAGCATCCCGTGGTCTAGGAAGCCAAAGCCCTCCTGGCGACACCATCTTCGCAGCCAGGCATTCACCTCCATGATGCATCTGTCTCTGCCCGGGCCCCTACCTTTGACAGGAAGAATCGAAGAGAATACCACCTGCACTCCAAACTCCTTCACCCGTACTCCTAGAGCCCTGTAGTCACTCTTGATCCACTCAGTGTCACACCGCGCAGTATCATTTGTGCCCACATGGATGAGTAGCATGGGGTAGTAGTCAGAGAGCTGGATAGTCCTCGACAATGCATCCGTAACATTTCGGATACAGGATCCCGGCAGGCAGCATACCTCCCGAGATGAAATGTCAGGGCGACAGATGGGCGCCTCCGTCCCCCTCAGCAGAGAGTCTCCGACCACCACTACTCTACGTTTCCTATTCTCAGTGGTGGCAGCAGACCTCCCAGCCTTAGGTGTACGAGGCTTCTCCTCCTTTACTGTCGGAGGTGATTCCTTCTTTTCTGTATCAAGAAGAGCATAACAGTTACCTATTACCATGGTGGGAGGGTTCGGAGCAGGGGTGGAGCACTGCCTGCTGCCAGAAGTAACTAGCTGCCAGTGTCCACCCTGAGCCATCTCCTCCTCCACCAGTGGTGTATCAGCAGTAGTAAATGTTGCTATTTAATTAGACTTTTTTACACCATGTAAAAGGTGTATTAGCCACCCTGCTCCTTAGTCCCTTCTTTAAATCATAGAATCATAGATTATAGGACTGGAAGGGACCTCGAGAGGTCATCGAGTCCAGTCCCCTGCCCGCATGGCAGGACCAAATACTGTCTAGACCATCCCTGATAGACATTTATCTAACCTACTCTTAAATATCTCCAGAGACGGAGATTCCACAACCTCCCTAGGCAATTTGTTCCAGTGTTTAACCACCCTGACAGTTAGGAACTTTTTCCTAATGTCCAACCTGGACCTCCCTTGCTGCAGTTTAAACCCATTGTTTCTGGTTCTATCCTTAGAGGCTAAGGTGAACAAGTTCTCCCCCTCCTCCTCATGACACCCTTTTAGATACCTGAAAACTGCTATCATGTCCCCTCTCAGTCTTCTCTTCTCCAAACTAAACAAACCCAGTTCTTTCAGCCTTCCTTCATAGGTCATGTTCTCAAGACCTTTAATCATTCTTGTTGCTCTTCTTTGGACCCTTTCCAATTACTCCACATCTTTTTTAAAATGCGGCGCCCAGAACTGGACACAATACTCCAGCTGAGGCCTAACCAGAGCAGAGTAGAGCGGAAGAATGACTTCTCGTGTCTTGCTCACAACACACCTGTTAATGCATCCCAGAATCATGTTTGCTTTTTTTGCAACAGCATCACACTGTTGACTCATATTTAGCTTGTGGTCCACTATAACCCCTAGATCCCTTTCTGCCGTACTCCTTCCTAGACAGTCTTTTCCCATTCTGTATGTGTGAAATTGATTTTTCCTTCCTAAGTGGAGCACTTTGCATTTGTCTTTGTTAAACTTCATCCTGTTTAACTCAGACCATTTCTCCAATTTGTCCAGATCATTTTGAATTATGACCCTGTCCTCCAAAGTAGTTGGAATCCCTCCCAGTTTGGTATCATCCGCAAACTTAATAAGCGTACTTTCTATGCCAATATCTAAGTCGTTGATGAAGATATTGAACAGAGCCGGTCCCAAAACAGACCCCTGCGGAACCCCACTCGTTACGCCTTTCCAGCAGGATTGGGAACCATTAATAACAACTCTCTGAGTACGGTTATCCAGCCAGTTATGCACCCACCTTATAGTAGCCCCATCTAATTTGTATTTGCCTAGTTTATCGATAAGAATATCATGCGAGACCGTATCAAATGCCTTACTAAAGTCTAGGTATACCACATCCACCGCTTCACCCTTATCCACAAGGCTCGTTATTCTATCAAAGAAAGCTATCAGATTGGTTTGACATGATTTGTTCTTCACAAATGCATGCTGGCTGTTCCCTATCACCTTACCACCTTCCAAGTGTTTGCAGATGATTTCCTTAATTACTTGCTCCATTATCTTCCCTGGCACAGAAGTTAAACTAACTGGTCTGTAGTTACCTGGGTTGTTTTTATTTCCCTTTTTATAGATGGGCACTATATTTGCCCTTTTCCAGTCTTCTGGAATCTCTCCCGTCTCCCATGACTTTCCAAAGATAATAGCTAGAGGCTCAGATACCTCCTCTATTAGCTCCTTGAGTATTCTAGGATGCATTTCATCAGGCCCGGGTGACTTGCAGGCATCTAACTTTTCTAAGTGATTTTTAACTTGTTCTTTTTTTATTTTATCCGCTAAACCTACCCCCTTCCCATTAGCATTCACTATGTTAGGCATTGCTTCAGACTTCTCGGTGAAGACCGAAACAAAGAAGTTATTAAGCATCTCTGCCATTTCCAAGTTTCCTGTTACTGTTTCTCCCTCTTTCTCCCTCTTCACTAAGCAGTGGGCCTACCCTGTCTTTGGTCTTCCTCTTGCTTCTAATGTATTGATAAAAAGTTTCCTTTTATTCCCGTAGCTAGTTTGAGCTCATTTTGTGCCTTTGCCTTTCTAATCTTGCCCCTGCATTCCTGTGTTGTTTGCCTATATTCATCCTTTGTAATCTGTCCTAGTTTCCATTTTTTATATGACTCCTTTTTATTTTTTAGATCGTGCAAGATCTCGTGGTTAAGCCAAGGTGGTCTTTTGCCACATTTTCTATCTTTCCTAACCAGCGGAATAGCTTGCTTTTGGGCCCTTAATAGTGTCCCTTTGAAAAACTGCCAACTCTCCTCAGTTGTTTTTCCCCTCAGTCTTGATTCCCATGGGACCTTACCTATCAGCTCTCTGAGCTTACCAAAAACTGCCTTCCTGAAATCCATTGTCTCTATTTTGCTGTTCTCCCTTCTACCCTTCGTTAGAATTGCAAACGCTATGATTTCATGATCACTTTCACCCAGGCTTCCTTCTACTTTCACATTCTCAACGAGTTCCTCCCTATTTGTTAAAATCAAGTCTAGAACAGCTTCCCCCCTAGTAGCTTTTTCAACCTTCTGAAATAAAAAGTTGTCTCCAATGCAGTCCAAGAATTTGTTGGATAGTCTGTGCCCCGCTGTGTTATTTTCCCAACATATATCCGGATAGTTGAAGTCCCCCATCACCACCAAATCTTGGGCTTTGGATGATTTTGTTAGTTGCTTGAAAAAAGCCTCATCCACCTCTTCCACCTGGTTAGGTGGCCTGTAGTAGACTCCTAGCATGACATCTCCCTTGTTTTTTGCCCCTTTAAGCCTAACCCAGAGACTCTCAACACTTCCGTCTCCTATGTCCATCTCTACCTCAGTCCAAGTGTGTACATTTTTAATATATAAGGCAACACCTCCTCCCTTTTTCCCCTGTCTATCCTTCCTGAGCAAGCTGTACCCATCCACACCAACATTCCAATCATGTGTATTATCCCACCAAGTTTCAGTGATGCCAACAATGTCATAGTTGTATTTATTTATTAGCACTTCCAGTTCTTCCTGCTTATTACCCATACTTCTCGCATTTGTATATAGGCATCTAAGATCTCGGTTTGATCTTTCCTCCCCGTTTTGTTCTGACCCTCCTTTCTCTCTGCCAATATAGCCCACACTCCCTCTCATTTCTGACCCATCTCCCAGGTCTCCATGTTCCCCACTTACCTGTGGCTTTGCTCACCTGTCCCCGTCGAACCTAGTTTAAAGCCCTCCTCACTAGGTTAGCCAGTCTGTGTCCGAATAGGGTCTTTCCTATCCTCGAAAGGTGAACGCCATCTCTGCCTAGCAGTCCTTCCTCAAATAGCATCCCGTGGTCTAGGAAGCCAAAGCCCTCCTGGCGACACCATCTTCGCAGCCAGGCATTCACCTCCATGATGCATCTGTCTCTGCCCGGGCCCCTACCTTTGACAGGAAGAATTGAAGAGAATACCACCTGCGCTCCAAACTCCTTCACCCGTACTCCCAGAGCCCTGTAGTCACTCTTGATCCGCTCAGTGTCACACCGCGCAGTATCATTTGTGCCCACATGGATGAGTAGCATGGGGTAGTAGTCAGAGGGCTGGATAATCCTCGACAATGCCTCCGTAACGTCTCAGATACGGGCCCCCGGCAGGCAGCATACCTCCCGAGATGAAATGTCAGGGCGACAGATGGGCGCCTCCGTCCCCCTCAGCAGAGAGTCTCCGACCACCACTACCCTACGTTTCCTATTCGCAGTGGTGGCAGCAGACTCTCCAGCCTTAGGGGTACGAGGCTTCTCCTCCTTTACTGTAGGGAGTGATGCCTTCTTTCCTGTATCGAGAAGAGCATAACGGTTACCTATAACCACGGCAGGAGGGTTCGGAGCAAGGGTGGAGCACTGCCTGCTGCCAGAAGTAACCAGCTGCCAGTGTCCACCCTGAGCCATCTCCTCCTCCACCAGTGGTGTATCAGCAGTCCTGTGTACTGGGACAGCTACCTCAGCTGTCTCCACATGGACACTGTCGAGGAATTGCTCGTGGACACGGATGCTCCTCAACCTAGCCACCTCCTCCTGTAGCTCTCCCACCTGCTGCCTGAGAGATTCCACCAGCAGGCACCTCTCACATTGGATGGTCCCCCCAGCCTGGATATCAGTAAGTGGAAATTGCAAGTTACAGTCTTTGCAAAACCACACCAGGATCTGGGTAGAGGCATCCATGCTTAGGCACTCTGTCTGGCTACAGGCACAGGTGGAGGAGACAGCAGCAGTGCTGGCACAGGTGTTGCGGGTCTTCCTAACCATCGTAAGCCTCCCTCTGTCAAACTCCCGTCTGCAGCCCCCTGTCAGCTGAAAGGGTTGTTTAAGCAAAAAGTTATGAATGTAGTTGCTTTATAGGTATTAAGGGGAATCAAGAGAAAACAGATGGAACTGGCAAGGGACCCTCGCCCCCTTCCTGCTCCCCTTCCAAACTCCCTTGTGAAACTCCCTGTTAGCAGCCCCTGGTCGCAAAGCTCCCTGGTCGCTTGTGCGCTGCTTTATAAAGCCCTGGCCTGTATGAATGCCCCGCCCACTGATGAAGGCTCAGCCACTTACCAGAGGCTTCTAGCTTTCAAACCTTCCAACTGCCAGCCACAGCACACGGTCCTTCAAACAACCAAAACAAACAAACAGACTGACAAACACAAGCTCAGCACACAGCAAGTAACCCTCAAACGCAAACAAACACACACTACAGACAGTCACTTACCCCAAAAGGGTGCTGTATTGCTCCTCCTTCACCTGGAGAACTCCCTTGTGAAACTCCCTGTTAGCAGCCCCTGTTCGCAAAGCACACAGCAAGTAACTAAAGTAACTCTTTAGTTTCTTAGAGTCACTCCATGTTCTCGGTCCTTTTGCCACACCCCTTTCACTGGAATCCTGCAATTCTCCCTCGCTTAGGTTGACGGCAGAGTACAGTGGCTAGGCTCACAGGCCCTCGGAACTTGTCAGGACCCTCTGATATAGGCACCTGCTCATCTCTCTTCAAAGATGAATGACCAGTGTGAATTTCCCAGACTAATCAGTTCTTTCCTAAAAACAAGATATTTATTTAGTAGAGAAAAGCATAGAGTAGAAAGATGATTTAAAAGCAAAACAAACATGAATGCATCTATTTCCCCATATGGCCCTCAGTGACTGATACCTGTAGAGAAAGGAAACACTGCATCTTAACTAAGGAAGATGTAATTAATTTAGTCCTTCTATATTATTCTGTGATCGAGTGCAATTAAGTATCAACTGAGTGTTCATTATTTATTTATTTAGTAATCTGAGTGTAATAAATTGCCTATCTGATTACTAGGTGGTAAATAATGATTGAGAAAACATAGTATGGATAAATATCCTGAATACAAATAAAATACAAAGATTCCCAACCAGGCCCCATTACAACATAGCAAAGTATAACATAGTCATCCTATGATCATCAGCACATAATAAACCCACAACTCAATATGCCTACATAAAATAAAACAGACATAAAAAATAAAATATCACAGCTAAAAACTGGGACCTCAGTGAGGGACATTAGCCAAAATTCAGAGCAGACACAGTGCTTCCTCTCCACCCCCCGCACCCCAGACATTGCCCTCCCATCAAGGTATCAGGCAACTCTGTCCAGATCAGAACAATCTTATCCATGTAGTAACATGAAAATTACTCAAAGCAAGAAAAATTTGACTCTGACCCCACATGGAAACTGTCCAGATAAAATAGGCTGTCAATTGCCCAGAATAGCTCCACTTCTCAGCACTTTGCAGACACTATGATAGAAATGAAGAAACCCTTCTTTGCCTCTTGCATAGTAACAACGAAGGGCTTCAAGGGCTTTCTATGTCACAGTTAGTTCAAGTTGGAATGAAAATTTTGCCACCAGCACTCCAGCTTGTTCTTTCTGTATTTTATTGAGTGAACTGTCTTCAGAAATCAGAATGCCTAATCCACCTAACTCTGCTGCTGCTGCTCCCAAGACGGGCTCTAAGAAAGCAGTGACTAAGACTCAGAAAAAGGGAGATAAGAAGTGGTTCAAGACAAGGAAGAAGAGTTACTCTATCTACATGTATAAAGTGCTGAAGCAGGTTCACGCTGACACCAGCATTTCTGCCAAGGCAATGGGTATTATGAACTCTTTCATCAATGAGGGCATTGCTGAGGAGGCATCCTGCCTGGTTTATTAAAACAAGTGCTTGACCATCACTTCCCAGGAGATCCAGACCGCTGTGCTCCTTCTGCTGCTGGGGGAACTGGCTAAGCATGCTGTGTTCAAGGGCACCAAGGCTTTTATTAAGTACACCAGCAGCATGTAATAGGTACCACAGTCTTCCCTCTTGAATCATCTGGTGTACACCGTCTCTGTAATTTGGTGGACCTATGAAGATGGACTAAAGGAAAATAAATTTAGGAACAGTTGTACTAATAATCAGAACCCAATGAATATTATAAAGTCCAACTAGGCCATCAATAGAGTGGTCAACTGTATAATATTCTGAAACAGGTTTTAATGCCTTTATGTAGCTTTGATGCCAAAATGATCACAGACCTCATTCAAATGCACAGGTGTGCTAAAACATTCTCCTTCTCGTTCAACTGAGACCATTCTGTAGTGCAAAACAGCACCACACTAATGAGGGGGCATGGAATTTGGCTACCAGTCAGCCTACTGGTCAATGATATTACCCTGGGGGGCCTATTGGAAATGTACTGGTTCCATCAGTCTTGCAGGACAGAACATTAACAATGATCCGTTTCCCTCACAGGAAAGATACTTCCCAACTTCAAACAGGAAGGGGTGATGGTGAGTTTATGACAACTGTGAAATCTCCATACCCAGTTCAAACAACTGATACAGAGGATGTATAAATTGAGCAAGAAACCACTTAGTAGTAGGTAGTGTTATGGCTATCATGATAAATATGAGATTGTGAAGTAATCCAAAAGAGTTGTCATTTACATGGGAGTTGAAGTCAACTAGAATAATCTTACAGGCATATTTGTCATCTAGGGAAATCTGCATTTATTCACTATTAATTTTTCTTAATGAATATTGGGGCACGAAAGGTTTGAGTTTTCTAATTATAGGACAAGCTTAATTTGGATGCAGATTTTTTACACTTTCCCATCTTATTAACCTCAACCCTGATCACCTTCCTGGATGTGGTAGGATAATTTACACTCTTTCACTTGTTTAATTTGGGCCACTGACACAACAGCTGCTAACTATGATAGTACATACCTTGTGCTGAATTGGCTAGGGATGTTGTTAAACACTGCCTGTATTTAAACTCTTATTCCTGTATATTCCCTTCCATCACAAAAATGTGCATGAGCTGAATGCCTACCAGTTTGAGATCTGCTGCTACTGGATCTGCATATATATGGATCCACAGCTTCTCTCATGACCCATCTTCTCCTTTTGACTACTCTATGCAGGCCTGCAATGGAGACTCTTATAAAAGCAGTAGGAGGTGCACAGAGCTTATACAGAACTTGGATGGGATAGAAGGTCCTAGGTTGGCCATCCAAAAGACGGGTGAATTTCACTCTGCAAGCACAAAGATTTGAATTTTACTGAAGGATAGCATTTGTGCTATTAAAAAATGCTTTCCTTTTAGAGTAGCTATATACTGAACACAATAAATTACTCTAATTTAATGAAGGAAGAAATATAACAGTACAGAACATTTGCAACTAATATTGAACATTCACAGTAGAATAAACACAGGAACTAAACACCTTGTTCAAAGACTTTGAAAAATGAATGGCAAGGCAATTAATAAAGGCTAATTTGTTGTTAAGTTAGAAGAAGAACACTTTCAGATGCCGTGTTTGTGCAGGCAACTGTTCCTATTGAGAGATTGATTGGGATGTTTCCATTGAGTGTGTAATGAGAAAACATTGACATTTGCAGTTCAGTTGTTTGGGAAGTGAAAGCAGTAGAGCTACGAGAAACTGGATTTTTGAAACTGTTTTCTTTGGTTGGTTTATCAGCTCCATTATTGATAAGATTTTCACAGGGTCTGTGTTGATGCCACGTATGATAAGAAGATTCATTTTAGGGATTGATGTCTGGTTTTACTTCAAGTAGCCAGCATCAATGGTAACTTAAAACTGATCTGGCTCTGCTTTGTATATGAGTATAGATGAGATCTGCTTATTTTCTTAATAGACCTGTGTTGCTCCAAAGATTTACTGTTCCTTGATACTATGTGTGTGTTTATGTGAGTGTGTTTAAGTGTACATTATATTATGCACACTATAAAATACTCACTCTCTCACACACACATAAACACAGGCACTATATATAAAATATACACTCAGACATGTCAAGGAAAAGTATATCTTTGGAGCAATACTTGTTTACAGGTCTGTCTCATCTTACGCTGGGGTTATGTTCCACGGTCAGCGCGTAAAACGAAAATCGCGTATAGTCAAAATGACCCTTGAAAATCCCTTAAATCACCCCAAAAGTACAATTTTGTGTATACAACCCTGTACAGTACTATGTATTGTATACAGCAATGTACAGTACAGTATATAATAAAGACTACATATGCAAAATTTAATTTTACAGTATTTGTAATAACATAACAGAGACACAGAAGAATGAAAGAATAAAAATTGAAAACAGTGCAGTGCAGTACTGTAAACCTGAACAGTCACCAGTCATCCTGGATATTCTTGCTAGTCTTGTACACTCTCCAATGATTAGTCTTCCTCTTCCTCCGACAACACTATCATTGAGTCGTCAGGGCTTGATGTCCATCCAGGAGACGATGGGCCAGGCTTGGGTGACGGAGAGTGAGTTGTAGACGAAGTGGTTGGCTCTGGTTTAGCTCGAGAAGTTGATTGTGTAGGCTTCAATCAACTTGCTGCTGCTGGTTGTTTTTTCTTTAAAAACATGGTGATTGGCAACTGTCGCTGTTGTCTCTTGAGCTCCTCCAACATTTCTTGGTACAGTCTCAAATCATCTGTAATACGATGTTTGATTTTGAGCCTTCGTTCCATTAAAGGATCATATTCAGAAATTAAATCATTCAAGTGTTTCGCTGCTTGGAACACTTCAGAAAATTTTTGAAGATCCCAAGTTTCTGGCTCTTCCTGTTAGTCATCATCTTCGTCTTCTGTAGACGATTTTATCAGTTCCTCTAACTCTTCGTTAGTCGATGTTTCTCTATGGCCCTCAATTTCTTCCTCGAGGATGTCGACGAAGCCATCACCACCCAATTGCCTGGCCACCTGAACAATGAGTTTCTCTTCTTTGTCAATGGTCGGGAAACCCTTAAAATCATTCACACAGTCTTCCCATAGGTTTTGCCAACATGCATTGACTGTTTCAGGCTTGAGTGCATCCATTGCCTGTTTAATATAAGTGATGCAATCAGCAATGCTGAAGGACTTCCAACACTCCATCACATTAACATTGGGATCAGCATCCACAGTGGTAAGGATCCGTGAGAATGTAAGCCTCGTGTACATGGCCTTGAAACAGCTAATGACACCTTGGTTGAGAGGTTGGAGGATGGAGGTGGTATTGGGGGGGAGAAAGACGACTGCAACGTCGTTATGCGCAAACCGGAGTGCCACAGGATGGCCAGGAGCATTGTCTATGATCAGCAACACTTTAAAGTCAAGTCCTTTCTCTTCAAGGTACTGCTTGACCTCCAGAATGAAACACTTGTGGAACCAATCCAGAAATAATGCTGCCGTCACCAAGCCTTTTTATTTGATTGCCAGAACACAGGCAGGAGATTTTTGTTCTTGCCTTTTAGGGCACGGGGATTTGAAGCCCTGTAGAGCAAGCCCGGCTTTATTAAATGCCCAACCGCATTGCCACAAAGCAACACAGTTACAAGGTCTTTAGCTGCTTTGAAGCCAGGGGCTTGTCTTTCTGATTTCAAAATGTAAGTGTGGGTGGGCATTTTTTTCCAGAAGAGCCCAGTCTCGTCAGCATTAAAAACTTGTTCTGGAAAATAGGCCCTTTCATCTATGATTTACTTTAATTGTTCGGGGTAGGCTTTTGCTGCCTCCTCATTGGCAGATGCAGCTTCACCAGTAGTCTGCACATTTTTGAGGTTGAAGCCGTTCCTAAAACTGTTAAGCCAGCCTTGGCTGGCTTTGAATTCCTTCTTATCAGAAGGCTGGCCCTCTTCTGCGGGAAGTTTGAACAGCGCATAGATACTAAGAGCCTTTTCTCTCAACATGTTGCCATTGATAGGCACACGTTTACAGTTCATGTCTTCCAGCCATAAGTTTAATCTTTTTTCAGTCTTCACTAAAGTCTTATCACACACTTGGCTTTGTCATCTTAGCAGTTACTGGAGCACTTGATGCCACGGCTTGACGAATTTCTGTCTCTAGAATCTTGATGGCACGGATGCTAGATTCGTTGCGGCCGTATTTATGCGCCACGTTGGCGATGGACATACCGTCTCTCAATAAGTCTAACACAGCCAGTTTTTCCTCCAGCACTGGAACACATCGTTGTTTCTTCGGTTGAGCACCAGATGAAGTAGGTGCCTTGCGTTTAGGGTCCATGTTATACAGTACGAAAAATACGTACTACCTCTTTAAACAGTACAGGCACAGTAGAATCTCACTCAGCGCGGCGAGATGCGCACAGTATGAAAGGCACAGGGGGACTGAGTACTGTAGTGGGAACAGCAGTACTGTAGTGGGAAGAGCAGATTCGCTTCTCCCATCTCACACTCACTCTGGGGCAGACACACTATTTAAATTGGGGGTTTGGGTTTTTTTTTTTTTTGCCAACCCTCCAGGGTTATTATAGGGGAGAACCTTATCACAGGCCTAAAGATATGCTGTTGCTGTCAAACCCCCCCCCAAAAATATTTTAGTGGGAACAGCAGATTTGCGTCTCACGCTGGTGGAATCGCCCATTTTTGTTGTTGTTGTTTTTTTCCCCCCAAACGCACAAAGCTGAAATCGTGCATGTTAAATGCACATAAGATATGACAGACCTGTATTAAGAAAAGAAGCAGATCTCATCCACACTCTTAAACAAAGCAGAATCAGATCAATTTAAGTAATCATTGATGCTGGCTGCTTGAAATAAAACCAGACATCAGTAACTGAAATAAAGCTTCTTTATTTATAAAATGGGAATTATAGTTAAAATGTTAGAGAAATATTTCTTGATTTTAAGCAGAGAGATGTTGCCTTTTTTGACCAGTCATTCCATCTGTTCTTCCAGTTCAATCTTATACCATTGTGATAGAGAAAGTGATAATGCATATAATAGACCAGATGTTGTGCTCCACCACAGCTGTTTCACACTTCTTCAGTTAAATAAAAGGGCTGTAAGCTCTACAGAAACAGCCCCATGGAATATCTCCAACATGCAATGATTGACATTGTGCTCTATGTGTCCCAAGTCACAACCTCCAGTGAGAGGAGTATGATAGAGTCTAAGAAAAAGGAGGTGTGTATTGCTCTCCAGCTATTCTTGTAAGTAGATCAGATCCTATAGGGCAGTTTTATCCGAACAGAAATTAGAGCAGTCCTGAAGCTTCTTTAACACACACCAAAAGCCCCTGTAGAACCATGCATCGAGGTAGTTTTCAAGCCACATTTGCTTCCCACTCTCAGTTCCTGTGCTGAGTGTAGCTCAGAGGGTATGCTTCTCAGTCAGAGGATCAGCTATGTCTTTTTTACTAATTCTTGGTAGAAGTCACCCCAGTGCAAAGGTTCTATGCAAGGCCTTCAAAATGACTTAAACCAAGGCTGGATTAAGGCAAATGCACTTGAGGCCCCTGCATGGATCCCCAGCTCCTGGAGTCATTGGATGACTTCAGAATCTCAGCTTTTATTTTTTTAAAAATGTTTCCCCAGTCTATGTTTCCCCTAATCATGGTTATGAAGAAAAACTTGAAGATGTGCCCCAGGAGTCGCTGATACCACAAATGTCTGCCTAGGTGAACAGAGAACTTAGAATAATAGCTCTGAGGGGGCTGAACTGCCCCATACTTCTTTTTGGGTCGATGGGCCCCCAGTACAGCAGGACTAACAACACTATCCCAAGAGCCTCCGTGTGTAGGGGTGGGTCTCTTACTGCCACTACCCCACTGTGTTTCAGCAGGGATGTTGTCAGAAGGGACCCATACAGAGGCTAAACCCTTCCTTTGCTGGACAGATCCCAGACTGCTGGATGACAGGGAACAGCAGTCTGTGGGAGTCTAACTGACTGCTCTTGGGTAGGTAGCCCTGCTACTATTACCCTTAGATGTATGGGGTGGGTGGGCTAATGAGGAGGCATGGCCATGATATGTTGGCACAGCCAAGAGGGGCTGTACCTTGAACGGTGGATTGCCTTTAATCCAGGCCTGATTTAAGACTCACTAGCATTCTGTTTTAAATGATGCAGAGGGCCTTGGGTGTAATCTCTGAACTGAGGTGAATTTTCCTCTCTTTGAGAGACCAGTGTATTTATTGCCATGAGAATCATTCCTTGTGGCACTTTTTCAAAGCCATTTATCTTTTTTTTCTCCCATGTTGCTGCTTTCTCCAGTCGAGTTGAAAATAAAGAAAAAAATACAGAAACTCATGAAAAAATAACATTCAGTATGCTTTACTAGTAGGTTTTTTAACTCCCTCCCACGATTTCACCTTAGAAAACCCTTTATACAAATTTCCTCTCATACAAGGATGATTTTAGGAAAACAATCTTATAGCAAGCTGTCTTTTTGATAACTGACTTCTGGGCTAAGAACCTTTCTAGGGACACCTTGAGAATCTCCAGAAAAAGTGCTTTTGTCACAGTGCCTCAGTGGGTCACAGCTGAGAATACCAGATTCAGGACAAAGTGCTGAGAAATGGGGTAGACCCACCCCAAGCCGGTGGTTATTCTTCCATAAGATATACCAAGCCAGTAACAAAAGAAAACTTCTGCCTGACCACACTGGTTAACAGGAAGTCAGAAATGTACTCTCCTGAGGTATCCCAGACCTTGTTTCACCAACAAGACACTAGACTTAATGAGAGTGGATATTGAAAATCAATTTAATCAAACAAAGGTGTGACTCTATGCCCCATATTCTTCATAGAGATATTGTTATTATATGAATATGGCATAACTAAAATGTGTTCTAGGCAAGATGTGTCATGTGAGATATCATTGGAAAGGTTATGATTTACTGAATATGATTATCTTATTTGTATGCATATATCATTTCTGTATTTGAAGTTAGGAATATTAACTATATAACAATTACAACTGTGTTTACACTTGGGGGACGCCCACCAGACAGTATGCAATCAGCCTTGGAAGGGCCATTAGGAAAGACAGTGAGATGCTAATCTCACTCTTTCCTGAGAAGTTTCCTGAGATGCTGCTTTAACA
This sequence comes from Chrysemys picta bellii, assembly GCF_011386835.1. NCBI lineage: Eukaryota > Metazoa > Chordata > Testudines > Emydidae > Chrysemys > Chrysemys picta. Next base: position 228,953,146 of record NC_088791.1, read on the forward strand.
CTGCAGGGTGAGGTGATCATGTCACTTGATACTGGACACCATCTTGGACTTCTAGTGTTTTTCCATTAAAAGGGAGTGGGGGTCAAACAAAGGATTCCCGCCATATGCAAATCCTATTTAAGGCTGGGGAGTGAGTTAATCATTGTTCTTCTCCACTGCCTCCCCACTCAAGAAGGAAGACTGCTGAAAACAAAGGAACTAAGCTGGGGGTGGGCGGGACACAGGGGCTGAGCCTAGGTGAAAAAGGTCAGCCTGTGAAAGGAATACCTGGAGATTTAAGCTGCAAGCAGTTCAGTTTATCTTTAAGAAACACTGCAACATGCATAAAACAACATTTAGGGTGAGAATTTGCTACTATTAACCAGTTAATTTAGTGTTATATGCTTAGTTTGTGTTTTGTTTTATTTTCTCAGTAATCTGCTTTGATCTGTTTGCTATCCCTTATAATCACTTAAAATCTATCTTTGTAGATAATAAACTTGTTTTGTTTTCTAAAATCTAGTTTGTACAATTCATAACCGGGGGGAGGGGTGGCAGGAGCGCAAAAAGCTGTGCATATCTTCCTCCACATTGAGGGAGGGAGTGAATTTCATGAGCTTATATCTGTACAGTTTTCTGTGCAGAGCAAGACAATACAATTTTGGATTTACTCTCCAGAGGGTGTGCACTTGAGTGCTGGGCAATTTCCTAGTTGAGTCTTCTCATGTAGAGCTAATTGCAGATTCTCTGTGATTCTACAGCTGGGCGTGTCCCTACCTGTGTGTGTGTGTGTGCTGGATAAGGCTGGAGAGCCTGGCTCAGCAAAACAGTGTAAGGGAGCCCAGGTTGGTGGAGCAGGCGGGTGCAGTGAAAACCCAGTACATCAGGTGGCACCCTAGAAGGGGGAGGGGAGTCTAACCCATCACAAAAGGGTTCTTCTAAGCCCGAGAGATTAGCCACATAGGTCAATATATAACTCAGGTCTTACCCAATGATCACGCTGTTGCCAATCCTTTAATAGCTAATAGCTAAAGGTTTATTTATAAGAGAAAACAAAGAGGAGAGAGTTAAAATGGTCAAAGGAATCATATACATACAATAATTGCAGAGTTCTTGTATGAGTTTGAAGCAGTGATGGAATAAACTACTAACTTGTAAAGTCTCTGGTAACTTCCAAAAGATTGGAAGGTCCTCAGTCCCTTGGTTGGAATGCTCCTTTTAGTGTAAGTCTATAGTCAAGAGATCAGAGCAGAAAAGAGACAAAATGGAGATGCTTCCAGGGGGTTTTATACCTTTTCTCATGTGGAGGGACTGCTCTCAGTCTTAATTTGTGGAAAATTACAGGCACAAGGGTCCCATGAGCAAGTCACATGGCCTTGATGAGTCACAGAAGCAGCCATTATCTATACTCTGGCTAAAACCTCCACAAGAAGGCCCATCAGACCAGGTTACACTTCTTTTATGGTCTATTGTGCAAGCTTAGTGTCCTTTAATGGGTCATCAACTTGAACTGTCCATTCACAAAGTGCTGGCTAGATTGGATGTAAACACCTTGTGGGTGTTACCCTATGAACAAACACATTTGAAATACTGGTACATAGTCCATATTCATAACTTTAGATACAAACAGGATAATTATATCTGATAGACTGTAACTTTTCCACTGATACCTTACATGACATACTTTGTACAAGATTTGTTGCAATTGCATAACAGTGGTAGCAACAATTATATACATGGTCATATTTTAATCATACAACATCACAGCTTTATAATAAAGAATCAAACAGCATGCTGTTCCACGAGTGTTAATACATTTTAATCAGCCTTTTTACTGATATAAAGAAGCATACCAGCTTTTTGACAGAACACTGTCACTTTTGTTTCTATTGTTTGTTTTTCACAGATGCACTTGCTATTGTATATGGAAATATTTTAATATGTATTGCATTTGTACCTAATGTCTGTATCATCTCTAATGTAAAAGTCTAACAATCTCAATGTAAATCAATATAATAGATGTCTTCTTTTAATGCTTCATAGCACAAGTACATGGCCACATCCTGCAAACTCTTAGTCTCATGAGTAATTTTTGCTCCCACAAGTAGCCCTATTGGTTTAGAAGGCACTACTCACATGGGTAAGAGACTGTAGGGTCAGATCCAAACTTGGTTTCTTTTTTTTTCCTTTTTAAAATACTGCAAGTATGTGTTTTATCTTGTGTTCAGCAACTCAGCATCTGAATATTGAAATTTACAGCAGTGCAGTAGATTTTGTCCTTCCTTCTATATCTTCTTATTCAGCTCATTATCACTTTATGTCTGTAGAATGATCACTGGAAAACAGTGACTGTTTTATCAATATGAACTAATCTTTTAAAAGAGTCCATAGATATTTGGTATCATAGTTCAGTTATTTTTAAGCTTCTTGAGCCCATAAATCCCTCTTACCAACGTCTTCCAAAACATATTTGGCCTCCTGTGAAATTATTTAAATACACATACTTTCCCATTTCTCCCTCCTCTTGTTACTGTCACTGCAGGAGATGAGGCTGGGTTTTATATGGGTCTGGACTGATAGATGTAAAACGCTTTAGCTGAAGAGCGAAAGCATCCAAATCAACCAAGCAGCTGATGGGAAAATGAGACAAGTCAGCACCTGTACAATGAGACGGTAAGTCCAACTTATTACAGAATGAGTATTTTAACAGGAAGCACACATAATGCACTGTATAACAATAATTATACACTGTACTAACCTTGGGAAAATCTCTTAGCCAAACACCTTTATGTGGAACATCACCGTACCCCAGATAATTGTCTGTTTGGAGAATTTTCCATTCAGATCTGACCATGAGATTGACTCCTTGTCAGCTCATTTCTCCACAAACATGAGGTTTCAGTAGGCATTGTAGCTGTGGTTTAAGCAACAGAAACACATTTTGTTGTGTCTTTTTACCTGTTTAGTTGTCTGATCTGTGAAAATAGTTTATCATTATCTGACATTGCCTGATTCTAATGCAACCCCTTACTCATATTTCTAATTACCCCTTATCAGCTGGAGAACAAAATGGCAGACTATCCTTCACGATCAACAATATTATTCAACTCCCCTATTTTTCAATTCCTACATTTTTTTTTTACTTTAATGATTGACTTTAGTCTCCAAATTTGGCACATCTCTTCTAAGGACAATTGGATATGCAGTGTAATAGGTTCAGTAAAATCTTTACTAACTTTTGCAGAATAAACATTTAGAAAGATTCCCTTTATGAAAATGACCAGTGACAGCTTTTTCATTCATTTGGGTTCCCCTAGCTAAACAACCACAGTCCTCACACATTCCAAAATTCACACACACACACCTTGTGATAATATTTCAGACATAAGCTACTTTTGAGACTTCAGAATTAAACCCATACAGCCAGATTCTGACACCCTTGTTCATACAGGGTAGCATCATACCCTACAAGTTGAATTTGGTGCCTCTCAACATAAATAAGGGCATCAGAAACTGGCCCATAAAGCTCTAAATTACAACAACCTGATTGCGAAGATTAGCCACTGGAAAAGCTGAGATCTGTCAATTACTTCTGTTTTCTGATGCTACCTGCCTATTCCCCTGACCAACCACAGATTCTCTACACACACTTCTGGTAAACCAGGGAAGCAGGATAGACAGCAGGAGCTTTCCAGTTGGGTAAGTAGAACATGGAACATGAAGAGGCTGTGGAGTGGGGATAGGGTGACCAGACGTCCCGATTTTATTGAGACTGTCCCGGTATTTGCTTGTTTGTCCCACATCCCGACCAATGTTCAGTCGGGACGCTGGACAAACAAGCAATTTTGCCCTCCGCTCCCATGCACAGGTAGAGCCTGGAGGGGCTCGCCCCCCCACACCCCGACTCCGCCCCCTGCTTCCCCCATTGGATCCCTCCCCAAATCCCCATCCTGGCCACACCCCCAGCCACGCCCCCTACTGCTCCATTGGATCCCTCCGCAAATCCCCGCCTCTTCCCCAAGCATGCCGCATTCCTCCTCCCTCCCAGGCCTGTGCCGATCAGCTGTATGGCGGCACAAGCACTGGAGGGAGGCCCGGGAATGCAGGGGAGGGTGGGGTTAGTGAGTCCGGCCTGGCCCCGAGTGCAGGCAGGAGGGCGGGGCAGTACCTGCAGGGGCAGCCCCGGGTCCGGCCTGGGGAACCGGCTCCCTGTACGCGCCCATGGGTGGGCGTGGAGGGGCATCAGTTACCCATGTGGGGACTCCGACGGGGCTTCAACTCCTGCCACATGCTGTAGGGAAACCCCGCCCTGGGGCGTAGGCAGCGGCAGCCCCGTTTGTTCCTCTGCGGGACCCGAGCGGGACAGGGGTGCTGGGGCCTGCTGCCCACACTGCGGGGCCACCCGCGGGATTGCACCAGGTGGGCACCTTCCCCTACGGGGGGAGGTGGAGATGAGGCGAGCTGGTGCGAGGGCACTCAGTTGGCTTCTTTTTTTTTCCTCCGCCGCCTGCCGCCCCCCCCCCCCCCTCTGTGTCCCAATATTTCAGTTTTGTCATCTGGTCACCCTAAGTGGGGAAGAAACAGTGAGTGGGGCTTTATTGGGCCATATGTGCTTGATTGGGGTTTTGAGGATACTGCCGGGGTGGCCTTGGATGTGCAAGAGGAACGTTGGGGGCAGTAGCTGAAAGAACTTGGAGACTGGGGTGTGAGCAGGAATGTATGAAGCCTGGGATAAAGAAGATTGTGTGTGTGAAAAGCAGGACTTCTGGGAGCAGGACTCAATCCCTCTCTGCTGAGGGACTTATACTGCAACTTCTCAGGCCACTGAAGCTTGGTTTTGGCCCGGAGATTCTGCTCTTTTGGCATTGTTGCCTTTGCTCTCCATGAACCAGGGAAGTCATTCCTTTGTGCTGTGCTTAACAGTGCTGGGTCTTTTCCAGTCCAAAAGTCTATGATTGTGTATTTTATTCAGCCCAGTTTGCATGGAATTTAGCAACTGAAATGGAGATGTGTTATTGTCCTTTTTCCATTGCATCATCTTTAAGCATCAACATTAGAACATCTACAGTTTCAATTATTTTTCCCCATAAAACTGCCAGCTAGGAACAAAAGAATTACAAATGACACCTCATCCTTCAAGCTAGTAAATCAAATCCATTTGCTTCACAATTTCATTTGGAAAGCAAATGTAATCTGTAGTCCAATGAAAGCTATGTTAATCTGTTCTAAATTCAGTTTGGACAGAAAAAAAGGCAAGAACAGCTATAAGGATTCATTTTATTAATCAGATTAGTCACAATTACTTCTGTAAAGCTTTTATGTCTGTGTTGAGCAAAGGTTATTGAAGCAATCAATAGGCAATTGATACATTTGGGGCTGGCAGCACTAATATTATTGAGTTTTTTTTTTTAAATGATGGCTGCTAATATGAGGCAGATTATGTCTGACCCTCATGTGTGAAAGAACAGAAAGGGTGCAAGGATCTGGGGTAAGCTACTGTTGCAGTGCTTCCCTGTGGCCTCTTGGGCCTGGGACTTGTTCCTTCTAATGTCTCAGTAGTAGAACTGTGTGAATAGTCAAATTTGCAGTTAGGTGGTTCAAAAAATCAAAATATTTTTGAAACAATTTTTTTGGAAATTCTTGGTGAACTCAAAAATCAGGAAAAAAATAATGTGGGGTCAAACAAAATATTTCATAGACTTTAAGACCAGAAGGAACTATCATGATAATCTAGTCTGACCTCCTGCTGACCTCCTAATGTAGTCTCATCTCACTCATCTCCAATCTTCCTAAAATTCATGTCATTCATCAGCTGCCATCTGCAGTGTCTCCTCATTCTCTTCCATATCATAGTTAAGCTTCTTTATCTTGCCATCAGGGCCTTCATTTCACAGATTTTAAGGCCTGAAGGGACCATAAATCATCTAGTTTGGCCTCCTGTATATCTCTACATTTCAGCCAGATACTCCTATGTTGAACTCAAGGACTTCAGTTAGACCAAAGGGTTTCATCAGTGCCTAAGTCTCCTACAATGGCAGGGAATTGATTAGGTGAGCTATATCCAGATGATGCCAGCAGATGATTCACAGATCATGCTGGAGAGGAAGGTGAAAAAATGCTAAAATCCCTGCCAATCTGATCTGGTGGAGAATTCTTTCCCAAACCCAAATCTGGCAATTAGTTTGATTCTGAGCAAGTAAGCAGGACACACCAGCCAGGCATCTAAGAACGAGGATTCTCTGTGACACCTCAGAGCTCTTGTCCACACCATCTGACATCACATCTCCAGCTGTGATCCCTATTCTCTGATGCTTCAGGGGAAGGTGAACCTTATCCTCCCCTTCCCCTCCCCCAGAATATATCTGATTGATCATCCATGGGGGCAGGGGAGTTCCTTCCTGATCCCTAGAGGCAACCAACTGAAGCCCTGAAGCACAAGATTGGGCTATAGTAATTGTCTTAATACAGAGCTGTAAGTGTTATCAGCATGTTGAGGGCAATGCAAGCAATCCTGTTCTCCCCACACACCATGAAGGAATTAATAGATACAGATTGCAAGGCCAGCAGGGAGTATCATGACCATCTTACCCCAAGTCTTGCATGCACAGGCTACAGAATTCCTCCCAGCAGCTAGATTATAGCCAGGGCGGGCTCCAGGGTTTTGGCCGCCCCAAGCAGCCAAACAAAACCAAAACCAAACCAAACAAAAAAAGCTGCGATCGCGATCTGCGGCAGCAATTCGGCGGGAGGTCCTTCACTCCAAGCAGGAGTGAGGGACCATCCGCCAAATTGCCGCCGAATAGGTGGACGTGCCGCCCCTCTCCAAAGTGGCCGCCCCAAGCACCTTCTTGGTAAGCTGGTGCCTGGAGCCAGCCCTGATTATAGCATACATTTTAGAAAGATATGCTTAACTCTCAAGTACCAAAGGAGCTGCCATGTTAGTCTGTATCCACAAAAACAATGAGGTGTCTGGTGGCACCTTAAAGACTAACAGATTTATTTGGGCATAAGCTTTTGTGGGTAAAAAAAAAAAAAACACTTCTTCAGATGTATGGAGTCATGCATCTGAAGAAGTGGGTTTTTTAACCATGAAAGCTTATGGCCATATAAATCTGTTAGTCTTTAAGGTGCACCGGACTCTTCGTTGTTAACTCTGATGCTCTTTATCTGCTTTTATTGCATTGTCCCTCTCATCCCTTATGTGCCTTTAATGATGCCTCATTTGTCTGTTTCTCCCACAATCCAGCCTTCTCTATCCTTTCTTTTGTGCTTCTCCCTGGACATGAGCTGATCCACAAAACCACTGCCCTCTGAAATCCTCCCTCAAGACCACAGTGCCTACCAGAAAGAAGTACAGAGAGACAGTCATCTATTTATCTATTCTTAAAACATTTAAATGCATATGGATTTTGTTTATTTTGTTTTGATTTTTGTTCTTTTTTTTCTCCATCATGCTGAGAACTTGTTTTTGTTCAGTAACCATTTAACATTATTTGCAGCTCATCCTAATCTAAGCAGATAGTAATAATACCAATTCCATACTTCAAACTATTTCCTCTAAAATCAAGCGGTTTGTTTTTTCCCCATAAAGTTTCTATAACATATTAATCCTGAAAAGGAGTTCAGTGTCTGAATAGTCATGATATATTAATATAAAAACGATGTGCTGTAAACATGTTGCTTTGCATAATACATCATTGCATAAGCAGATCTTTATAAAATGAATTTAAGGATTGAGCCAGGAATAGTTTTAGTAATCAACTATCAGTTAAAATGCACATATGGTGTGCTTAAATATAGATTTCTGCTTCAGAACAACAGTGGGGAGATGCAATTCATTTGAAAGCCAAATGTGTTATTTTGCTTCTAAGATGATTAAGTCCTGGACCACGTTGAATGCTTGCTCAGGTGTTCAAGGCTGTAAGTTTATTTACCAGACACAGAATGACCTTTACAAATATGTATTCTATGCAGGAAAGCTGAAAACTGAATGGCTACACAACAGCACTTTCTCTAAAGATTATTGAATGGATGTGGAGAAAAATAGACTGTACCTTAAACATCCCTTATAATCACGATGCATATATTAGACCATTCTATATAAAACAAATCAAAGTTGACTTTGTTTCTGTCCAGCCTCTTCCCTGTGAACTGTGGTTGGTCAGACAGTATTTGCTTTATGAAATAAATATGAGTAAGGAAACATTCACACTTTTACTACCGTGGCAAAACTTCTGGGTACGGCAAGGTTTTGTTGAAGGGTTCCATGCAGCAAGTGGAAGCTTAACAAATATACTTCGGCCAGCTTTTGAAAGGTGTTTAGGCACCTTTAAAAGTGGGATTTTCAAAAGCACCTGTCTGCCTAACACCCATTGAAATGAATGAGTTTTAGGTGTCTAGATACTTTTGAAAATCCCACTAGGTGCCTAAATACATTTAAAAATCTAGCCTATAGTGTACAATTATCGGAACAACAATTTTGTCTATTTTGTAGGACTCCTAAAAAAGAAAAGATAATTCTCACAATAATTGAATGTTAAAGATATTGTGTTTTGTCAACTCACTGAGTTAATTCTGCCATTTTAAAAATGCTATATTATATGCAACTCTTTGTCCCATAAGCACCAATGTAAATAATATAGTAATATACTATGACACCTCTGATCCTGCAGACACATATCACCCAACTTTTTTCACATGAGTACGTCAGTTGAGGTTAAGGGGACTACATATGTGGGTAAATGTAAGCAGTTTGGGTGAGATCCATGAAGATACTTAGGCACCTAAACCCAAAACATAAGTGCCTAAATCCCAGTTTTGGCTCTCCTGAGATCCACAAAACTCCTGTCAAACCCTGTAGGTGCCTAAACTCACTCAGTGCCTATGTTTCTGCCTCTGTACATGTGCACTGCTGCCTTCCCCTAGGAAACCAGAAGCCTATCTGCCATCTAACTCCCAGAGCAACGCTTGAACACAGTCATCTTGTGCATGGGACCCAGTCTTGTAGGCAGTCTCTTAGTATGCCTGTAGGATTGGGTCCCTTTACAAATCAGTGTGGGGAAGGTGGTGCTGCCAAACATTTTTATAACTTGGAACCTAATTTTTGGGACAACATCTGGGATGTAGGAGACACTGAGCCAATTTCCCCCTCTGCTGTGGAGAACAGATTTGAACAAGAGTCTCTCACTTCTCAGAAGAGTATGCTAACTACTGAGCTTTGGGATATTCCACATCTTGTTGAAGATGTTCCACTGTAAATAAATAATGATTAGAGCAGAGGGACTGAGCCCAGGGATTCCCATCTCCCAGATGAGTGCCCTAACCATTGGACTACACAGTCATGCTCTCTCGCTCTCTCTCGCTTTCTCGCTCGCTTTCTCTCTTGCTCCCCTATCCAATGGTTCTTCCACTGTGGATAAATAGTCATTGGGCCAGAGAGAGAAAGAGCATGTACCTACAAGTAAAAATGGCTCCATAATCCTGTGGTTAGGCACCCAGCCGAGAGGTGGAAGATCCTGGGTCCAGTCACCATAATCCCATCATTCTTTCATTCTTTATACACGGAGAAACAGATTCAACAGTAGAGATGGAGAAAGACCCACCTCAGAATATCCCATAGTTCAGTGGTTAGAGCCTCTTCTGCAAAGTAGGAGAATCTCTTCTCTTCCTTCCTCAGAGGGGGAAATTGAATCTGCATCTCTCTGGGAGGCATGTTCAGATGCCACCAACCGTATTGGGCTCCACCCGAGATTTAGGTGGCTGAATTTTTCCCCCTGGTTCCCCCAGTTCATGAATGCTCTGGGGCTTAGACAGGAGATAGGTGTCTGAACACCTAGAGGGAGGCTACAGTGTGCATGCTCTGCAGTGGAGCCAAAACTGGGATTTAGGCACTTATGTCTTTTAAAGTTCAGTAATGAAGGATTGAATTAGCAATGGAGGCAAACATAATGTAGCTTTCTATTGATTTTAGGAACTCTGATGTGGCTGTATACTACAGTCAGTATTTGTTGTTATTTTTGTTAATGGATTTGAACAAAGTTAACAGCCATATTAAAAAAAATGGTGCGGAAGAAATGTGGTGATTATGCAATAGGTTTAGTAGTCGTTCATGTTAGATTATCATTCAGTGATTTGACATGAAGCCTTTTATTTTGATCATGTTGTAGCTTAACAATCAATTAGAAAGCAAGCCCTGGCAGTAGAATATGTCTTAGAAAAATCAATAACTCTACCATCTTCCATTTTAAAGATAAGATGAAAAGTTGGAACAGTCAAGACACATTACTATTACTAACCTTCAGCAGTGGAAAATCCAAAGATATATTCAGTGGCTATTTAGCTTCATGAAAGAGGTCATGAAGGCCTGAGTTCAACTTATGTTAGACAACCACTGCACAATAAAGGCCTTCTTGCTGATAGAAGGCTTCACTTGTATGTAATCGTAAATGGATATATTGACAGCCAAACTGGAGCCTGCACAGATTATTGCTTATCCAAAATGAAAACCTGACCACAAATGAGCTATATCCAGAGGAATGTGCAGCTCTGAAGGTCAGAATTTAGAAATTAACAGACTTTTTCCCAAGATGTGAGACAATATTTTGTTTGGGTAGGTAGGATTGTGTGTGGGAGACACCCAAAGTCTTAGCAGCCACTATACAAGTGTATTTTTAATACATGGGAAACTTTGAACATTAAATGGAATATAAAGACATATATTTATGACAATCCTAACAGATTAGCTGTATTCTGTCCCTGGAATTTGATTCCATCGCTCATGGTATCAGAAGTAAGTCAAGAGAGACAGTCTTTTATTTACCTATTTTACTGTCTTACCTTAAAAATGTGGCCTGGGTTAAAAGAAAAGCAGGGAGTATTCCCAGTTTTCCCTGGTAGGTGGTACCCATAAAATAAAGATGGATGGTTGCTCCTGCTCACCTCTGGTGTTCCCTAAGGCTCTGTTCTTTTTCACATACTGTTTAACACCAATGTGAACCTATTGGTAGAAATCATGTGACATCATGGACCCAACTATTAGTAGGCTTGGCAGAATTCAATTAATTTTTTTATATAATTTTGATAGATAATATTGATGTTTATTTTTAAGCTTCTTTTAGATGTTTATCTATTTAAATTTTTGCAGGTGTAAAAATTATGGGCTGTAAGCATATTTTTAAATTTTTATCTATTTAAATTTTCACAGTTGCGGAAAATAATGTGTGTAGGGTCAGACAAATATTTAATGACAATTGAGACATTGAGATTCACAATGTTAAAGCTTTATAATGTTAAAACACAAACTACCAACATTCCATAGGTACCGACTTCCCCAGTGATGCTCGACCCAGGCCCCACCCCCACTCCACGTCTTTCCACATGCCCACCTCTGCCCTCCCTCTTCCCTCCCTTGCTCCATCCCAGGCCCCACCCCAACTCCACTCCTTCCCCCATGCCCCCACCGCCTTTCTGCCCTTGCACCACTCCCACCCTACCTCTTTCTGCCCCGTTCCACCCACTCCCTGACCTCTTCCTGACCCAGCTCTTCCCCTTCCCCTCCAGTACCTCCTGCACGCTGCTGAGCAGCTGAGTCGCAGCAGGCAAGAGGAGCTGGGAGGAAGGGAGGGGAGCTGATTGGCAGGGCCACCAGCGGGCTGGAGGCACTGCGGAGGAGGAGGAGGTGAGGCGCTGATCCACAGGGCTGCTGGTGGTTGCTGAGCATCCACTAATATTTTTCTGTGAGTGCTCCAGCCCTGGAGCAACCATGGAGCCGGCGCCTATGCAACATTCCTTGATAAAACATACATAGTAAATATCCTTAAATCAACAAATTATACCTGTTGTTACAATTCATTCACTACTACATTTGTAACAAGCCTAATTCAAGTCTAAATCACTGGATTTTGATTCTTAAAGTTCTCAAGCAGCATTTCTTTCTTTGTCTATCTGTAATTTTCTATTATCAGTTGAAATATTTTGTGTTGCTCTGTGTGTATATGATGAAATCCATGTTTCCCAATAAAAACATTAATCCTTCCAAGCCTATATATTAGTCATATGAAGCTCTAAATCTCATATATTTCTGTGACTAATAAGACTATTATCACCCATGCTAACATAGTGTGGGTTCTTTTGCCACTCTAATGCCAAGGCCACATAGCAAGTTTTATGAATCTGCTGTTGCCTCACAGCTAATGGACTTGGTCTTTAGCTTGAGCAGTAGAGGCTTGTGCTTTTAGAATAATCTCTGCAGAAAAGAAACCATCTACAGGTGTCTTCATACTTTCTACTTCTTCTGCTTCGTTGTTTGCAATGTTGATAGAGCCATGTTGGTTCCAGGATATTAGAGAGACAAGGTGGGTGAAGAAATACTTTTTATTGGACCAACTTCGGTTGGTGAAAGAGAAAAGCTTTCAAGCTTACACAGAGCTTTTCTTCAGGTATGGGAAACACACTAGAGTATCACACCTGAATACAAGGTGGAACAGATTGTTCAGCATAAGGAGTTAACACATGTTGCAAGAAACCACTTGTAGTGGGGCAGCTGCCCCACTCCCACAGAAGAGGGGTTAAAAGCAGCCCTGAAGAGGGCTGCAGCAGGGAAAGGGATTAAGAACAGCTGGGGGAAGCTGACTGGGTAGTGACTGGACAGTTGTGGCCAGCTCAATCGGGGCCCAGCTGGCCCTTATAAGGGGCCTGTGGGCCAGAAAACACACACACGCTCTCTCTAGCCTATTGAGAGAGAAGGAGCTGGCTGCCTGGGAAGCTGAGAAGGGTATTTAGGGTGGAGCAGTGCTGGGGAAGGGCAGAGGGAGCTGGGCAGCTCCAGCCTAGCAAAGTCCCAGGCTGCAGCCTGAGTTAAGGGCCCACAAGAATAGTAGGGCTGCAGAGGGGCAGCCCAGATATAGGCAGAGACAGCTGATCCAACCCCCTTTCCGACAATGAGTGGTTTACAGACTGCAGTCAGCCCCAGGGAGTGGGGGCTCGACGATGACTGGCAGTAGTCACTGAGGCAAGGTGGGGCTAGAGGGTTGGGGGGGGGGTCCCCTGGGTGGGAAGACCTAGATTGTGGGTTGCTGCGGTGGGTAGATCACCTGGGTAAAGGGCACTGGGGTCCAGGAGGGACCTGGGGGCCAGCAGGAGACATCAGCTGGCAGAGGGCACTCTGGGCTGGAAGAGCTGGACAACCAGCAGGAGGTACCACGCTGGTGAGTCGTTGTCCGGCCACACCACTCAAGATGAAGTATTGTGATGCCTAGAAGATGTCAGCCAGCTGATTCTGGCAAGGTTAGGGATCATCTATATATTATAGGGGGAGACAGCATTTATCCCTGTGTGTAAGTTGTTTAGCACTTTCCATTATAAAATATTCTTCTGACATTCTCTCTGAGAATCTGTCATGCCTTCATTGTTTCCAGCTGACTGCTAATGTTTTTTCAGAAGAAAAAAACACAGGCTGCAGAGGTGCTTTTTCTTTGTCCCATGAAATTCTGCTCAGCTGCTGCAGAGATATATACTGGTAAAAATAACCATATCTATTCTCTCACTTGTCTTCCTCAGGAAAATTTGGGAAGCCGTGAAAATTTCTAAGTGCCTGACTGCCATTGCCATCATAGCAACAGTAGTAACAACTACACAGGGTACTAGAAATATTTGGGAACTTCCAAAGCTGCTATAGCTCAAGCTCTTCTGTTGGAATACCACAAACTTCCAGGGGAAAGAGAGAGAGAGGGAAGGACTATGCTGGGCTTCCTCAGTCCCCTAGACCAGGACCTGAAGCCACTGGTCCATTCCACTCTGAGATAAGAATTTTCTCCCACGGCTGGCTAATGTGGTTAGTCCTATAGTTCAAATAGTAGCATTCTGTGTTACAGGTTAAGGGTTCAACATACACTAATGATCCATGATGGTGATTGTGAGCGGTTGTTACAGATGCACATCATAGAATTTCTTTTTGCTTTTTTCATTTAAAACACTGTAGAAAAATACACACACACACACAACTGTGTTGAAAGGATATAATTAATTTGCAGATAGAGCTGTCATTCAACACTGTGGAATGAACTCCGCTAGGAACATCTTACAACCATCACCACTAGAGCTGGTCAGAAAGTTTCTGCCACTGCATTTTTTTCCATCAGAAAATGCCAATTCATCAGATGCAAACTATTTTAAGGAAACATGATAATTCTGAAGAAACTTCATTTGGGGGAAAAAAAAACTTGATAAGGTTGAAACAGTCTGTTTTGACATTTTTTGGATTAGAATGTTTTTATTTTTAATTTTATAACAACTTATTTTATTTTAAATAAAAAAAAGTCAAAATTAGAACTAAACATTTCATTGTTATTGAAACAAAATGTTTCCATCAACACAAAATTATTTTATTAGTATTTTGTTTCAGGGGAAATTTTGAACTTCTTGGGGACTTCCACCCCCTCTGCCCCCCCCCCCCCCCCCCCATTTTGGAACAATTTTTTTCCCAATATCATGGAATTTCCCATGAAACAGAAAATCTGGTTCCTGCACACCTCTATTTACCACATTCCACTCTAAGTGTAGGACTGGAAGGGACCTTGATAGGTTATCTAGTCTAATTCTCTGCATTGAGGCAGGACTAAATATTTGCTTGACCATCCCTGACAGGTGTTTGTCTAACCTGTTCTTAAAAATCTCCAGTGGTAGAGATTTCAGAACCTCCCTAGGTTATTTGTTCCAGTGGTTAACTACCCTGACAGTTACAAAGTTTTTCCTGATGTCTAACTTAAATGTTTCTTGCTGCAATTTAAGCACATTATTTTTTGTTCTGCCTTCAGTGGTTAAGGAGAACAATTTATCACACTCCTCCTTATACTTCATACTTTGACCTTTCTTTATCTAACACATCCATGTAGCATCAGTTGTTTTTATACATATTTACAAAAATCCAAACCAAAACTCCACTGCACACAAATCTACTCCTGGGGAAATTATGAGAGAATAAGCACATGGTAGATATTAGTCACATTGCTTAATGATTAACTGGAAAGTTTACAGATATAAGTGTGGTATAACAACCAATATAGAATAGCTGCAAAGTCAAAGACTCAGAAGTTAGGAAATGCCAGATTTACAGTTGCTTGAGCTACCTTAATTGGGCCTGTTTTTTCCCCTAAGCGTTATGAAACAACCTATAATTACATGATCACAGAGTTTTGAGGGTTTTTTTTCCTACAGGAACCATGCCTCATTTCTTCACCTTCCAGGGCTTGAATTTGCAACCTAAAAAAAAAGGTTCTTTTAATATAGTTTTATATTTTACAGCTGTCAGGAATTTTCCATCAGAATGGTTTTGGATGAAAAATTACATTTAAAAAAAAATCAAAATTTTCCAAGGGACCATTTCAGTTTTGCTGAAATGTTTTCCTAACTGAAAATTGAAACATCTGCTATGATGCACCATGGTATCCCCCTCTGGTTGAACTAGTGTGTCATGGAAGATGAAGCATAATGACTGTACTTTTTTTTTTTTTTTGTATTTTGACAATAATTATAACTATGTGGGTGCTACAAGTAAGAAATAATAATTCGTAAGTGTGCCATCATGTAGCTTATCACAGTGACTGGCCATAATGGTGTTTATTTTCCACCAATGCATCACTTGTGTTGAATTAAAATGTGGTTTTGTCTCCAGTGCTCCCTGAAGGCTGTCTTTGTGTAACACTCAGCTTTCCAGCTGAGAAGTGGCTAGACCAAACCTCTTCTGAGGTAACCAGATGTTGAGGTGTAATCCCAAATAATCAAGCTATTCTCTGAGCCCTCAACCCTCTCCTGGAGTTACACTGCCTTTCCCAGCTCTGGTATTGAACACTGTCCTGCCCAATCTGTCTTTGGTCTCCAACAGCCCCTGGCACTTCAGCCCTTCACAAAAGCCAGCCTTCCATTCTGCTCCCTATCCTTCTTCCCCTGACTGACTTCTCTCAGATAGCTGGGTGACTAAAGGAAGATAGCCAGCTTTATCTCTGGGGCCTTCTGTTGTATCGCTATTGATTTACTTTTGGGGGCAAAAGAGGAACATTGTCTCTGCTGGGAACTTGCCATCAGATTTGGTAGGACTCTGGGTACTTTGCAGTGTTTGTTGTGATCTGAAATCTAGGCTTGGTTGCTGACAGTCTGAGCTACTTTGCTGACTGTCTGGACTAGGTTGCACTGCAGTTAGGTGAGTTAGCACATGCTTTTTAGCAAGGCTCTTTGAAGTAAGTACAGTTCAGTTTTTTTATTGGATAGGGCACAGATTAGAGGTGGTTAGGTGATGATATGTTTACACTGTAAAGAAAAATCCACAGCACTGAGACACAGATCCTGGGTCAATTGACTCGAGTTCATGGGGCTTTGGTTGTGGAGCTAAAAAAAGAGCAATGTAGATGTTCCTGCTTGGGCTAGACACCTTCCCCCTCGCTAGGAAGAGAGACCGGCAACAAGAATGTGATCCACAAAAGCTAGCACACTAGGTAGCGCACTACGTAAGCTAGCCAGTGGGAGATGCCTGTCACACTGTCTGGTGTGGCTCATCTCAGGGCTGTTACCTGCAGAATTTAGGCTTTTAACTTTTTTGAGGGGAGGAGTCTGGGGTTTACTCACCCTTTCTTGGTTTTGATTTTGTTTTTTATTACAATATGCTTTAAAGCCTTTACACACAGCTTTCAATGCATTTTGACAGGAATTATCTCCCCATGGGCACAGGCCCTGGTCTGGTACCCATTTTGCAAGGTTTATTTAATTTATGACATTTTTTTGCAGGGAGGATTTCTTTGGCATCAGCTTATTTTTTTGGTGTGACTGCTGGTGGGTGAATTCCTGAGGTGAGACTGCTTTCTCAGCACTGGAATGTTTTGTATTTAGTGTGCTACCATTTGGTTTTAATTAGTCAGAAATGGGATGAGAGGTGGGTATGTCATCATAGCAGCAGGCCAGACGGTCAGAAAACAGGGGAGATACCCCAAGCTTGTGGTGTGTTCTATAAATAGATTTCACCAAGTCAGTATCAAATGTGAACTCCTGGATCACTATACCAGTCTTACCATGGAGTCACAGACAGCCGTGTTATACTCTCCAGTCTATCTTGCCACCCAAACAAACTGGACTTTGTGATCAAAGATCACCCACAGCAAAAATCACATCACATTTAGCTTGTTTCCAGTCCCAAGAGACCGGTCACTTACCCCAGATCAACTGGTACTCTAGATCTTACACAAAAGACAACACTGACAGCCAATTCTATAGCAAACTAACTAAAGGTTTTTTAGCTAAGAAAAATAAGTGAGAGGTTAAAACAGGTGAAATATATGAATGGGTGAGTCAGAGTTCATAATTCCAAATGGTGGCAGTGATGTAATAAACTGCCAGTTTCCCAAAAGTCTTTTCAGGGTACCCAGATTGTCTCTAGCAATCTCTGCTTTGCATCTGGTACAGTTCCCGGTAAGAGTGCAAACAGTCCAGAGATGAAGGATCTTACTTTGAATCCATACTTATAGACCCTTTTCACAGAAAAGAAGATGACAGGGTGTGACTTGGTGCCAGGATGGGTCACACTGAGAATGCTACACTCAGGGCAGACTCCAAGGAACAGGACAGAATCCCCAAAACTCATGGTTTATTCTATAGTTAGATTCACCAAGCCAGTAACATATCAGGTTCTGTAATACCACACTGGTTAACAAAAAGCCAAATACAGTCCCCTTTAAGCACTCTTGACCTTGGCCCCCATCTAGACAGCCAAATCTAATATAGTGAGGGGTTACTGAAAACCTGACTCACCAATCCCAAAGGACCAGACACTTATCTCCAGGTCAATGAGAGTCTCAGATCTTTCCCAATAAGATGCTGCTGCCAGTCCTTTAGTAACTAAAACTAAAGGTTCAATAATAAAAAGAAAAAGAAGAGAGTTGCAAATGGTTAAAAGATCAATATACACACAAATATGTGTAAAGTTCTTAGGTCAGTTTTGGCTGATTTGTAAAAGTCTTTCTGAAATCAGTTTAAAGGGTTAACAGGAGTACTTGTGGCACCTTAGAGACTAACAAATTTATTAGAGCATAAGCTTTCGTGGACTACAGCCCACTTCTTCGGGCATCCGAAGAAGTGGGCTGTAGTCCACGAAAGCTTATGCTCTAATAAATTTGTTAGTCTCTAAGGTGCCACAAGTACTCCTGTTCTTCTTTTTGCGGATACAGACTAACACGGCTGCTACTCTGAAACCTGTCATTATTTAAAGGGTTATAATCCAATAGGAAGTCCAGGTGGAGAGTCTGTTCAAGTCTTTCCATGTGTTTTCCAGGTTATTCCAAATCATTAGTTGGAAGATCTTACAATTTATACTTTCCCTGTTCAAAGTTTAAGCAGACTAGAGATGGCAGGATCAGGCCGGGGGCTTTCTTTTATAGCTCTCCAGCCAGCTGGCAAGCCTCTCATCACAGAAGGACCGTCCCTGAGGAAGAATAGGCAGTTCAGATTGTCTGTGCACCATTGCTTTGAAGCTAATCTTCTATTTCCTTTGCATACACAGGTAAACTAGTTCATTCACACAAGGCAATTAGCCAGTACTTCATTATAGCACAGATAGTTGAGCTGAAGACAATGTGGATAATATTAGTTTCCTGCAATATCTTACATCATTGATCTTAAGGTTAACTGAACCATTTGCATGGATAATATAAAGCAATTAAGACATGAAAAGGAATTGGCATCAACCAGCTAATCTGGTTACATTGTTAAATTTCTAACAAAGCTATAGTGGTAAACACAGAAAATACATTTATCATGTATCCTTGATTTCTATTAATACAAATAACTGGGTTAATGGTTGCTGGTCTTGTACATCTCTTTGAAATTCACTTACAAATAGATTATCTTGATTACATTTCAATGCCTTTTGTTAAATTGTTATGGGTCATAGCCAGGCTGACTGGTTTGTCAGTCATATACTGTCATGGGCTTTTACTTTGAAGACAGAGAGTGAGGAAGGTATTTTTGAGGCTTTGACCTCCAATCAGCAGACACAATGACTGCTTGCTGTGAAATTAGCACTTTCCTTTTAAAGTTCTCAATTTGCATTCCACAAGGCTTCTTTCTCGTTTGATGGGTTGTTTAGTTACAGAGGTATACACAATATAAATGTTTGCTACTATATTACAATGAGATACAGTTAAGTGAAAACAATGTAGGTAACATCCCATTAGTTTACATGAAGTGGAAACACCAAATACACTCTTATACATTTAACAATCACTTTGATCTATACCGGTGTTTCCCAAACTTGGGATGCCTCTTGTGTAGGGAAAGACCCTGGCGGGCTGGGCTGGTTTGTTTACCTGCCCCGTCGGCAGGTTCCGCTGATCGTGGCTCCCACTGGCCGTGGTTCGCTGCTCCAGGCCAATGGGGGCTGCTGGAAGTGGCGCGGGCTGAGCCACCGCTTCCAGCAGCTCTCATTGGCCTGGTCCTTCAGGCGAACCGCAGCCAGTGGGAGCCGCGATTGGCAGAACCTGTGGACGGGGAGGTAAACAAACCGGCCCGGCCCGCCAGGGGCTTTCTCTACATAAGTGGTGTCCCAACTTTGGGAAACACTGATTTATACTAATACACAAGTAAATTGGCCTGGGGCTTTGGCATGAGCTGACACCTGGTCTGCCAGCATCACAATGCTGCCCAGATGGGTGTGTTCAAACCGCACTCCCGGCAGCCCTTTCTCTCAGAGAAAAGTGCCTAAGTCCAGGCTGTAGGGAGATACCTGTGTCAATTAGGCAATCCACGAAGAGGAACCCAGTGCTTGGACTTAGTCACCTAAGCTGCTTTGAAGAAATGAGTTAGGCCCTGCCTCCAGACAAAACAACCAGCAGTGGTGGCAGAGGTGCCCTCCTTATAACTTTTAGCCCAGTGTTGGAGCACTCACCTGGAATTTTGAATGGGAGCCTATCTAGCAGGCAGCCTCTGAGCACACCTACCAGATTGGGCCCTGCAGACAATCTAGCTGGCCTGTCTTTCCCCAGTTCATGAATCGCTCTGGGACTTAGGCGGAGGATGAGTGTCCAGATGCCTAGAAGGAGGCAGAAGAGCACACATCCAGAGACAGAAACATAGGCACCTAGGAAATTTACTCTGAGAAACTTTGGTGCTGAGTGAGTTTAGGCACCTATAAGTTTGGCAGGAGTTATGTGGATCGCAGTGGAGCCAAAATTAGGACTTAGGTATGTAAATCCAAGACTTAGGAACCTAAGTCTGTGGTTTCAGTGTCTAAGTATCTTTCCAGCCCTAGTCCCCACCATAGCACATCACTATTCTGAGGCAGCATGCCTGCAAATAGTCAAGTCAGGTTGTAGCCTTGTGGTCCTTCAGACATTCTCATTATTCCTGGACACTCAGCTAGGCAAAAGCACTAAAATTTAGCTGCAGCTGGCCAGCCAACTACAATATGACTTGTGTAATATTTTACTGAGCTAAACCCTGCTAAATTTACTCACGAGTATATAGTTGTATCAATGGCAATGGACCTACTCTGATAAATAAAGCAAACAGTAAATGATTCACCATTAACATTTTATTCTGGTACAAATTTTGATCCACTAAAAATACCAGACCAGCCTGAAGAGGACATCATGGGTTCTCTGAAAGTGAATAAGTGCTGGGGAGTAACATTTGAATCCTGAACTTGTAGCTCTAACTCATATGTAGTCTCTTTGAAGTCAATAATACAGAGTCTGGGCTCCAATATTGGACTCAGTCTGACCAGCGCTCATCCTGTTTCATTTCCAGTATCTGTAGGGACAAATCATAAGCAACAACCCTTTCTGGAGGACATCTTTGCCTTCATTTGCACAGGGAGTATATTATGCACAGGCTACCTAAATGCAAAGGATGATGACAGGGATATTTTAGAGACAGTATAGATCTGTTTTCTTTTTACATTAATGCACCTGGGGATGTTTTCTTTTTCTGAATGTGTATTACTTTTTTTTATCTGATCATATGACTAAATTGTCTTCAAGGTATTATTGAAATGTTGCAGTGACCTTCACAGTCAATTATGTTGTATTGTTGTATCCTTTACAACAGTGTGGAAGTGCTGACATTTAAAAAAAAAACAGATATAAAATCCTGCTAGTGTCAAAACAAGCAAAGTAAGTGCTATACAAAATATATTTGGGGGGAAATGAAAACAGTGAGAGACTGGACAGTATGATGGCAGATAATATGTAACTTACATAAATAGTCAAAAAAGTTTTTGTTATATAGTAATAGGCAATGAATCCATCTGGGCACTTATTCTTTACTCATCAGCATGGTATCTCAGTGACTAACATGCACAGTCTTCTGAAGACAATTGTCATGGATATCCCATTGAAGAGAATTGCCCAGTGTTCAATGGTAGTGAAGGTAGGAAGGCTGAGCACCTTTAAACTGGAAAAGAAATACAAATAATTTTTCTAGCAACATAATGGGCTCATTCTTGCTCCCATGAATTCAATGTGAGTTTGTTGACAATAAACAGGATCAGGATTTGGTCCTATACCAAACAAGGCTGTCTTAGCCAAAACAGTGCATTATTTATTATGTATTATTAATTATTATTTATTATATTATTATTGCAGTAACACCTGGAAGCCCTAGTGAGGCCTCAGTGGGCTAACACAGTAATTGAACATAACAAAAAGACAGCCCCTGCTTTTGCTTGCCTCACTCTTTGAAAGATAGAGTGGAGATTAAGACTAGAGTGGCCACAAAGGTTAGAGCGGGATTTGCATATGATAAGAGATTTTAATGACTAAGGCTTCACACTTACCAGGAATTAAAAGTGTGGGTCCCACAGAAGACATGCCTATTAGAACCTGTATTAAACATATTTCTATATCACTCTGATGCCACAGTGTACTGCTTCAACAAGATGATTGGTCATGCACCTTTACATCACCTATGATTTCAGAAGGACCAGCACTCAATAAAACCTGCACATTTTCTATCGACTTTTCAGTTAGGGAAATGGTTTTCTTTTAATCATTTTTTTCCTTTTCATCCTAATATAGAAAGTGATAACAAGAGTCAGGAAAGGGAAACAACAAAAGTTGAAGCCTTGCTAGTCAGAAAGCATGAGTCAAGAAAAGAGGACAGGAAACAAAAAGAGAACAGACAAGTTTCTTCATAGCAATTATGAGTGGAGGTATTTAAAAAAACGTGAATATATAGAATGACAGCCTTGATTAATCTTATTTATTGGGAACACAGGAAAATGCTACTTTTGATGAGCATCCTCATTATTATATTACTTCCAAATATTTCTGACAAATGTCTCATCTTTCTCATTATTAATAGGAAGTGATGGAATTAGGAACATTAAAGTAGGTGCTGTATAAAACACACCTTGGTTCAATAGCTTCGATTAACCAATGACCCATGTTTCTTGTGAATTCCTTGAACATAAGTAAGGGTTCCAGAATGTGGTCTCTGTCATTTATGTGCTGGGTGCAGCACATTCACAGGTCATGCAGATGCATCCAGCACAGAAAAAAAAAAAGCATACACAGAAAGAATGGACTTTGATTCTTAATGCTGTAACTCCCCCATCCTCTTGAGCTCATTTTGGGCAGAGGTTGAGTGGTGGTGAAGGGACCCTTCCCATCACTCAGAACAGAATTGACACCCTTTAATGTTACCAGGAGATACAGTTTCCCTGAGCAATACTTGCAAGCCTTTCAGTTATTGTGATTTCCATTCCCACATTACGATGGTGCCTGTCACTTATTCCTGGATTCCTTTCTTTACAGACAGAAATATATTTGTAGGTATTCTATGGATGAATCTGAGGGCTTTTTGTGAATGAAAACATATCTTTTGACATATGACATTTTACAAAGATACTCTGGCAGCAAGAAAGAAGAACAAATTAACAAACATGGCCGTTCCCTGCTGCAAACAACTGGTTGCTGTAGTAACATAGGCATAGTTCAAGGAAAGAATACATGCATGAGACATCGAATATCTTGAACAGAACCTCTGTATCGAGCAAAGGAAGCATGGTCACTACCTGTTACTGATCTTCTAAAATGTAACATAAAAAAGGATAAAAATGAGGCAGAGCCAGAACTAAAAAGACCACTAAGTTTAAGTTCCACTGGAATTGCTCTGTGAAGAAGAAACATGGCAACATTTTCAAGTATGCTCTGTTTGTTGTTTCCTGATTTGTTCTTATTTGACTTATGTGCTAGAATCAATTAACCACTTTTCCTTAGTTAGGAAATGACTCAAAGTTTTAGTATTTCTCCATATCAATGCTATGTTATTTCCTAAATATTTCCACTGTCTAAAATTTTCATATTTTGTTATTGTAGAGATAGGTGCCAACTCCATGGGTGCTCCAGGGCTGGCACCCATGGAAAAAAATTAGTGGATGCTTAGCACCTACCGCCAGCCAAGTTCCCCTCCCTCCTGTACAGAGCCTCCTGCACGCTGATGGCCTCGCCAATCAGCTCCTCCTCCCTCCCAGCACCTGGGTGGGAAGAGATGGGGCCGGGGCGAAGCGGGGCGGGAAGAGGCAGGATGGGAGTGGGGCCTTGGAGGAAGGAATGCGTGGGGGTTGAGCACGCCCGGTGAAAGTTGGAAGCTGATGCCTGTGATTGTAGATCTTCATAGTATTAATATTTCAAAGAACTATTTAAACCATGTGACAGAAAGAGAAGTTACTACAGTGAATTCTTTCCCAAGTGTTGGGTTGGTGGGTCTTGCCCATATGCTCGTGGTTTAACTGATCACCATATTTGGGGTTGGGAAAGTCAGATTAGCAGGTTTTCATCCTCCTCTGCAGCATGGGGCACAGGTCACTTGCTGGTAAGAACTAGTGAAAATGGTGGATTTTCTGTAACTGGAAGTCTTTAAATCATGATTTGAGGACTTCATTAACTCAGCCAGAGGTTAGGGGTCCTTTACAGGAGTGGGTGGGTGAGGTTCTGTGGCCTGCGATGTGCAGGAGGTCAGAGTAGGTGATCATGATGGTCCCTTCTGGCCCTAAAATCTTTGAGTCGAAGTTCCTTTTTCACAATTTAGTATTATTATTTAAAATCACAATGAATGGTTGCTCTCAACACACGGGGAGAAAACCTAATTAAGTTAACCAGAAAAAAAGATGAAAAAGTAACAAACAATAAATCATTAAGTATAATTCAGCCAAAGCGAAACACAAAAGGTGTTCAGCAGAAGACACAGACAAAAACTAGGTTTCTAAAATTGTGATCAAAAGAAAAACAATTAGCAGTCAACAACAGCAATTTGACTGCCAACAATGAATGGTAGCAATCACAGGAGAAGCCTTCAAGGTTGACTATAAGAGATCCTATATATTCATTAGCACCAAGACTTGGGTGTCTGACAGATATTTTCTAATTTGACCTACCTTCTTTCATTATACTCTAGTGGCTATACATGGGTAGGGTGACATAAAGCTTTCAAATGAAAAACAGAAAAGAAAAAATGTATAATTAGCTGGATTGTTTTGTGTTTAACTTGATTTTGAATATTGTGTGGTGGGGGGAAACCATGCTATCAAATGCAGCTTTAATTTATATAATATCTAAATATGTGCTCTACATCAGGGATCAGCAATCTTTGGCCCACAGCCCACCAGGGTAAGCCCCCGGCAGGCCAGAATGGTTTGTTTACCTGCCACGTCCACAGGTTCAGCCGATCGCGGCTCCCACTGGCCACGGTTTGCCGGTCCAGGCCCTGCTCTACATGTTTAAATAATGCAGTTACTAAACTGAAATATAGCAGATAGAAATAGAAATTAGGAAGTATAATTTAAATTGAAATGAGGTGGTATTAATTAATCTTTTTAAACACCTTTGCAGTCTTCCTTCTTTCCCTAAGATTCCTATTCTACCCTGGCACAAGACCAGTGGAGTGGGACACACAGAGAAGATATTATGCCACTTTTCCTTCCTATTGATCCTCAAGGCAGCTGAAGGCTGGCTCAACCCTAGGGTGACTAGGTGTCCAGTTTTGGACTGGAACACCAGGTCCAAAAGGGATCCGGGCAGCTCCCATGTCCCTCACCCCCGTGCACCTGCACCCCATTCCCCTCCATACACTGCTGCACTCCCATTATGTCCCTATACACCCCTGTGCCTCCCCATCCTCATGCACCTGTATCCTTCTGCCTCCCCCTACATCCCTATCCACCCCACATATCCCCACACCCCCTCTCTCATTCACTGCCCCTTCACACCTCTACCCTGCTCTTGTCTTTGTCCTCTTTCCTTTTCCATCCTCTTTCCTCCACCCCCCACCATGTTTTCCCCTCCAGCCCACCCTCCTCCCTTTCCAGCTGAGTGTCTCTGTGTAGGCAAGTGTGTGTGTGCATGCATTGTATGGGTGTAAGAGACTGTGTGTCTTTGTGTAGGGAGGTACGTGTATTGCCGCATGTGTGTATACATGTGTAAATAAAATTTGCAGCCTAACTCTTTGACTTTTATTCCTTTTGCTGGCTTGCGCACAAAAAAAATTATGACATAAAATGTGTGTATTCATTTCATAACATTTTTAAAGAGAAGGGAACTTTAAAAGAAATGTATTATTTCTTAAAAAGTGAATGTTGTTGACTAGTAATTGTAGAAGAAGCAATGTATCATACATTTCTTCCCACCTTTGTCTAGCTACATTATTAACTCTTTGTTGCAGACTCTCTTTTTATATGTATGTCCAGCACCTACCACCGTGGAACCCTGATCTTAGTTGCAGTCTCTAGGCACTAAGCAACAATTGTAATAATAAATAATGTGGAAGTATATGTGTTAGTGCATGGTAGATATGTACACATGAATACACGTGTGTATCTGCATGTAGGTATGGGAGTCAGTTTCTACAGATTTATTTATATAGGTATCTGGACAGGTGTGCATTTCTGTGGTTGTGCTCTATGGATTTGTATTTGGGCTTCAGGAGTGGGCCTTTAATGAACCCATTGCAGCTGTGATAATGTGTGGTCCTAATTCCACACATAAAATTACATAACTTAAGTGGACAAAAAACATGGAGCTGGTTACGAAAAATGGGAAGAGGGGAGGGAAAGAATCACGAAAACCTTAGTGAAATTTCATTTTTTTAAAAATTACCCTTTTTGACTATTTTGCTGCCAACTCTAGCATCCTGTAACAAATAAAACCTGCACATAATACATCTGTCAAAACAATAAATATGCCTGTGTGGGCCCTGCAGTGAAAATGGGCACATGAGCGAGGGTGGGGGAGAGCAAGTGACGGAGGGAGGGGGGATGGAGTGAGCGAGGGCAGGGCCTCAGGAAATGGTCAGAGCAGCGGGCGGGGCAAGGGTGTTGAGTTTTATGGAATTGGAAAGTTGGCAACCATACACAAACCATGTGCATCTTAAGGCTGTCTCAGAGCTGCTGTAAATTATGCCACCTGATGATAGCTCCCAAAAGGTTTTTACACTAATCCCACTTCACCAGAGAGCAAGGGGCTCCTTTCTGACCTCATCAGATGTTCTTCTGTGGTGGGGCTGGGAGTGAGTGGCACAGAAAGAGTTATGCTAACTTTATATCACCTGAGGTCTCCCCTGTGCAAAGAGACTCTCCAGCTGACTGTTTAAACCAGCTTTCCATCCCATTTGTGCTGCCAAAGTAGTGCAAAGGAAACAGAGCAGGGCTGACAATCTGGTTCAAAACCTCCCTGCAAAAACTCAAACTATAGGCTGAATGCTGCAACCAAACCCTTCACACAGAATTTCTACTGACTACCTACAAAGGAGCACTGCATACAGACTGGCTACAGCCTCAATATTCTCTATTTAAAGACTATATCGAGCCCTGGTTCTGTAGCCCCTTATTTTGATGATCCCACCCAACCAACCTACATTGCTTGAGGACTGGGGATGGCTCTGATTATTACATCCAGCTGCCTAATACTGCAAAAGAGAAATGCTCAGGGATTAATATACAGCCATTGAAAAAATGAATGATATTCTCTTATCATACTGGGCCTTTTATGAGGATATTTTGTAACACAAACTTCAAATGTTAGTCTCAGACATACGGGATGGGGTCTTTCACCTGTGAAGGGTGGCTGCTACAGTTTGTTTCTTTCAGAAGTGTGAAAGATCACTGAAGTATGGAAATCATATTTTTCCACCAAGAGAAAGAAATGCCATCACCCTTCATGGGTGAAATAATCAATGATGCCGTTCGTTCCAGACAATATGGAACTGTTTAATTTTTCAGTGTATGCCTCTAGAGAAGGAAAATCAAGTTGGCATGGGCAAGGATTATTAAACTCACCCTCAGTATCCCATCCTATTACATAAGTGACAAATTCACACTCTTTATTTTCAGAGCATCACTATCTTGTTTCAATTAACAGTAACATTTTGGGCCTGCACTTTAGGATATAGACCTAGACAGGAAATCCTAAAACACTATGTTAAAACAAATTTCCTTTATTCATCCTGATATCTTAGGGCCCCATTGATGTTTGAGTGTGACACAATTGTTGTTATTCTTACAGGGCAAATAACCTCATTGGGCTCATGCAGAACAATCCCTCTGCTACAGGGGCTTGTGATCACTGCAAGTTTCTCCACTCAAGCTAGCTTAGCCTAGCTGCAAGAGTGAGAGTGTCCACATTGAAACAACACTTGAGCTACACAGAGTGTTTGGATTAGCCCCTGATGAGTTCTAATTAGAGCTGCTGAGTCCCCATTTCATTACTAGCACCACCTTCAGCAGCACTCAAACTTCAGCCCAGCGCCTGGTGAGTGTAAAACACTACTTAACTTGAGCTAGAAATGTGTGTGTGGGGACAGGCATTGACTTGGGGCAAAACTTGAGTTATACCTTGAGTTAGCAGTGCTGTTAAGACAAACCCATAGGCCTCCTCACTCTGTTCTGCCATTTCCTCCCATTTATGTTATTTCTTGAGCAAAATCACTACCATCCATCTAATCAGATCTTTTATTATGCTCAAAAGCTGCAGACACTTTGCTGTTTGTTCTGACATGCCCTTTTTTTTCTGAACACTGTTGTGTTGATATTGATCTTAAAGGCCTAAAAAGTTTAAGTGTTTATAAACTTTTTCACTGTCCAACATTAAACAGTAATAGGCAGGTCTGGAATTATTTTTAAACAGAGCCCTTGATTTTACTCGGTTGCTTGGCAAACACCCCAAAGTATTCATTCCAATTGAAAGTTTACTGATTAAACTCAAGAAAGAGCACCACATGAAGACAAGCATTTATATTGAAATTGTGGTTGAGTGGTTATGCAAAACAAGCTTAGTCAGACCTTATCAAAAGCTTTCTCCTTTTTGAGTCAAAATATGTCTCTTATTTTCAGAACAACCTTTCTTTGATAAAAAGGAAAAGATTAATTTTTCTCTTAGTCCTGATGTGAAAGGGATTAATTTATCCTGATAGATAAGATAGATCAGGGGTCGGCAACCTCTGGCACGTGGCTCACCAGGGTAAGCACGCTGGTGGGCCGGTCCAGTTTGTTTTCCTGCCACGTCGGCAGGTTCGGCCGATCGCGGCTCCCACTGGCTGCAGTTTGCCATCCCAGGCCAATGGGGAAGGCGGGAAACCGCGGCCAGCACATCCCTTGGCTCGTGCCACTTCCCGCAGCCCCCATTGGCCTGGGACGGCAAATCACGGCCAGTGGGAGCCATGATCGGCCGAACCTGCCCACGTGGCGGGAAAACAAACCGGCCCGGCCCACCAGGGTGCTTACCCTGGTGAGCCACGTGCCAGAGGTTGCCGACCCCTGAGATAGATTAAGATAGAAAAGATGTGTGAAATGTGGCATTTGTTGATGTTTTTGGAGCACTGAACCTCTGATTAGTTATGAGTGGATACGTTGCCTGGCAAATCAGCCATGACACCTGTTTCTTGAAACCTGGTTAGTTACTATCTGGTCAGGTCTGTCCACTTGCTGGATCCTTTTTCCTTAAAAAAGGCAGATTTGGATGAATGTAGTATAGTGGACTTCAGGATTCCATGAAAAGCCAAGAGAGTGAGGGAAGAGAGGAGGAAAGAAACACTGGGACAGAAAATAACACAACAAGGAAAGGGAATACAATACAGAATCTTATGTGCCTCACTGGTGGATTGAGGACTGGATGTCAAAGATAATGTGATGACTTTCAGCACTCATAGGTGAAAACACAGTTCCTTAACAAGAGCAAGGCCAGCTGGCCTTCCTTTCAGAAAGAAATCTTTTAGATGAGTCAAGATGACTTTCAATGCTGGCAGGTTGGGGAATGATTTTCTCCCCAAAGTCTCTATTTAAGAACCCCAAAAAGGAATCGAAGTGGGTTGCATATTTTATCTTCATTATTTTGTCCACCAATTAAACCCACTTCTGTAAGACCAAACTTGGCATAGGTAAAACTTTGTTCCCACATTTTCTTGTTTACCAAGTATGATCTCACCACAGTCCTTGACTTATATCAGTAGGGCATTTTGTTTGGACTAATACAATTTCTCTGTCTGGTTTTCTTGCACCTATTACAGCCATCTTCATAAACAACTTGTTACAATAACCATGAAAAATAGGACATCACATACTTTTTACAATGAAGCATAGCATAACTTTGTAGGTCCAATAATCACAACACCACCGATAAGTTCATTCTAAATTGAATCAATCTTACAGTCTACATAGTTTAATGTGATCTTTCATCCACACAGTGGATATGACTTTTTGCTAATAAGACTTCAATGCTTCTTGGTTTTGGCTATGCTATATTTAGTGCATTTGTCTTTTTGTAAGTGCTCAATATTTGGCAAAGCAGTATGCTGTTCCTTGGCTTTTAAAATACATTTATCATCATAGATGGGCCCAAACTAGAACACCAAATCCTATCACTCCTGAAATTTAAGGAAGTTCAGATTCAAGTCTAAATTTCAAAGGTCAGGCCTATTTCTGCTTAGCAGCCTTCCAAGGTGTGTAGCTGGGATTAATAGAGATGGAAATGGTTCCAGAGATGATGACTTGATAAGTCCTGGTGTGTGGAGCTGGGCACTGGCATACTGGTTGTAGGTGGCACAGAAGACTGTGTTGTGTGTCTGGCAGATTTGCTGCTGTCCACTGTTTAACACCCCCCCGCCCCTCCAAAAAAAACCACTCCACCTTAGCGTCTCTGTTTTGGCAATTTGAGTGGAGCGGTGGTAGGTTGTTCAAGGATGCACACCTGAAGCAACCAGGAGGTTCTCCTGATTTAATCTGACATCCAGAGGAAACAGCTGTCAGTCTAATATATAATAGAAAAGCCATCTCAGTAGCTGTTTAAAATAATAATAAAAGAAGAAAGTGTACACTACTTCCCTCCACTAGGGAATGGTGGCATTGTGTCTGGCACTCCTTATGTAGCAGAGAAGAGGACCCCCAATGTAACTGATTGTCTTGGCTAGAAGTGCTCTATGAAGGAAGGTAGATTTGGGCCCTTTAAACTCAGCTTTCTTCCTTGCTTTGTGTCACTAGTGGGAGTGATAGGTAGGAAATACCTATTTCTAGCTGACCTATAGTGATCTATTTTGTTAGCATGCTGTTTGGAGCGTACTGATTTCTATGCACTTACAACAATCAGTTTTCCATTTCTGATGTCACTTAAATTATATGCACAAGCACATATTTTGAACAAAACTTCTTGTCTCCAGAGCTATTCTCTGTGGGTGCTCTGGGCTTCCTGGTACAGCATCCACAGTATCTCTAGAGATATTTTTTTTTTTAAAAAAAGCATGTGGTGCCAGTGAAGCAAAGGAAAGGAGCTTTCCATATAGCTGGAGAAGTGGCAAGAAAGGCTCAACTTCTAGCAGAGGAGTAGAGGTAATTCTGAGCAAAGACTGAGTCCAGAACCAAGTTAAATGAAGAGGGGAAGAAATTGCAAAACTGCTCTCAGATCCAATATGTGTAATTTTATATACATAATCTACAAAATGTCTTCATCCAATAGATTGCTAAAAATGCAACTTGCTCTATTCTGGGAAAATTTGACACACACTCTTCAAAACAATACAGAACACCACCTGTTCAAAATTATAACACTAGCTAGTAGAAAATGTATCGCCTTAATGTGGCTCACAGGAGGAAGTCTTATAATTAAGATGTGGCTAAACAACACAAAACAAATAGCAAGCCTAGAACAAATAACAACTTAAATTTGAACAATCCCAAGTGCAGTTTGAGGAATGTGGGCATTAGCAAACCTATTAGTCACAAAATAGAAAAAGAAAAATCTAAATCTAAAAAACAGCCAGACCCAAACTAAAATGGCAACACAAAAATTAGTATGGCTTTTCAGGGGAATGTGAGGTAGTCACATCAAAACATATTCAATAATTAATGATGCCTCACCATGCTCTGCAAATAACTTTACTACCTATGACTAGAGTAATAATATCCATCAATATATGTTGATATCCTTGTCCTATTTGCTGTTTAAATTATATAGCTGTAACAATTAAAGTATATTCTCTGTGCCTTCCCATTACTATCCCTTTGGATCACAAATAAATGCATGTGATACATACACCATACATACAAATAAAATATGTATGACCTTTTCTTTTCCTTTTTTTTTTTTTTAGAATAAATGCCATTATACAGTGATATGCTGGGTATTGGCACAGAATGAGTCTGTAGGACAATCTACAAGATTGCGTTGGTCCCTAGCTCATCCTGCAGTACAGAAATACAGTGGAGGGTTTTAAGTATTTCCCCCCCAACAACAGCTTATTTTAATAACATTTCAGTATTTGATAGGCACACTGAAACAAGGCATGAAATTTTAACCACATTACATTGTATGCAAAAGCCTCTATCCGTGTAAGCTTAAAAGCTTTTCTCTTTCAGCAAGAGAAGTTGGTCCAATAAAAGATATTACCTCACCCACTTTGTCTCTCCAAATTCACACATGTGAAAAAGCTGAGTTTGCCAAAAACTTATAATCAGTCTGAGTTTGAAATAAATCTGCAAAGCACAGAGCAAGGAAGAGAGATATAAGAATGGCTTGAAGGAATACAGAAAACCATAGAATCAGAGGGAACACCACACTATTGGATAGCAGTGAAGAGCATGGTCTGCATTTTGGGGGTGGGAATCATTTCAGTGTTTTATGTGGGCACAGTGACTAGCAAAATGGAGGCCCAGTGCTTTATTTAGTTCTCCAGATGCCATTTCACTACAAATAATAAAAAGCATGGGTGAGAGAGATTAAATTGGATATATCTCATAACCGCAAATTAAGTCAATGAGAGCTGTGCTTTGAGAATGTGAAGTGCTATAAATGTGCTAAGTAATCTGAATGTCACCAATTGGGCATCCACAATTAGGGGACGCTTTTGACAATTTTCGCTGAATGTGTTTATTGCCTCATTTGCACACACACCCTGAAAAATGGGGATCATACCACCTATTCACAAAGGTGTGTTGTGAAGATAAATTTGTTAGTGGTTGTGAAGCACTCAGATGATATGGGTGAGAGCACCATATATGAGCCTAGGAGGAAATTAATAGTTTTGCAAGATTTGAAAGTTGTGTAGTAAATAAGATCTAGGGCTTCACATTGAATGATGAGGATAACAAGAAATATTGAGTAACCACCTATGCACTAGATTAGGCAGGGATCGTTTGGAAAAATGGAAATGGTAACCTTAATACTGGCATGTCTTAACTTTTTAGTGCTTGACTTTGCAACATTAATGTTATTTTAACACAACTATTTTGTTTGTTTGTTTTGTTTAAATGAAATATAGATCTAATTTCTAGACCTCTTGTTTGAGAAGAAAACCAGCATCTTCCTGGGTCTGCAAACAGCTGAAAGCAATAGCTCTAAGATGTGTGAAGAGACCCCTTTTAGAATGGAAGGGCTTGTCATCAGCCAAGAGCAGTGCAATTATTGGTCATGGTGTATTGCAGATCAGAAAAGGACAACCAGAGGAATGTGGGGAGGGAGAAAGGGGTCCCTCTACTTTTCCACTCAAGGTGCCTGCAATTCCTGGACCGAGAAGAAATATTTGTCCATGCATTTGTTCTATCTGGGAGAATAAGGGAACATCTCAGATACCTTCTGCACACTCAATCTGGCCAAGTGGTCTAGGACTACAGAGCACTAGGGCTGACTAACTTCTAGAGCTTCCACTTTACAATGTAATAGAGCCTGTAACTGATTAACATGCCTGTGGGAGATTTAAGGCTTCCAGCTTCCATATAGATAATGTCAGTGCTATTACTCATAGTTTTATGTCTGCTCTAAATGGGTCCACAGTTTTAATCAGACATGGGCTATGTTAATCTTTGCTGGCACATGGTGGTACAAATATCACTTCTCTGTGACTCTAAGGTCTGCTTCTGCCTTTCCTAGGGGATTACATAATTAAATGACAGCTTTCTTCCAGGACTCTGGAAGTCCTGTTGGTGGAGACTGTAGTAGGAACACACAGGTTCAGCACATGCCCAGGCCAACTTGAACATTTCCACTTGCAGAAGAACTTTGCTTACTTTTTAAATGCATTACAGTGCGGGCAGGTGAGTGGACAGGAAGGATGTAACATCATCCATATGCCCAGGTAAACTTCCCACTATTGGGAAGTCAGCATAAACCAGGGTTAAACATGGCACACAGAGCAAAAGAGCAATTTTCAATCACCATTTTTGACCTCTAAGGATTAAGTGTCCAGAAAAATCACAGTTGAGGAGTATTTCTTTAGATAATTTTTCTCCCAGCACCACCAGAATAATGGGACTGACACACAGACTTCTTTCATTTGAGTCATTACTTGGGTGCCATCCTGGAGGCAAAACATTCAATCCAAACCTTATTTACAAAAAAAAAAAAAATCACACAAAGAATAGCAGTTTCAAAAGTTTTCCTGTTAAGCAAAAATACCTGTACCACAGCATTGCCATGAAACATTTCACCCTGCAACCAGCATATTCTGCAGCCTACATCCCCCAATGGAAACCATTTTAAAATACACAAAAACAGTAAAAGTCTTAGCAAAATAAATATCTACTCTAGACACCCAAACAAAGCACTAACCCGATATATTTCCATCCAGTAATAATAGGTACCTCCACACGAGGCCCATAATATAGACTTACAAATTAGGCACATGTGGTTTCATGTAACAAACTTTATTTACACCATTGTTTGTCCTTTTCTTTTCTCTGTGTTTAATACTGGCAGGCTACATATAGTTTTTAATAGGATATGAGAAATGAGGGAAAATATTTTGCATCCTGTTTTTTTCCTGCATTCTGTTGGCTAAACTCTTTGGAATCTGCAGCATCTGCTAAGTACTTTTTCAACACTTTGGAGCAAGGTTCTGTATAGAGCATACATACAAAAATATAATATGAAATGCATTTCTTTTCATATAATGCTCATATAATTGACTTATTTTGTCTATGCTAGATGTCCACAAAGAAATGGTTAGGAAGCATTATTTAGACTGGACAGCTCAAATGAGAGTCACGGTAGATTTTAAAAAGTGTAAGTATAACCAATATGGCTACATGTATGGGTGAAATATTCACTATACTTGTCAGAACCCTTAGAAACCCTATCCATCGCCAGATCTGTACAAATAGATCTGTCAAAGCAAACACACCATACAATGTAAAGTGAGTGGCCTGTTTCACTTGCACTTATAAACCTGTTTTTATTTCCCACTTATTTGCTTCCCTCACCCAACAAATCATGGAACTGAGCCCTTCATTTCAAGTTATTTGGCACCAGGTGAGAGAGGGGGAGGAAGAAAGAGTTCTGTAATTGTCATACTTGAGCAAAATGAACGCTGTCTGTAATCATAGAATCACAGAAGATTAGGGTTGGAAGATACCTCAGAAGGTCATCTAGACCAACCCCTGCTCAAAGCAGGACCAACCCCAACTAAATCATCCCAGCCCATGGCTTTGTCAAGCCCGACCTTAAAAAAATCCTCAAGCTCATACATCCAACTTTGAAATTTATATTGTTTAGTGAAAAAAATCATTCTTTAAATACCATCTTCCACCCCAAAATGCTTTATGGTTGTGTATGTATAGGAGTCAGTAAATCTGACATGAATAGTGAAGCTGCAAGTGAATTATGCAATTCATCCAAAACCTACACAACTAAAATTTTTATACTATGCTACTGTGTATTCTGTATATTTTACAGAAAAGCTATTTTAGAAATGCTTTAGAGAGCTTTTAACTATGTTATTGGTATGATTCTGTAAAGCAAGGCTGTCTTAGTACCATGAGTCCAACTTTATAGTCCTCAGTGGAAGAGAAAATATATAAAATATAAGATCGATTTTCTGTGTATAATATCATTTTCAGGGCTTATATCTCAGGATGTTTCATGGTAGAAAAAAGTCCTGTGCGTGCTATTGGACAGGATGATCGTGAAATCCTGGTCCCACTGACATCAGTGGTAAAACTCCCCTTGCTTTTAGTGGGGCAGAATTTCATTCCCAGTTTGTGTGTGCCCACACACACACACACACACACACACACACACACACACACACACACACACACACTTCAGAAATTAAACTTAAAAATCTTGGCGAGAGTAGTGATGCGCACTGCAGTTAAACTAGTTTGCAGGAAAATATGGCATAGTTTCCAGGCAAGTCTATCTCCTCATCAAGCCATATTTATCAAAGTATAGGATAACAAATGACTTCCTCTCTAGGAGATACTATTAATAGTAACAAAACAGTGAAATTCACAATAGTAATTGATTATATTATGCATTAGTGAATCTAAACAGGCAAAATGCTTTCACACATTATTTAATACCTTTGAAAATGTGTTTGTGAAATACAGCCAGAAAGCATGATTAATTGTGCAATTAAAAATGCACATATTAAGCATTTTTTTTTCATTCTTTGTATTATGTGAATGTACATTTTCCTTTGAAATACTATATTGTGGGGAAATTAGTTTCTCAGTCACATTCCCATAAGGAATACAGAGACATTTTTAAAAAATATTGTCTCTCTCTCTCTCTCTATATATATATATATAAAATGTGTGTGTGTGTTATTGTATACAGCCAAACAGGCACAAATACAGATCAGTGTCCAGATTTCAAATGCAGCAAAGTTTAGTGGTGTTCAGGTCTAAGGTTTTGGTTCAATCTATTATAAAAAGTAAAAATATGCTCTGGCTTGGATTTTCAATACCTCCAGAGACCAGGAATGGTTTGGTTTCGACCAATATCTATTATTACATCCACCTACGAATGGCCCTTGTCTACTCTTACTAATTTTGGATAGAAAGCATCAAATATGATTGTAACTCTAAGGACAGGTAACTGGTATGAAAACCAAGTTTAGTTTTGGAACAGTGTTAAGTATGTGAAAGTTTTCTAAGATGTACAGCCTCAATCACCTTTATCTTAAATGGTCTCATAAATTTGGGGGTTGTGCTTACTTTTGGTTTTATAAACTTAGTTTTATTGAAATCTGAACACAACATATGATAAACCAGAATGGTACAATAGAGAAGAAATTCATGCCAGAGTTATTTTATAATCCTTACATAAAATGAGAAATATGTAAGAACAAAAGTATATGAACAAGATTTCCTTTTTTAACATCTAATTATTTAAGGTCTTTAATTTCAATATAGGTTTGTTGAAATTATGGTTAGTAACTTCATATAATCAAGAAACATTTTCTTTCTCTTACACAAAATTCTAGGACCCTCTGAATAAGCACAGTATTGTCCGTGTGTCTGTTCCTACAACTAAAGAGGCAGACTATAGAACATTTTTGCCCCTGGGAGCACACAATATTTGTTATCAAGATTTTAATGAGTATTCCCGTCTCCAAATTGTTTCCCATAGATATGTGACTGTTGTTCAGGATTGAATAATTGAAGTTGAAAAACTGAAAGGAATCCAGCATAATTTTCATAAATTAGATTGAATCTGAAATTTAGAAAGTTGAAATATCTTTTTCCTTCCCAACAAACAGGTCATATATATAAATTAAGCAAACATGAAAAGGAAATCAATACTAAAGGTTTCTTCTTTTGTTGGTGACCTTTTTCACCAAACAATTGCTTTAGGCAGAGACATAAAACAAGACAGAGATGGAATTAATTATAGCATGCTGTGAGACTGCAGCATTTTGCCTAAAGTCTGAAAATTTGTGGGAGGAGTTGCAAGCCCTTTGGAGGACAGGATTAGAATTCACAATGACCTTGACAATTAGAGATGCTAGGTCTCATAATAAAGGGTAGTTAGATGGGATCAAGGAGTTCATGGAGCTGAGTGCTATTTTTTCCTCTAGGTAAGCCTTTAATTTAAATAAAATTGTTCCCCTTTTCAACCATTTCAAGCCTAATTTTGGCACTTGTCTAATATAGTATCCCTCCAGGCGAGATGCAACACTTGGGGAAAGTTAATGGGTGATTACACTCTATAAGTCTCTACACAGAGAAATATTTAATAATGGGCTCTTCAATCTAGCAGAGAAAGATGTAACATGATCCAATGGCTGGAAGTTGAAGCTATATCAGACGGGATATAAAGGGGTAAATGTTTTAATAGTGAGAGTAATTAACCATTAGAACAATTTATCACGCGTCATGGTGGATTCTCCAACACTGACAATTTTTAAATCAAAATTGGATTTTTTTTTTCTAAAAGATGTGCTCTTGGAATTATTTTGAGGACGTTTTATGAGCTGTTATACACAAGAGGTGAGATTAAATGATCAGAATGGCCTCTTCTGGTCTTGGAAGCTATAGGAATTTCTCCTAATATTAGCCTAAATCTCACTTGCTGCAGATTAAGCCCATTATTTCTTTTTTTACCTTCAGTGGATATGGAGAGCAACTGATCTCTGTCCTCAGCCCTAAATATATTTGAACACAGTTATCAGGTCCCCTGTCAGTTCTTTTTCTACAAGACTAAACATGCCCAGTTTTAACCTTTCCTCACAGGTCAGGTTTTGTAAACATTTTTCTTTTTCATTTTTTGTTGCTTTCCTCTGGGCTCTACAATTTGTCCACATCTAACTGGGCCTCACAAGTGCCAAATACAGGGGCACAATTACATCCCATGTCTGACATATGAGACGCCTGTTAATAAATTCCAGAACAATATTAGTAGTTTTTTGCAACAGCAATCTGTAATCCAGACCTTTTGCTGGAGTACAACTGACTAGAAACTTATATCCCATAGTGTATTTGTGCATTTGATTTTTCATTCCTAATACTTTGTACTCTTCTTTATTGAATTTCATCTTGTTTTAGACTAATTTTCCAGTTTGTCAAAGTCTTTTTGAATTCTAATGCTGTCCTTCATAGTGCTTGTGACCCCTCCCTGCTTGGTGCCATCCACAAATTTTATACGCACATTCTCCACTCCATTATCCAAATCATTAAGGAAAATTTAAAAGTACCAGACCCAGGACAGACTCTTGTAGTACCCCACTAATTTGACAGCAAACCATTGATAGCAACTTTGAGAATGGTCTTCCAACAAATTTTGCACCCACCTTACAGTAATTTAATCTAGACCACATTTCCCTAGTTTGCTTATGAGAATGTCATGTGGGACTGTGTCAAAAGCCACACTAAAATCATGATATCACATCTACAGCTGAAGAAAAGGGAAAGCTGAATGAGAAAAGTTAGAGAAAAAGTTGGGATCTCGTAAGAGAACCATAGAAGAGATAAAACTTTCAAAATGTAAGGCAGGGCCTTAGAAAATAAAAAGGAAAGAGAAAAGCATTTATAAAGAAGAGGGGGGCCCTGATAATATTAATCCAAGCTTTGGAGAGCCAGTCACAGGAGACATTTTACATTTTTTCAGATCTTTATCACACAAAATGTAAACTCAGATGTTAAGACAACATTATTGGATAGTTTTGCAATTTAAAAACATTGTAGATCTTTATTGAAGAGAGGAAATGTTTTAATTGTGACTTAAAAGCCGCCATATTCTTTAGACTAGGGGTCAGCAACCTCTGGCATGCGGTTCGCCAGGGAAAGCCCCTGGTGGGCCGGGCCAGTTTGTTTACCTGCCACGTCCGCAGGTTCCGCCAATTGCGGCTCCCACTGACTGTGGTTTGCCACTCCAGGCCAATGGGGGCGGCAGGAAGCCGCGGCCAGCACATCCCTCGACCCGCGCCACTTCCTGCAGCCCCCATTGGCCTGGAGCGGTGAACCGCGGCCAGGGGGAGCTGTGATCGGCCGAACCCGCGGACATGGTAGGTAAACAAAATGGCCCGGCCCTGGCGAGCCACGTGCCAGAGGTTGCCGACCCCTGCTTTAGACCTTTTACTCTTAAACCTGCCCCTGGTGCATTTACTTTACTAACTGCTCTAAGGCTATATGCTGGCAGGCACTGCACACACAACAGGTTCTAGCAGGAAAGACCATTTTCAGCAGTGGCAGTGTAGAGTCTAAACTGGAAACCTATATTCTGACTGTTTTCAAAACATAGACAAGTTACAGACCAAGAGATATAGATTGGTCTTTTAAGTGTGGCCTAGAGTTCAGAGGACATAGTTTTCATGTTTGTGCACATACCTTGCACCTTTAGCCCGCAGTAGCCCAATCCATGGATGTTTCTTCTTCATTGCATGAATGATCTGCAGAGGGGTTGATAACAAAGAAGCATTTAGTTCATGGAAGTGACGGTGACCAAAATACAAGCAGCATAGTAATTCTGGTTTTAGCCATTTGGGAGTGATGTCATGCTGTTTCAGAATTTGTTCCATCATTTGGTAGGGATGTATGTGGCAAAGAAAATAACCATAATTTCTTTCAACTGCATTCATTTCAAATAACTGATAAATAATTGATGAAACTACTGCTGGTAGAAACTCTATTTCTTACTGTTTATATATGTGAAACAGTAAGACATCAAATTACTATGCATGATTTATAGGATTTTTTTATTAAAATGTTTTACAATGCTATAAAAGGTATCCCTTGGGTGATCCAGTGCATTATATTTTTTCTTCTTGTACCAATGCCTGATTTACATAAGCAGACAGCTGACAATAAAAAAAAGGACAAAACAAAGCTATGTTTCACATCCTTACCGTTTATACAAGTTATGAAAGATACTAATATAAAATGTATTTAATTGTAAGTAATGGTTTAAACAATAAGTATGAAAATGACAAGAATGACTTTTAGTTTTCTATTTTTTTTTTACATTATTATTTTTTGTCCATTGGAGCAAGGTTTCTGCCAGATGAAACTGTAAGCTGATGATTTTAATTAAGATCGCCCAGCTGCTGCTTAAGATTTTGCATAAATTATGGATTAACATGAGAAATACTAAAAATGAGCAAGTCTCTTGTGGGCTACTTAAGACTTCGAAGGTATGCAAACAAAATTGCTAATTCCTTTTTTGTTTTTCCAGCCAGAGGTTCCTTAGTACCTTTAGCTGCTTGATATTCAGGCAATTTATACACCACTGTTGGCTTCAAATATATATTTTCTACCTGGGAGAGAGGACATTCATTTATGGATATGGATCTCTCTTTTTTTTTTATGCTTTGATTTTATTCTATGTACAGCAGCACCACTTGCTGTCCATACCACTAAATAGCTTTAGAAAGTGACAGAATCAGGTCTGCTTTGGTCTTTGGAAGTTCACAGGCAAACAGGATATATATAGTGGACAAGTAAGAACTGAGGGACATATTTTAATCCCTTTATTTCTGTCCTTTCTCCCCTGTGCTTAAGTTATAACTAAATCATTTTTAAGCTAAAACTTTTTGTTGATGTTGTTGTTGGTTGTTGTTGTTCAATAGAGTTCTCATATTTTCAAGCAGATTTTACTCAACATCTGGAAACCTGCTACATTTAATATGATCATATCGATGAGTAAAAGGGAGGAAAAAGAAAGAGTAAACCAGAGCAACATTAAGTCTCTCTTCAGACCAATAAACTAGCAACAAGTTCCCTAACCTTGCATATTCCGTCCCTTTAGCTGGTTGTGTTTGCACTACAGGATTAAATCACATTCAGCACAATAAAGCAATGATTAGCTAGTCGCGGGGAGGAGGGAGATGTTGGATCATATTTTTATTTCAACTGTGTATAGGATTTAATAGATTTATAGAGTTTAAAGCCAAAAAGGACCATTAGATCAGCTAGTCTAACATCCTGTATATCACAGGTCATTAAATTTCAAAGTTAACCCTCGAGCAAGCTCAATAACTTTTTTGACTAAAGCATAACTGATATCGGCTAAAGCATACCTTCCAAAAAGGCATCCAGTCTTCATCTGAAGACCTGAAGAAATGGAGCATCCACCACTTCCCTTGGCAGTTTGTTCCAATGGTTAATTACATTCACTGTGGAAAACTGTGTGCCTAATTTCTAATTAGACTGTTTCTGACTTCAGCTTCCAGCCATTGGTTCTTTTTATGCCTGTCTCCACTAGATTAAAGAGACTATTAGTAGCTGATATTTTCTCCCTGTGCAGATAATTATACACTGTAATCAAGCCATTCTCAATCTTCTTTTTGATAAACTAAACAGATTGAGCTCTTTAAGTCTCACTGTAAGGCATTTTCACAGCTCTTGAATAATTTGTATGGCTCTTTTCAGCACTCTTTTCAAATTTTCAACTTCCCTTTTAAAATGTAGACACCAGAACTGTATGGAGTATTTTAGTATCCATCTCACTAGTGCAGTATAGAGAAATCATCTTCCTACTCCTACTACTCCCTGTTGATACATCCAAGGATCGTATTAGCCCTTCTTTGCCAAAGCATCGCACTGGCAGCTCATGTTGAGTTGTTTGTCCACTGTGACCCCTAAATCCTTTCCAGAGTAATTGCTGTCCAAGGTACTGTCCCCCATTCTGTAGATATGGCCTGCAATCCTTGTTCTAGATGTGTAGCTTTGGCTGTATTAAAAACTCATTTTGTTTGAATGGGCCTAGCTAGAGATCCAGTTCATTCTGTCTGACTGCCCTGTCCTAATTATTACTTACCTCTAGGCCAATAATTGTGACATCTGCACATTTTACCAGCAGTGATTTCCTATTTACTGCCAGATCATTGATTAAAATGTTGAGTAGTGTTGGGCCTAATACCAAACCCTGCAGACCCCACTAGAAACACCGCTATTCAATGACAGTTGTCAGTGGGGAACTATTTCCTTTAACATGTACTTTATTGATGTTGTAATTTTGTTAAATCAGAAGATTAAGTATATTGCATCTGCAGTTAACTTTATCAATTAAGTGTGTAAGAACATCAAAAAAATGAGATCAGGTTCGTTAGATAAGACCTGTTTTCCACAAACTAGATTGACTGGCATTAATTGTATTCCTGACATTTAATTCTTTATCAGTTGAAACTTGTATCAGCTTCTCCATTACTTTTTCCAGGATTAATATCAGCCTATACAAGCTCTAGTTATCCAGGTCATCCCACTTGCCTTTTGAATATTGGCACAACATTAGCATGCTTCCATTTTTCTGTGATTTCCTCAGTATTCTAAGATTTATCAAAAATTACCATGAGTAGGCCAGAGACCTTTGGTGTCCCTATCCTCTGTTTGCCAGAAGCTGGGAATAAGCGACAGGGGATGGATCACTTGATGATTACCTGTTCTGTTCATTCCCTCTGGGGCACCTAGCACTGACCACTGTCAGAAGACAGGATACTGGGCTAGATGGACCTTTGGTCTGACCCAGTACGGCCATTCTTATGTTCTTTAGGACTCTTGGGTGCAAGTTTTCCAAGCCTGCTGATTTAAAAGTGTTTATTCCTTCTAAATGTTTAACATCCTCAAAAACTGACTGAAGGGATATGGTGGTGAAGGGTAGACAGTTTGTTTTTTGCAGTGGAGGATGGGAGATCAGGAATGAGTATGCAGTAGAAATAGAGATTTAATTTGAGAGTAACAGAAGAGGGAAACTGCCAAGTTTCCAGTATCTGGCTTGTCACCAGAGCACAGCAAATAGACACAAATGTGCTATTAAATATGAGTAATTCTTAGTATCTGTGTAGCACTTCTCATCTGCATTGCACTTCACAATAAATTAATTAATCCTCAAAATAGTCCTGTGAGACAGGTTTAACTATCCCCGTTTTACAGATGGGGATCCGAGGCAAAACAGATAAAAAAGAGTTGGCCATGGACACAAAGCAAGTCATTACTAGAGCCAAAAAGAAGCTTTTCTTGGATCAGAGGCCCATGATCTAATAAATATATAGAACTCACTCCATAGCAAACAGACTCGTAACTAAACTGGTCACTTCAG
This sequence comes from Chrysemys picta bellii, assembly GCF_011386835.1. Lineage (NCBI taxonomy): Eukaryota > Metazoa > Chordata > Testudines > Emydidae > Chrysemys > Chrysemys picta. Next base: position 228,996,390 of record NC_088791.1, read on the forward strand.
TGAACATCTAGGTGTCTTTCTATTTTAAGCTTTGTCATCCTCAACTTTTTATTCCTTAATCTTATATTTTTAGATTTCAACTGGATTAAGCCACTGTAGCTCTTCTTAAACATAGGACACTGGGTTGATGGGTATCAGCAACACAGGGACTAAAGCTTTAATACACATGATTTGCATAATATTATAATTTAGAAAATAGAGTTAATTATTTTGATGTATGCATGTGAACTAAGCTGGAATGCACATAAATTGCTGTGTTACTACTGGAAGCGCCTAAGAATTACAAATATAATGGAACTAGGAATGCTTGTGAAACATTAGGAGCACATTTGTTTGTGAACACAGAACTTTTACAAACATTTCTGGTGCCTGAATCAATTACTGCACATGCCAAATATAATATAGACAGACTATGTATGTGCACATGCCCATACTGAAGCTAGTGTTAAATATGAAAATGAGTTTAAAATGTGAAATAGTGAAACATTATCATTTATGCTTTAGGGGGCTATATTTTGAATACATACATAAACTCTCAGCCTTTTAGGCTTTTTTTGCAATCTCTCTAAGATTAGGTTATGCCTGGAACTCTGTATTATTAGCATTTCCTAATTCCTGCACAGTTTGGGTACTTATGTTTGCAACCTAGTCAGCTTTTTTAAAGGTTTGAATTTTAATGCTAAAGGTTGATATAGCTAAAGAGTATATTGGATCTCTGGGGAAGAAAGAATGGCATTATAATACAGTAACCTCAGAAGTGCTGGTGTCTTCCGTGCTTATCTGCATTAAACCACTAAACTACTAAATTAGGATAATAGTAAGGGTCCCACTGAATCCTGCAAACCCCGCAAATTCAGAATTAAGACTGAAAAAGTTGAATTTGGAGTCTTGTATCTAGATGTTGGACAACCTTCCCATTGTCCAATACCTAAGCACTACTACTTTTATAATGTGCTAATCAGAAGGTTCCACATTGTGCCTACCTCCTGGGAAATAAACCATAAGCCTTATTCATTTGAACTCCCTTACCTGCTCCCTTACTTTTGTATGTTTAAATTAGTTCTGTCATATCATTTAGGGTGCTGGGGGGAGTTGATTACTTCTGGCTTGTTTGTTTAATGATTTCTTTATTGAAAAAAAAGGCAAAACCCTGAAGGCAGTGAGCTATTTTCTATTGCGAATAGGTTGACGAATGACTGAAATCAATCATAGCCCAGGAGTTTAATTATTATACACATATAAATGACACACTGAAACTCTTCACACTACATTATTCAATCGTCTTCCTATTTTATTGTATACTGTAACAGGAATAATAGTCATGTTTTTGGAGTATACTTCCATTAAGTGGAATTTGCCATTACCAAGTGCCTCAACATCATTTTAGCATTTAGCCAACCTGAAACGACATTTATTGCTGTGTATGCTTTACAACCTACTATGAACATTAGACCTGCATTAATTTGTGTACAATAAATGTAGTGATTAAAGTGATGCAGGATAAAGGGAGGAGTCAGAGGGAATACTTACATAAATAATTCATTTTAAATTAATATTAATTTTGTATAATGCTAGATAATGCACCAAATTTTTCACTATGGTGAAGCTGTTTTGCATGGTGGATTTTGGCCCTAATAATAACATAAGAACAGTGCAACAAGACACAGAAGGATCATACCAATGTACTTGATATCTGGTGTAGTGGATCTTAGGCCACCTGCATCTCTGCTCCTAGCATAGGGGGACTGAGTGGGGGGGAAGCCAGCATGCCAGGGTAGGTGGGGTTAGGGAACTGACATTGGATGAGGAGCCTAGGAAGAGACACTGAGACTAAGATAGTAGAAACAGGAAATAGGCTGAGAGGGGGTGACTGGAGGCCAATGTGGGGGAGAGAAGGATCAGATGAGGAGCTGAGAGGAGGGAACTGAGACTGCTTCTGCAAGAAAACTGGGATTGGGAGCAGGAGGAGGGAAAACTGGGACATGGAGTCTGAAGGAGCAAATAAGGATTGACTGGGCAAGGAGTCTGAGACTGGGATAAAAAGATTGAGGCTAGGAGACTGAAACTGCATATGTAAGAACAACAGGACTGGGACAAGGAGCTGGGGTGGGGAAGAGGTAACTGGGATAGGGAAAAGGTTGAAGGGGACAGAGGAGAAGCAGACAAGGTTGGGGGCGGAGTGATGAACATTACACAAACTTGATTACATACTAGTTTTTCCACAGGAACCCTTCCTTATTCAATGTACAGAATGGCATGTCTCTGAAGATAAACCTGGACTGTGCAGTGAAGGAAGATGTTGTTGATAATTCTCCTATCTCCTTATTCATTTGTTGCAGAAGGTGTGTACTATTTGAAGTACTGGTACAGGCATAGGCACCAACTTTCTCTGGCGCCGGTGGGTGCCTGCACCCTCCTGCCCCTGGCCCTGCCCTGACTCCACCCTTTCCCGCCCCCCATTCCAACCCCATCCCCCAAATCCCTGCCCTAATCCCGCCCCCTCCCTGCCCTTATTGGATCCCTACCCCAAATCCCCGCCCCGGCCCCGCCTCTTCCCACAGAGTGCCGTGTTCCCCCTCTTCCCCCTCCCTCCCTGCCCCACGAATCAGCTGTTTCACAGCACAAGCGCTGGGAGGGAGGAGGAGAAGCAGGACACGGCGGCGCGCTCGCGGAGGAGGTGGAGGTAAGCTGGGGGGGGAGGGCGGGGAGCTGCTGGGGGGTGCTGAGCACCTACCAATTTTTTTCTGTGGGTGCTCCAGCCCCGGAGAACCCACGGAGTCAGTGCCTATGGGTGCAGGCAGGTCTAGCCCCACCCTAAACTAAAGGTCCTAAACTAAACCACCACCCCTCCTCATCCAGCCTCCTCCTTCTGTGGTATGATGGATGGCTGTCTTAGCCAGTGCCAGGAAGAGGTTGACAAGGAAGTCCTGTTATTTTTGTGGGACCATGGATGGGATGTGCAAGGATCAGGAAGTGCAGGGAAAAGTCCAGCCAGAAACTCAGTAAGACGTTCTGGAGGTGCCAGAAGAGGGGCTGCAACCTGATGCAATCTACATAGATGTGTGCCAGGATCTCCCTCTTGCCACAGAAGGGACAGGTGTCAGGGAAGTTCATGTGCCACACCAGGTACATGCCTGTGCTCCTGGCTCTGTGAAGGAGCCAACAACTAATATATCCAGCAAGCTAGGGGGTCTAGAATGGAGTAGAGTTTGGCCCACCAGGGTTCCTCAGCCTTCTTAGGTGGCAGCAGGTCCCTCTACTTGGTGTGTGGACAGGACATGAAGATGTGGAACTAGTTAGTGGGAAGCATGAATGCATACAGATGTTTACCAAGTGTGATTCAGAGGCAGACAGGCTGGATACTGTGCAACTGGATCAGGTAGCCTGTTGGGACAGCTGAGGAGGCTTGAGAGACAGAGGCCTCATGAAGAGATCTGGAGGGCCTGGTGAGAGGTGGTCCAGGAGCACCTCCTGCAGGACCCACTTGGGGAAAGCTGCCCTCACCTCCTGGAGCACATGGCAGGGTATGCATGGGGTGGACAATCCCATGCACCAGCCAAGTATAGCGGGGTTCATACAGCTTCTCTGAATGTAGTCCAGGAAGTCTCTGATTCTGGTGGTACCAGTTTCGAGCACAAGGGGGACTTCACAACCTACATATAGAGATGAGGGCTGTGTAGCAGGGGTTCTGGTAGGAGGTCCTCCCCCTCAGTGGCCACTGTGCACCTGGTTGCCAAGCCTAGTTTCCAGGTCCTGAGCAGGTCCTGGTAAAAGATCAGCATCTCAGAGAGATCTCAGGAGAGATCGGAGCCCTTAGAGGTGGTGAAGGAAGGTGTGCACCAGCATGCTCCATGCTGGACTATGTGTACTGTAAAGAAGCCTCTACAGGGCCTGGAGGTTGAAGGTGGAGATCTGGCTGTGGATGCAGATCAGGCCTGATTACTCCTCCCCTAGGGGATGCTCAGGTCACCCACATAGACCCAGTGCATCCCTGGCCAGAAAAACTCCAGGATCTTCTGGAAGCTGGCCAGGGTTCCTGGGGCGGGGGTCAGGGTTTTGAACCAGTACCAAAGCATGGACAGGACCAGCTGGTTGACCATCAATGTCTCCCCGAAAAGGAAAGGCACCTGAGCAGCCATGTCCACTTCTGCAGCCAGTCAGTCATTGTGGCCTCTAGATTGCTCCAGTTCCCCAACTATCCAGTGAGGAGGGTCAGTGGCAGAAAGTTAGATGCCCAGATAGAGCAGTGGGCCTGCCCCAACAGATGGCATGAAGCATGGATGAGAAGGTGCATTCCTGCCAACTGTTCCTGACCATCAGACCAGAGCTCTTGACCCAGTTGACCCATGTGTAGGAGGCCATCAAATAGATAGGTTTGCAAAATTCCACCCATGCCTAGGTCTCTCAGGTCCTGGACTACAAGGAGCACATCACCAGCACACACTGATAAGACTACCCACAAGTCCAACGCTCCCAAAGCACCAAACCCAACATCTTCTTGTGGAAGAGACAGAAGAAGGGCTAAATAGCAATGGTATAGAGCTGACTAGGCAACGGGTAGCCCTGAAGCACCCTCGAGGCCAAATTGAGCTTGATCAGACACTCCACAGAGGCATACAGCACTTGGAGAAAGCCTGCAAAGCAGGGCCCAAAGCTGAACATCTGCACAGTGCCCATGAGATACCCCAAATCCATCTTGTTAAATGTCTTCTCCTGGCCCAGGGACAGGAGAGTGAGTGACAGACCATCCCTACATGCTAGATGAAGTAAGTCCCAGACCAGATAGAAGTTGTCAAAAATGGTCCAGCCTGGGATGGTGTAGGTCTGGTTGGGGTGGATCACATCCGCCAGCACGGAACCCAGACACAGTGAGATGGCTTTCAATATGACCTTGCAGTTTGTGCTGAGAAGTGAGACTGGGCACCAGTTCCTTAGGTTATGGAGGTCTCCCTTCTTAGGGCAGGGCAAGCACAGCCCACCTGCCAGGCAAGGGGAGCATCACACTCCCTAAGGACTTGGCCTAGACAGTGACGAGATCTGGGCTGAGGGCATCTCAGAATGCATGCAGAACTCCACAGTCAGCCCATCGATGCCCAGAGATATCTTTGTGGGCATGAGATGGAGGGCTTCCAAGAACTTGGCCAGAGTGAGAGTTTGCTCTAGCCAGTCCCAGTCACCCACACTGACCACAGGGATATCATCCCATATGATTACATAGGCACCAGCATTGGTCAGATCCAGGGAGAAGAGGTTGGTGTAGAAGGCCCGGGCCCTTTCCTATATCTCCACTGGATCCATAAGAGGGGTGACATCCTTCACCAAGAGGCAGGTGTTCTGATTTTTGGCCCCCCTCTTTTTCTCCAGGGCATAGAAGAATTGGGTTCCACAATCCATCTCCCAAAGGAACTGGATGTGGATTGAACAAAGGTGTCCCAGGCCAGATGGTCGACAAGGGCCAGCAGGCTCTCTCGTTTCTCCTGACACTCTCTTCAGAAGGATGGATCCCTGTGGTGAGTGTCCACATGCCTCTCTAGCTCCAAACCTTCCCACTCCAACTGCTCTATCGCCACACCTCTACTCCAGCTGCCCCTCCCAGGTGGAGTCACAGCAGAAGAGCCAGATATGGACCTTTTCAACTTCCCACCACATCTGTGTCACAGGAAAGGTGTGCATCTGCCTCTACCAGGCCAGCCAAAACTCCTGGAAGGATGCCACAAAGCCCACATTCTCCATCAAGCTGTTGCTGAAATTCCAGTAGACTTGCCTCACCCTCCCAGGTGTCAGTGAGGCCGTCATGGCTACCAGCTGATGATTGAAGAATGGGGCCAGCCTGATGCTGGAGAAGTGGGCCCACAAGATGTGAAATCAAGAGATATAAATGTGGTCCAATCAGGAGTGGCACGACTGAGTGTTCTTCAAGGGACATACATGTAGGTGGTGGAGTTATCCAGTGGTGGTCATGCCAGACTTTCACCAGGGAGTGATGGTTGACAACCTCCTTGAGGAGATCCATGGTGACTTAGCACTTCTTTGTCCCTAAACAGTCCTATGCATACAGGATAGTGTTAAAATCCCTGCCCTGGACCAGGTACTCACGAGGATGCAAAGTGCCAAAGAAGATAAACTCCTGCTGATAGAAGCACACCCACCTAAGTCCCAGTATCAGGAAATAGATGTTAGCAAGTTGAGAATCATCCCCTCCACATAGGCTTGGACACATATCAGGCATCCCCGGCAACCCCGAGCACCTCAGGCCATAGTTCTCAGGAGAACAGCGTGGTCTCCTGTGACTCTAAGGAGCCCTGTATTCACACCGGACACACTATTACTGTGGTTTTCAACGTGTGGTGTGTGGACCCCTGGGGGTGTGCAGACTATATCTAAAATTTACAAAGGGGTCCACACCTCCATTTGAATTTTTTTAGGCGTCTACAAATGAAAAAAAAAAGGTTGAAAGCCACTGCAATACATTTTGTACAAAATATGCCCTGTGAGGTATCATTTCAAAAACTAACAACACACGGGTCAGTAACATCATGGTGAAATGTATGGAGCAACATTATATGTAAAGTTATGAAATCCCCCGGTATGATGTTATTAGCACATGTTCAAAACCACACAGACCTACCTAGGCAAAAGTTGTTAAACAGATCTGTCCTAAAGAAAGGAATGTGTATTTACCTCAATTTACTTATAAGTAGCAAACAGGGTCCTTGGCACAGCAGGAAGAAGAGATGGCAGAAGACACGTTTCATTTCTGAAGATACAGGTGAGACGAACATGGAGCCTTCTTCATCACTACACTCAATAAACATTACTTTGAAGAGTAAACCTCAGAAGAATCCACTTCAAAGATTCACTGGAGAATAAAAGAAAGGAGCAGAGAACACCAAAGACAACAAAGACACCAGCACCTTTGGATCCCTTGGAGAGATCCTGACCAACGACAGGGTTAGTCACCACCTTGCTGGAAGACAGTGTGTGAGAAAGGCCATGTTACACAAATGCTTGAACCAAAACTTGCTAGATTAAATTTTAAGCTTTTTGATGCATATTTCCATTTTCATTTGCTTGTAACTATTTTTAACTTTATCTCTTATATTTTAATTCACTTAAAATCCTATCTTTTCTTAATATATTTTTTTTAAATCTAAACACAGTTCTAGATTGGTTTAAACTGAAGTGTTTGGTAACTCCAGTTAAAGTATCCAACTACTGACTCATTTTCCAGAAGCAATAGATCTTAATATCTGAACTGTCCAGGAGAGGGGTGGATAGCACAGAACAGATGTTTTGGGGAAAATTCAATTCAGGACCAGGAGTGAGTTGGGGTCACCCTGCAAGTAGTAACCAAGGTTGGTGGAAGCCAGTGTGATTGGTGTGTTGCTGACAAGCCACTGGGATCAGAGTTACTGGACCAGGGCTGCAGCTATACACAGGGTATGTCCAGACCACCCGCCGGATTGGCGAGTAGTGATCTATCGGGGATCAATATATCGCGTCTCGTCTAGACGCGATATATTGATCCTGAGTGTGCTCCCGTCGACTCTGGAACTCCACCAGGGCGAGCGATGGTAGCAGAGTTGACGGGGAGCCGCGGCTGTCGATCCCGCGTCGTGCGGACGGGAGATAAGTCAAAAAAAGATACGTTGACTTCAGCTACGCTATTCCCGTAGCTGAAGTTGTGTACCTTACATTGACCCCCCCAGTGTAGACCAGGCCACAGACAGGCAGACTGTAACCTGCATACTGGTAAGCTGTTTGTGAGCAGCCTGGGTTGGAAGTTACAACAGCAAAACATTGTGAGGAACCCAAAGTTGCAGGGCAGGTGGTGACACAACCCTCCACTGGTCTGGACTGCACACCAGAATGTGACACCACCCCACCTGACAGAATGGTGAGGTGACTGAAGTACACCCAGCCCCCCTACTCCAGCTGCCAGCTGGGTTTAGGGGCTGTATTAATGTGAGTCTCCTGCAGGAAGATCACAGAGTACCTCCCTGCCAGAAGGAGAGTACCTGGGCACCTGTGGAGACACCCTACAGCTGTTGATGTTAAGGGAGACAAAGGTGTTGGATATCATTGGAGCGGGAGGTTGAAGATCTTCACAGACAAGAGTGCCACCCTTGCCCCCATGGAGTCACACAGCATCCCATGGTTGATGCTGAAGGTGAACAGGGAATTGCAGAAGCTGCAGGCCTGCTAGTAGGCTGATGTCTGTTGTCCCATGTCTGATGGCGTGGCTGCAGCAGCAGCAGCAGCCGCCACTGCAGAAAGGGTCTTCTGAGCAGGGCTCTTTCCCCTTTCCTCCTCCTGGCCCTTTCTGCTGACCAAGGGGGCTCCCTTGGCAGTGGTGGGAGTTTTGGCAGCAGAGTCACTGACAGGGTCAGCTGCTACTATAGCCCCACTGAGGGCAGAGAGGGTATTGGCAGCAGTGCTCAAAGCCACAGGGAAGAATGGTGGAGAAAGCCAAGGTAGGGCAACATCAGTGGCAAGGGGTCCCTCTCTCTCAGTTTGCCCCCTCAGTTTGTCAGTCTCAGACAAAGCTGCCAGAATGGAAGCCTCACCCATGGCTGAGTCTGGTTCTGCCAATGATGGCAAATGATGTGAACAGTCACCAGGTGGTAGCAGGGGAGGAATAAAATTAAAGGGAAGGATGGGGGTCAGGACAGAGGCTAATTGCTCCTCCCCCCTGAGTTGCATATGGAGGAGGAGGGTGTAAACAAACTGGGGGATTGGGTGAAACCAACTTTGGGGAACACTGGCTGCACTGGGAGTCAAGGGCAGATGAATCGTGATGGGGTGCTGTAAATGGGGTATCAAACAAAAATGGGGAGGGAAAACACAAGCATAGAGATGCATGGGGGCAAGTGGGGTCAGGAGGAAACAATCAGTAAGGGGAATGGGAGCAAACAGCAGTGGGTAGGGCTTGGGCAGGCTGGGGAAGGCAACTTCCAAAGCCAGACATTCTGGGTCGGGGAGCAGAAGCAAACAAACACTGAAGGGGAATAGGTGGGTGGATGACCAGATGTCCCGATTTTATAGGGACAGTTTCTTATATAGGATCCTATTACCCCCCACCCCCCAACTGTGTGTTTCCACTTGTTTGGTGACTTACTTGATAGGCCGGGGCCTGACTGGCAGAAGTGCTAATCACTCACAGTTGCAAATAATTAGGAGCAGTGCTTTGAACATATAAAGGGCAATGTACTCAGAAAAAAGAGTCAGGTTTTGGGCATCTAAGATTAATGGATATTTTTGACAGTAATTTGTGCAGCATCTGTAAAAGACGTAATACATACTCCTCTCATAGAGGTGATGTGAAAATAAATTGAATATTTGTGACACTCAGAGTCTATACTGATTAATACCACAGTAAAAGCCCATGAGAAATGTAATTCTTTATTCAGAGCAGGACTAGAATAGTGTGCAGTAAATAAGGGTTGGGGTTCCATATTGAGCAATGAGAAGACAAAGTATGGAATTGGTGCTCATGAAGTGATCACTATCCCATCTGTGCACTGAATGAGGCAGGGTCCTATAGAAAAAATAGCATGTGATCATGTAATTAAAGGCTGCTAACTAATCCATATGTACAAAAGGGCCAAGTTAAGATTGCACAAGCAACCTTAACTCTGGAATTTCCTAAGTGGAGCGCGCGGCTTTGCAACCTTAATAATGTTCTTTCAATGTAGTGTTGTGCATTCACACACTAAATAGGTATTATTCATGCAACCATTAAAAGAGGGAAAGTCATTAAAAATTTTCCTAATGCAGTATGGAAGAGACATATTGTATGAAATCTTATCTACTCAAGTTGGTTGGTTGTATAACAAAGAAACACATTGTATTATTGTACTCATTCAAGAACAAAGATGTCACTCCACATACTGAGCTTGGGAAAACACTTTATCACCACATCAAAAGAAAATATTCATTTATTTATATTTTACTGTGATTAATAAAACACTCCAAGCCCTAAGAAATGCAAAATATCAAAACCACAGAGTTCTCTGACACAAAGGGAGTGTAGATGTCCCGGGGAGGGGCTCGTCCCTCACAGGGGCATCTGGGAGCCAGGCCGCCTCACTACACGAGGCAGGGGGGAGCAGTTCAGTCTTGCGTGCCCAGGCCTAGGTCGGGCGGGCAGCCAACCGTAGTGCAGGACTCAGGCCCTCAGTCAGAGGCTGAGCAAACAAACAGTAAGTTCAGGGGGCTCAGACCCTCAGGCAGGGACTGAGCAAACAAACAGTTCAGGGGCTCAGGCCCTCAAGCAGGGGCTGAGCAAACAAACAGTACGTTCAGGGGCTCAGGCCCTCAGGGAGGGGCTGAGAATTGGCGTGAGGGTAGGGGAGGAGGAGAGACTGCCACCCGGGGTGGGGTGGCAGGGGGGGACACAGGCCCACCCACTCCACTGTGTCCCAGCCTGGGGCCCTATCAGCAGCAATCCGTCTGCTGCTGGGTCTGTGGGGATCCTGACCGCAACCCACTGACATGGGTTTGGGGTCTGCTATCCCCAGGCCACTTCCCATCTCCTCCTCCATGGGTACCTGCACATCCTGAGCCTCGTCCGCCGTGTCCCAGATCATGGGCTCCTCAGGGCAGCTCCTCCGGACCCTCGGTGCGGAGAAGTTCAGTCCGCTCCTCAGGATACCGGGCTCGGGGCAGGCGCGGCCAGTCCTCCTCAGGATACCGGGCTCGGGGCAGGCGCGGCCAGTCCTCCTCAGGATACCGGGCTCGGGGCAGGCGCGGCACAGCAGGAGCTCGGGCACCAGCGTCTGTCCTCTCCCGCGGTCGGGCCGCAACTGAGCGCTGGGGCCGGGCCTTTATACTTCCTGTCCCACCCCTTGTCTTCCAGGGGACGGGGACAGGCGGTGACTCAGCCCACTCTGGCAGCTGTTCTGGCTCGTCCCTCACAGGGACGGCTGGGAGTCAGGCCACCTCACTATAGGGAGAAAGAAGAACTAAGAACAATTCACATAGCTTTCAGTGAAAGCTGACAGACAGCAAGGAGAGATGGCCTTTTAAGATGAGAATGTTCATCGTTAAGCAAGGCTATAGTTACAAACTATTAAATGCAGCTGCTCAGTGATGATGGTTTAACTAAATAAACTGATTACAGTAGCATTTCAGGGCCCTGCCTCCCATAGCACTGCACAGTACTTTCTGAAAGGAAACATTTTTGAATCTGATAAAAATTGAACTTTATTTTAGGTGCATTCTAACAAACCTGCATCAACAGCTGACCAAGTATTGTAATTTAAAAGCATTTCATTAAAGTTAGATCAAGATCCACATACGGCTGTGTGATGGTGGATTACTATTTGCAAGGAATAGATAATCTAAACAAGCTTGTTTAGTCTAAGTTTGCAGCACTATTTAGGAGGCTGAATATTGATATGTCTTCTGCAAGACCAAAAGGCCAGGAATACAGTGTAATATTAATTTAAATGAAGAATTTCTCAGCCCTTTTATTCAAGGTTTGTTGACTGTAACTAATCATAAATTTAAGAACATAACAATTGGAGAAACAACATAATCATCAGTTTTGTGGTGCCAGATTAAATACAGTTCATTTTGAAGAAGTTGGATTTCAAATGAGTAAACCAGGCCAAAATTCTTATAAAACGAGAGAGAGAGAGAGAGAGAGAGAGAGAGAGAGATGCATATCTTGGTAAACTGGGCACAAGAATACAATGTGAGTTTTAATACATCCAAATGTAAAAGTCAAACCTCTAAGAGCAAGAGAATGTAGGTCATACTTAAAGAACAGGGGACTATCTTGGGAAGCAATGACTCTGAAGAGGACTTGGGGAGGAGGGGGTGGGGGAGAGAAGGTTAGCCAATATAACACTGCATTTCCCTTATTGTACTCAGTTGATTTCATTTTCACACTGTTGTTTTGGATAGTCCACCTCTTCATATTGAATGAACACCGGCAATACCATAATGCATGTCATGGTCATAAGGCATGGACTGCCCACAGGAGGCATGATGGGCATAAGTGGTTTGACCAACATTGGTGGGGTTGTTCTAGTTCCACACTGAAAAAAGTAGAATATGGAATGTGTTCATTCAAACTCAAAGCTGAACTTGATTTTGCCCACAGAGTGAGGAGAAAGAAAGAAAAAGTGAAGCTACTTTGGAGTGGTTGGGTTTGTTGGCTTTAGTTCTTGATTGTAGGTTTTATTTAACCTATTTAATTTAATCAGTAGTCATCTGATCTCACCCTGTCTTCCATGACTCCACACCATAATAAATATCACCACCACAAGAATACAATTTATAACTGCTATTTTAGCAAAGTTTTAGAGGACATTACTTCGTAAAATGCAGGTGATAGGATGCAGGGTCACAATTTGATCCCCCAGTGAACATGGAGTTAGCTTCTGAGCTTCCCCCTGCATCTGTGTTGGTGCTATGTGGAAAGACTATAAGAATGGTTGTTTAGAAGCAATGTGTGAGTAGCATAGAATGCTTTTATATTGACCTCAACACATGGGAGTTGGAGGATGGTATTAATAAACTTAAAGAGTTTTCCTGGTAATTTATTGAATATAACCACAAAGCCAAGTAATTTAACAAATACAAGGGGCCAAGGTTTTCAAAAGTGACTGGAGATTTTGGGGGAGGAGCTTCCATTTTCAGTGCTTAAAAGTACCTGACTTTGAGGGTCGGTATTGGGAACTTTCTAAAAGTCAGCCCCCATTAAGGTGTCTAAATTTGCCTCAGTTTTTGTGTGTCCAAAGTCACTACTCACTTTTGAAAATGCTAGCCTATTCCTTTAGGAAAATAAACCTTGCTGACTGCTATATTTTCTTCTGAGCTATCCCACCACCATACAATTCAGTGCTGCAGCAGTTTAGTAAATAAACAAAACATTCTTGCATCACCACATGTGGACACATGTTCAGAAGTGTTTAACACAAATAATTTTCTAAAATTAACACGATTTACAACCTAAGCTGATTTAGAATCTACTCGCTCAATTAGAGAATGACCAGGTTTGTTTAATCAGGGGTTCAAGGCCCAAAACTATTTGGGGAACCATGAACTGGATGACACTAATATTTGAGTTATATTAACTAGAATTGTTTAACATTTCTACTCCTGAACTAGAGCATGTAATTAAAGCCCAGGTGGTCACCATGGAATATTTAGAAGCTGAGTTCTCTAGTCCCTCTTGAATTAAAGTTATAATAAGGGATGAGTCACAAAGTTCAGACCTGCATCTGATCATGCACCACTAAAATCAATATGAGTTTTGGCATTAACTTCAACAGGAACAGGATTAGGGATCTGTTCTTTAAGTTGCTGCTCCCTGTAGTGTTCAGGAAAAGATAAATGAATGGCACTGTAGTCCTGCTAAAGTTAGGTAATGCCCTCCATCTATTGGTGTGCTGCTATCTGGTTCCCTCTACTGGCTATGAAATTTTACCTGCAAAATGACACTTCAGTTAGCTTACAGTGAGAATTTTGCTCTCGGGTTTCAACATATCCAGCAGTGAGAAAACAGATGAAAGATGATATACACTTCTATACTGCAATCAAGAATTATTGTAAAAAGCAAGTGAACAGAAAATCTCAAACTAGAGAAAAGAAAGTAAATTGCACAACATAAACATGTTGATGAATCAAAAATGGTGAGGAAAAAATATTTTCAGAGATATTAAATTACATGAAAATTATCCTATAAAATTAAAGAAAAAAAGTAAACAAACCTTCAGTCCAAAGAACCAGGAAAGTAGGCATGTTCTGAACATAAAAGACGTAATATTATTGTTATCATTGTGGATGTGATGTTTGATACAATACATGTTGATAATGTCAGCTACAGGAAGATGAGGCTCTTTGGATTTCTTTGCCCCTTTGAACAACTACCATTGGCAAAACACATGCTTAATTCTGAGCACATGAATGATTCCACTGAAGTTTAATAGTTTGTTGATTTTTTTTTATTATTTTCTGGAAATATAAATGTTAAAATGGAGTTAAGACGAGGGATGTAATTTAATTTATAGGACTAATGTAATTATCCAGAAACAAACAAACAAATATCACTCAAAATTAACACACCACCTAGGGGGGATAAGTAAGGAAAACAAAATACTAACATTTTCAGATGTACCTTGCTCACCTGAATGAGTCACTCCCTCGTCTATAAACCAACTGTTAGATTCAGTTATGATCAATATTAAATATTCTAGTGGGATTTTATTTAAGTCTGTATGCTACACAAAAGCATTGTCTTATCTAGAGTGGCCATTTAATTTGCAATGAAAGATGTTGCCTTCGTCTTTTAGAATGGATTATTAGCCTCTAACTAACTGTTTGGACCATTACTATGGAGTAATTAAATGCCATGGTATGAAAAATTAGTGTGCTGCTAATATATGGATATTTCATTTAACAAGGTGTTTTTGATGCATGGAAACATTTATGTGGAGACCTAAAAATGCCAATGTTCTATTAGTTTTTTTAAAGTTTAAATAGGTCTATGTGAAGGTGGCTTTTTCAAGCACACACACAATCCCCAAAGTGTAATGGGACTTGCTTATGAAGAAATCAGATATAAAGAAACTCCATTTACTGGGTTAAACTTTTAAATCCTTAATAGAACAGGATTTCCATTGATTTCAGACAGTGAGTGTAAGAACTGAGTAAAAATGGAAGCCATGGTAACCAATACATGCTTAATTTTGAGCACATGAATGATTCCATTGAAGTTTAATAGTTTATTTTTTTATTATATTTTGGAAATATCAATGTTAAAATGGAGTTAAAATGAGGGATGTAATTTAAGGTAAAATATTTTATAGGAATATTGTAATTATCTAAAAACAAAGTGTTATAACCCAGGCAATTCAGCATTAAGGTTAAATTTAAGAAATCCAAACATGATACCATATGAAAATGCATGATTGTGGCACCCAAACAGCCTTTACTCTGCCCTGAAGTGACACCATACAATACCCATAGGATTATGGTTAATGTATTTTAGTGTTTGTGGTTCCAATAGATTTAATTGAATGTTAAAGACATTTTTGATTGCTGTTCTCCCCCTCATGGATATCTGGCTAGACTGTGATTAACAGATTTTAAATTGGTTCATTAAATTGTTTTATTCAATTGACATTTATGTATGTGCTATGCAATTTATCCATTTGTAATATATAAGCTTTAGTAGTGGGCTTGAAATACTGATTTATTACTCTGGGATAACATATTGTAGTATAAGTGCACCAATACAAGTTGTGAATTTTTCTAAATGCTTTTGACTGGAGATTTTATACATTCGAATAACAAAAACTCACTCAGTTATCTCACTCCAGAGGTGCTGGTGCTTTCATTTCTTCATAATAAGCAAAAACAATTTGAGTTTGTGTAAACAGTAGTTCAGATTTACGATATGTTACTAAGTATTTGTTAAACACAAGATAGATTATCTAAATTGATCAATAGCTCTTACAAAGTCACATAATAAGGAGATGAAATCTGAAGTTTAAACACACTGGAAATTAACTCTAGATAGCTGCATGCCTAGAAAATTAAGAAGAAGATTATTGCTGTTGAAGTGTTATTTTTATAATAAAATCTATTTATTGTGTAAAAACAAACATTCATGTGGTATTTACTTGGCTTTTTGCATTTGTTATTTTAGAACTTTAGAAAGGCTGGTAGCTCATATTGCTTCATCACTTTTAGAGCTGAACAGATAATCTGACAGTGCCTCAGTTCTCAAGTAGCTCTGCAGTATTCGCTAGTTAGTAATAGATATTATGTGTCACAGATTCAGTTCCACTTAGTTACTTACAGATAATGATATTGTTCAATCTGAATAGGGCATCAGCAAAAGGTCTGTGCAGCACTAAATGCTCAAAACAGGGCTTAAATGGGACTTAATACTAGTTCTTACATAGCACTTTCCATAACAGGTTAGTATCATTATCCTCATTTTACAGATGGGGAAACAGAGGCATAGAGAAATGAAGGTCACTCAGCAGCAGAGCTTTTTTTGTTTAATATCTTTATTAATGATCTGGAGGATGGTGTGGACTGCACTCTCAGCAAGTTTGCAGATGACACTAAACTAGGAGGCGTGGTAGATACACTAGAGGGTAGGGATCGGATACAGAGGGACCTAGACAAATTAAAGGATTGGGCCAAAAAAAAACCTGATGAGGTTCAACAAGGACAAGTGCAGAGTACTGCACTTAGGACAGAAGAATCCCATGCACTGCTACAGATTAGGGACCGAATGGCTAGGTAGCAGTTCTGTAGAAAAGGACCTAGGGGTCACAGTGGACGAAAAGCTGGATATGAGTCAACAGTGTGGTCTTGTTGCCAAGAAGGCTAACGGCATTTTGGGCTGTATAAGTAGGGGCATTGCCAGTAGATCGAGGAATGTGATCATTTCCCTTTATTTGACATTGGTGAGGCCTCATCTGGAGTACTGTGTCCAGTTTTGGGCCCCACACTACAAGAAGGATGTGGAAAAATTGGAAAGAGTCCAGTGGAGGGCAACAAAAATGATTAGGGGTCTGGAGCACATGACTTATGAGGAGAGGCTGAGGGAACTGGGATTGTTTAGTCTCCAGAAGAGAAGAATGAGGGGGGATTTGATAGCAGCCTTCAACTACCTGAAGGGGGGTTCCAAAGAGGATGGAGCTCGGCTGTTCTCAGTGGTGGCAGATGACAGAACAAGGAGTAATGGTCTCAAGTTGCAGTGGGGGAGGTCTAGGTTGGATATTAGGAAACACTATTTCACTAGGAGGGTGGTGAAGCACTGGAATGCGTTACCTAGGGAGGTGGTAGAGTCTCCTTCCATGGAGGTTTTTAAGGCCCGGCTTGACAAAGCCCTGGCTGGGATGATTTAGTTGGGAATTGGTCCTCCTTTGAGCTAGATGGACTAGATGACCTCCTGAGGTCCCTTCCAATCCTGATATTCTATGATTCTAGGATTAACACTTATAAGTACCACACAGTTCTTTGTATGCAAACATATTTCATTCTTCACATAAAAGCTCTACAGAGAAAATATATTAAAAACAATAAATGAACCTACACACATGCTAATAAGCTTACTAGAGAATCCCCCAACCCTAACATGGACTCCAGCAGGAGCAGTCCTTCAAAGCTGCATCCACAGGGTTTCCTTTGGAGTCACAAGTTCATCACAGCTTCAGCTCAGAACAAGACCAGTCATAACCTGTTTAATCCACCCTTTCTACAGTTCATGGGGTTTTGATCTGGAGTTTCCAGGAACAGGTACCTAGTAGGCAATGGGCTTTCCTTCCCAGGGTGTAGCTTCAAAAGGGTGGCTTTAAAGTCGGTGATTTGCATTCCCCTCACACTCCGAATATTTCCTAGGAGAACCACTTTACATGGATTGTCCCAAAAAATCCTTTCAGGTTTCTAATATTTACATTAGTCAAGTGCAAAGAAGAGTTACATATAATCCTAAAATATCAACAATTGCATTTTCAATATTGTAGCCCATAGGGCTAGCTTGCTTTTATTATATTCACTGCCTTGCCTTTATAATTAGAGCCCTGCGTGGATTCAAAAATGTTTATTCACATCCAACCCACGATTCACAAAAATTATCTGCGGATTTTCAGGGCTCTGCAATGGGACCGGACTGCAGCTCTGAGACACCCCACCCCCTGGCTGGAGCTGCTGCCCGGGGCGGGCAGGCAGCTGTGGGGAGCCATGGCAGACCCTCCACCTGCCCTGGACAGGGGGCCTGAGCAGCCCCCGACCCAGTGTCCCTGCTTTCCAGACCCCCACCCAGGGCAGGTGGAGGGTCCGCGCTGTGGTTCCTCACAGCTGCCTGCCTAGCTGTCACCATCAGAGCTCTGCACGGATACAAAATTTGTATCCACATCCACGCTATCTGCAAAAATGATCCACAGATATCCACATCCATAGATATAAAGTGGATACCTATGGATTTGCATTATATTCTGCATTTATTATATTCAGCAGTACTGCAAGGAACCTACAGGCCTGAATCCTGTCAGACATTGGCTTCTGCAATTAGCATAAGGTTTGAGGCCTATGAACTTTGGCACAGATGGTAACCCCTAATTTTTGGAGAACTGGAAATAGAGTGTAAGGGGGGATTTTGTCCATAATGACATCAGCCAATCACAGAAACATTAGCTAACACCAGCTTTTGGAAAGTTTTGGAAAGAACATCCAACCGCATGAAAGAGAGAGAGCTGTAGCCCTTGGTAGGTGCCAGAAGGATGGCCACTGGTGATGAGGGAGAAGGTGATGGTGATGAAGCAGATAATGGCTAACAAATACAGGTTGTTCTGCAAGGGATGATGTGAGTATGGATGTTTAGATATATTTTCTGTATTATCTCTATCTACCTTCTTGAGTTGGGGTGTTTCTGTCTTTGCTAAATGTAGTAATAAATTGTAAATATAGAAGAGTTCCTATAGTGTGAGTGTTGCAACCATACACATTGGGGTTCCGAACTATATAGTAACTGGCATTTTTTGACTGTTATACAATTATTTTATTTTAGAAATTTTATGGAAGTTTCCAAATGTAATCACATTAGAGACTCCTTGTGTCATACTAGAAAAAAAAATGCTTATGATAGATTATTTCAACAACACCAAGGAAAATTACTAGTGTAATAAGCATCTAGGATCTCCTTGATGCAGATGTACTTTCCTTGGCTCACATTGCTGCCTGGGAAACTAAAAGATTTCCAATATGTCTGAATGATATAAGCATGAATAAGATGCAGTGGACTTTCCACATTGTGACAATGTGCTCTACTCACCATCAGGGCCACCGAGAGCGGGTTCGGGCCCCCCGTGAAAAAAAAAATTTGGACCCCCCAGTAAGGGCGGACTGGCTAAAAATCTTTACACAGGATTTGTATTGATGTGCAAAAAAAACCAAATATGGACTGCCTGGTATACAAATGACACATGGAATATGAAAAGAAAACATTTATTCTTAAAGAATATATAAAAATAAAAATTTAAAGAACATATACAAAAACTTAAATCAAAATCACAATCACATTATTATAGTTTACATTGCAGTAAATACTCGCAAAATGCAACCTCACAAATTGCAACTTTTCGCAAATTGCAACACTCGTATAATGCAACATATTTAAAATAAACTACTCGCAAAATGCAACTGCTTTTTGTTTTTCGCTAGAATGTTAAATTTTTACATTTTTATAATTTTGACATGAGATCTTGATTATTTGAAAACAAAGAGAAAATACAGTTAGAAATATTTTTAAAAATAAATTGTATTTATTTTAGTTATTCTTTAATTACCTTTTGTAATTAAAGAATAACTAAAAATTTTAAAATATATACTATATCATAATAAAATAAAATTGTACCCAAAATTCCCAAATTGCAACTTTATTCATAAAAATCTACATTTTAAAAACAATCAATTCAGGAAAGTTGCATTTTGAGAAATTTACTGTATCATATTTATATCAGTGGAGATTTACGAGCTTTGTGATTTTCAAATAAATCAATAACTTCAGAAAAATGCATTTTCTCGCTAATTCAGCCTCAACTTACAATAAACCTAAATCTGCCAATTGGTTTTTGGCCATTGTAGACCTTAACACTTCTTTTATTCTAGAAGGACAACTGAAAGAGCATTCTGCTTGAGCCACTGTTACTGGTATGGTGCAGAACAACCTTAAAGCAATGACTACGTTTGGAAAAAGAATTTCAAGTTTTAATTGTCTTAGTTTATTCTAAAGGTTTATTGGTGAAAGAAAATGTTCTTGCAAATTTGATTTATATACTGCATTAAGATGTATTAGCTTGCCGCAAATATTTTCGCTAATATCCTGTTCATAATAACTTTGCAGTTTTTTTGCCTTTTCTAGAATGTCTTCATCCTCTAATTCGTGGAATTTCCATAAAACGCTGAATAAAGAATTTATTGCTTTTGCCGCCTCAAATTGTGTTGTCATATTGCCAATAACAGTGTCCAAAAGAACATTAAATACATTGGACTTCAATATCTCTTCCAGGCTTGAGTTTAAGGATTCTTCAATTATTGTCAATTCGTTAGATTTTCTTTTCCTTTTTCTTTGTCATATTATCGTAAACTCAGCCTGCATACCTAAATTTTCAGCAACTAGCTTGCATTCATTTAAGATGGATTGCCAACTATTTCTCATTGTTTTCAAATCATCCAGAAGACTGAAAAGATTTTCAACTTCGACATCGATTGTAGTCTTTCGTGCTTGTAAAACAGTGCTTATATAATTTATAGTTGTAAGAATTTTCAGCCAAGCAGATGCCATCAAAACACATTCAAATATTTTCTATATATTTTTATACCATTTAGATCTGTTTGAATTTCTGAATTTAGATTTAATTCCAACACTGACTTGATTGCCTTCTTAATCGCAGGAAGATTTTTTGCAAAGGGTTTAACACTCTCAACTCTAGCAGACCAGTGTGTGTTTGACATGGAGTGTTTGATTAGAGTCTATATTCGCCGATAACTGACAGAACTTTGTATATCATTATTATTTTCTTTGAAATTCCCCGATTTTACAATGGATGTAAAAAACAATCGACAAATAATGATACTACTGAGAAAGACAAGAACATATGCAACATAGTCGGGCCTCAGGCCCCCTTCCGGACCGCCGGGCCCCGGTAATTTGTACCGGCTTCCCCCCCCCTCTCGTCAGCCCTGCTCACCGTAGATATGACGCCTGCTCCTGGCCATTCTGGAGAATAGCTCATCAAATCAACACCTCTCCCCACAGTCACAAGCTTTCCCCCCACCTTTCTCTTTGTCTGCAGCCCCTCTCTCACTCCAGGAGCTCCTGCAACCTCTAAACACTCCTCCCTCTTCCCAGGGACTGACTGAAGCCTTTCCCAGCAGCCCCCTTCTGTTGCCAGATTCCTGGCTTAGATAGGCCTCACCTATTCCTGCACAGTGAGGTTCTTCCAATTAGGGCTTTCCTCTCAGCCTTCAGCTATTCAGGTTAATTGGCCCATCTTACCTCCATTAACCCTTTCAGGGTGAATGTGGGGTGGACACCCCAATACACACATCAACACAGTCATGGCTTCTTTTTTATTTTCATTTTAAGAGATGTGATGACCTGAGATCTGCCCAAGCCCATCTTCTTACCAGTTTTAATCTGGCACTTGGGACAAAACGTGCAGTTTAATAAGGACAGGAAAACTGGGTATTTGTACCTGCATGTCAGTGCCAGTTCTTTCATCTTCATATGAAAGAATATTACGTTAACCATATGGGGAAAGTACAGTTTGGCAGCTTGTGCTTATAATTACTATAAGTCTTCTGTCCTGCAAAGAATGTTGGCTTCCTGTACAGTATACAATGGAAAGGATTCTAATAAGCACAGAATCCATCTATTCTTGGCAGGTTTGGCAGGTGTTACTCAGCCAAAGCACAGTATCAAGATAAAAAATCTTATTTAAATTAGGGCTGTCAAGCAATTAAAAAAATAATTGTGATTAATCACGTGATTAAAAAAATTACTTGTGATTAATTGAGCTGTTAAACAACAATAGACTACAATTTATTTTAAATAATTTTGTATGTTTACCACATTTTCAAACATATTAATTTCAGTTACACACTGAATACAAAATGTATAGTGCTCAATTTATATTTATTTTTATTACAAATATTTGCACAGTAAAAAAAATCTATATATTTCTCAGTTCACCTAATACATTAGTATAGTTCAGTCTCTTTATCATAAAAGTTGAACTTACAAATGTAGAATTATGTACAAAAAACTGCATTGAAAACTAAAACAATGTAAAACTTTAGAGCCTACAAGTCCACTCAGTCCTACTTCTTGGTCGGCCAATCACTCAGACAAACAAGGTTGGTTACAATTTGCAGGAGATAATGCTGCCTGCTTCTTGTTTACGTCACCTGAAAGTGAGAATGGGTGTTCGCATGGCACTGTTGTAGCTGGCGTTGCAAGATATTTACGTTCCAGATGTGTTAAAGATTCATATGTCCCTTCATGCTTCAACCACCATTCCAGAGGACATGCTTCTGTGCTGATGATGGGTTCTGCTTGATAACGATGCAAAGCAGTGCAGACTGACGCATGTTCATTTTCTTTATCTGAGTCAGATGCCACCAGCAGAAGGTTGATTTTCTTTTTTGTTAGTTCGGGTTCTGTAGTTTCCGCATCAGAGTGTTGCTCTTTTAAGACATCTAAAAGCATGCTCCTCACCTCGTCCCTCTCAGATTTTGGACGGCATTTCAGATTCTTAAACCATGGGTCGAGTGCTGTAGCTATTTTTAGAAATCTCACATTGGTACCTTCTGGTGTTTTGTCAAATTTGCTGTGAAAGTGTTCTTAAAACGAACATGTGCTGGGTCATCATCCGAGACTGCTATAACATGACATATATGCAGAATGTGGGTAAAACAGAGCAGGAGACATATAATTCTCCCCCCAAGGAGTACAGTCACAAATTTAATTAACACATTTTTTTAATGAGCATCAGCAGCATGGAAGCATGGCCTCTGGAATGGTGGCCAAAGCGTGAAGAGGCATACGAATGTTTAGCATATCTGGCAAGTAAATACCTTGCAACACAAGCTACAAAAGTGCCATGTGAATGCCTGTTCTCACTTTCAGGTGACATTGTAAATAAGAAGCAGGCAGCCATATCTCCCATCAATGTAAACAAACTTGTTTGTCTTAGCGATTGGCAGAATAAGAAGTAGGATTGAGTGGACTTGTAGGCTCTAAAGCTTTACACTGTTTTGTTTTTGCATGCAGTTATGTAACCAAAAAAAATCTGCATTTGTAAGTTACACTTTCACCATAAAGAGATTGCACTACAGTACTTGTATGAGGTGAATTGAAAAATACTGTTTCTTTTGTATATCATTTTTACAGTACATATATTTGTAACACATATTTATAATAAATATAAAGTGAGCACTGTGAAATTTGTATTCTGTGTTGTAATCTAAATCAATATTGAAAATGTAGAAAAACATCCAAAAATATTTTTAAAATTTCGATTGGTATTCTATTTTTATAAGTATGATTAATCACGATAATTTTTTAAAATTGTGATTAATTTTTGAGTTAATCATGTGAGTTAACTTTGATTAATTGACAGCCCTAATTTAAATATTTCCTTAACAATATATGTTATTATTGATTCTTTAGTTTATTAAAGTTACAAGAATCATAAAAATTATATATATATATAATATGTGCCATTGTGGCCACAGTGCCATTGACTTCAGCTGAAGTTGTTGATGCTTACCACTTCTGAAAATTAATTCCTGTAGATTCCTGTAGGTAGAAGAACAACTTACAAGGAGGCTTATGCAAAGGAAGAAACATCAAACTCTGAAATTTCATCAGGTTTAAACATTCTTCTTCTTCACTTATGTTTGGTCCTGATCCTGTATTGAGAACCATGTGGATAGATCGCTGTGTCTGAACAGTCTATTGTGCATCTGCAAAGTAAAGAGGTCCAACACCGTGGTTCTCAGTCTCCTGGACTTAAAATCTACTTATTCCAATGAGCATTGATGTTGAAGCCATGGGACTACTCACATAAATAGAACTCACTCTGAGTAACTGTTTTGGAATTGGGTCTTGGGGAAGCAAGAAAGGTTTAGTATCAACCAAATTGAAGAAAATATAGGATTTCTTCTTTCTAGGTCACTTACTTTTGTTTGGAAACCATATAGAAACTTGAGATCCTGGGGGGAAAAATTCTGAATATAGTGTTAATAATTATTTTATCAGTTTTGAATAGAATGGAAAATATCTGCAAAGATATTGATTATTTCATAAGAAATTGTATATTATTCTTTGTTTTCCAGGTTATATTCATAATAGCCTCTATTAAAAGGAGATGGTAAGCTATCCATTAGTCTTCTAGTGAATGAAGAGGAAATAAAGAGGGCTTAAAGATTTTTAAAATGAATATATGACAATGGTACAGAATGTTAAGTGGAGGGTTCACTTCAGTAAAAGAGCTAAAAAATAGAAGATTTTAATCAAATAATCCCCCCATCACTAACAGCTCAGGTACACTCACTAGATTGACATTGTTCGATTTAACAATTTTTTCCATTGTTTGCAATTTTTGATGCACCAGAATATCACCCTTTTTCAGGAAGACATTTAGAGATTTGGTGTCATTCTGTGTGTGTGTCATTAATTTTTATCTTCAAGGATTATCGCTTTATCTGCCATAGAGAGTTGATGCTGAAAATCTAATTTTTTTATTAGAAATTGGATCTACTTTCAAGGGATCAAATTTAGGACTGAATTATGCCTGTAAGGGGCAGCCTCACTTCAGAAGTAGTATAGCAGTGTTTCTCAAACTGGAGTCGCCGCTTGTGTAGGGACAGCCCCTTACGGGCCGGGACGGTTTGTTTACCTGCACCGTCCGCAGGTCTGGCCGATCGCAGCTCCCACTGGCTGTGGTTCGCTGCTCCAGGCCAATGGGAGCTGCGGGAAGCGGTGCGGACCGAGGGAATTACTGGCTGCTGCTTCCAACAGCCCCCATTGGCCTGCAGTGGCGAACCGTGGCCAGTGGGAGCCGTGATCGGCCGGACCTGCGGACGGGGCAGGTAAACAAACCGTCCCGGCCCACCAGGGGCTTTGCCTACACAAGCGGCGACCCCAGTTTGAGAAACACTGTAGTATAGAGTCACAATATCCCCTCGCTGCTATACTTCTTTAGAGGCTGCAGCAAAGTCCCCACCCCTATTACACACAGCCACTCTGTAAGGGGAAGTAGCAAAGCCAACATCCTCCCTCCTTTAGGTGTCTTGTACCCTGGGTGCATGGTGAGAGAAATCTTTGTGCCCGGCTACTGCTCAGGGATACAAGCAGGATACTCCTTGCCTCATCCTTCCCCGAACACCTATAGAGCAGCAGGGCACAATGTGGTCCTTTGACTGCAAATTCTGAGTAACTGATAGGATTGTTCCTGTTTATTTAGGAGAAAATCTCTGATTTATAAAGTGAAATGCTCCAAGTGCAGGAGACCCTATAGGGGAATGAGTGGAGCAAAGCTGCCTAATCCTTATGTTGTCTGGCTCCTGTGATGTGACAGATGGTTCATTATTAAGAAAAGAGCAAAGTTTGTTTGTCTGTTTTTAAAGCCTAAAATGACTTCTTAGAGATCTAAAAAAAAAAGCAAACAACAAAAGAAAAGTAAGTTCTCTATTGCCTTGTCTACACTGGCAAAAAAAAAAAATTGCCATTAATGGGGCTAGTGTTTCACTCTACAGTGCGAGATTTTGGGGTTAGTGGTGAACAGAAGAATATAATCTGTTTACTGAATAATTCATGTAACCTATCTTTGAGCCGGTAATGTCTTTGGCCTTTCTAATAGCTTCTGTCAGTGATTCCATAGATAAAGTAAAGCTTCAAAGGGACTCAAACAGGAATCTGTTTACATGATTTGCACAACATTGGTGGACTTAAGCACATACCTAAGGTTGAAACCAGATATAAGTGCTCTGCTGAAATAGAGCCCTGTCTATCTAACTAGATAAAAATGCTTAGATTCCAGTCCATGATGACCTGATCTAGTTTCTACTGAAGTCAATGGGAGTCTTTGTGGCAGCATAACTACCACCATTTTCATGAATTGAATTTCATGTTTCACACAGTCCTAGAAACCATGGTGGTGGTATAAAAAAGAGGATGTGGACTCTGGTTTTATTTTGCATTTTGGATTACTTTTAATAATAATATTATATATTAATAGGTAAAATTCTTGCCTACTAGCCAGAATGCCATCTCATGAGGAGGACAGTATATGCTGAATATCACCATGTTCAATGGTAGTTATGGCAGGCAACATGGTGTTTCTTCTCTCATAAGATTCTGGTCCATAAGATGTAGCTCTGTACAAAAAAGAACTGAAATGATTTTTTCTATCATTTTTAATATATATGCAGTATACACAATCATGATGTAGCATTTCTATCTGCACTGTTGATATTTTACCTGAATTGCAAATACAATTTTAAGTGTTGCTCTTTACGCCTCCAACTATTTCCAAGTAACCTCAGATTTCATGTGTAGGGCCCTATTGAATTCACAGTTCATTTTGGCTAATTTCACGGTCATAGGATTTTAAAAATCATGAACTTCATTATTTCAGCTATCTAAATTTGAAATTTCATGGTGTTGTAATTGTAGAATCCTGACCCCAAAAAATAATTGGGGGGGTCACAATGTTATTGTAAGGGGGTTGCAGTACTGCTACTCTTACTTCTGCACTGCTGCTGGCAGTGGTGTTGCCTTCAGAGTTGGGTGCCCGGCCACTCTCTGGCCACCCAGCTCTGAAGGCAGTGCAGAAGTAAGCGTGGCAATACTGTGATTCCCACCTAAAATAAACTTGTGACCCCCCCCCCCCCCCCCGCAACTCCATTTTGGGTCAGGACTCCGAATTTGAGAAATGCTGGTCTCCCCCCATGGAATCTCTATAATATAGGATAAAAGCTCACAAAAGTCCATATTTCATTGGGGGAGACCAGATTTCATAGTCCATGATGTGTTTTTCATGGCCGTGAATTTGGTAGGGCCCTATTCATGTGGCAGGCAAATTCATATTATTGATTCAGATGAAAGACCATAAATAGCACAATATTGTCACATTGTTAGGATCTTTTAAATACAGGAACTGGATAGATTGAGAATTAATCATTTTACTGAATCCATTCAATTTTAGTTGCTGGCCTATCTTAACCGATTAACATTCAAATGCATCCTCTCCCAACTATGCTGGACCAAAAGAATTCATACAGAGCATGATCCAGCCCCCAGTAAAATCCATACAAAGAGCCCCATTGACTTCAACAGGAGATGTAAAATCAGATATAAATATTTTAGGAGTTGTTTCTGTGTTAATGTCAAAATATTAGTCATAAAAATGACAGAGTTCTTTCTAAGATGTTGCACACAACTATATACATAGAACTTAATCCTGACATTCCATGTACAGACCTTCCATAGACCTCAGTCAGAGTTCTCCACAGGGAGCCATTGCTGGATCAGATTGTTATAAAGTAATTTAGGTTTTACATTTGAACACAAAAGTTACTCGGACTCATATTCTTATCTCCCATATAGACTATGGGCCAGGTTCATAAAATAAATCAGACTTCCATACATTTGAGTAATCAAAATTGTTTTAATTCTTGTAAGTAGCGTTTATTTGTTTGTTTCCCCTAGAAAATGAAAGTAGTTCTTCAGGCAGAACTATCTGACAATCTCTTTTTGCTGTTAAAATAGTGAAACTCCTCCTCCAAAATGGCAATGTTTACCCAGGACCAGTTTGTGAAAATTCACAGTTTGGATCCATCCTGTGGATCTCAATAATACTGCTACAAAATGTTGCACTTACTGTGGAAATAGTGACATTTCACTCTGTATGACTCTATTCAGAAATGTTTGCAAGAATGTAGTTTCAAAGATTCCTTTCTCCTGCATTTTTTTCTGTCTTCCACTTTCTGATTTAGTTTTTCAATGGCAATAAAAGCGGAGCTGCACATCTCGCTGTAATTTTTTTAAATAACAGCAATTTCTCATTGATCTTGGTCTATAGCAATAAACCTTTTTTTTTATTATACTCCCATGGAAGTACAGGCTGGGGACCGACTGGCTAAGCAGCAGTTCTGCAGAAAAGGACCTGGGTATCACAGTGGACGAGAAGCTGGATATGAGTCAGCAGTGTGCCCTTGTTGCCAAGGAGGCCAATGGCATATTAGGCTGTATTAGTAGGAGCATTGCCAGCAGATCAAGGGAAGTGGTTATTCCCCTCTATTCAGCAGTGGTTAGGCCACACCTGGAGTATTGTGTCCAGTTTTGGTCCCCCCACTACAGAAGGGGTGTGGATAAATTGGAGAGAGTCCAGCGGAGGGCAACAAAAATTATTAGGGGGCTGGGGCACATGACTTATGAGAAGAGGCTGAGGGAACTGGGCTTATTTAGTCTGATGAAGAGAAGAATGAGGGGGGATTTGATAGTAGCCTGAAGGGGGGTTCCAAAGAGGATGGCGCTAGGCTGTTCTCAGTGGTGGCAGATGACAGAACAAAGAGCAATGGTCTCAAGTTGCAGTGTGGGAGGACTAGGTTGGATATTAGGAAACACTATTTCACTGGGAGGGTGGTGAAGTACTGGAGGTGGTAGAATCTCCACAAGGCCCAGCTTGACAAAGCCCTGGTTGGGATGATTTAGTGGGTGTTGGTCCTGCTTTGAGCAGGGAATTGGACTTGATGACCTCCTGAGGTCTCTTCCAACCCTATGATTCTATGATTCTAAGTCAATGGCAAAGCTCAATGACTTTACCTGGTGCAAGCTCAGGCCACTAGTGACCGCTGGAGTCAGTGATTATTGAGTGACCCCTGCCATGTGACCTAGCTATTGCTAGCAGCAGAGTCTGTAGTTGGTCAAAAAATGGGGGGAAGGCTCTATGAACCTAACTAATTAATTACATATAAATACTGTTGTAGCAGGAAAACTCTTATGAGACCCATAGATACAGTACACAGCACAGTTAGGAATAATCTGTACAACTCTAGAACAGAAGGAATCTCAAAAGACAGCAACAAAGCGGTCACCATATAGGTACAAAAAAGCAGCTAGGTCAGTCCCCTTCACCCAGGCTGCTTCTCCAAGAGTGTCAGATGAATAGAGCTTCACCCCTGCAAGTGGAAGACAGTTGGGGAACAAATCCTGTCTCTTTCTGTATCATATCTCTCAGAATAGATAGCAGGGCAGTGAACTATGTACCTGAGTCTAGTTGCTCAGTAGAAGAGCAATATCCAACCTACTATACCCTCCCTCTCTGGGACTGATCTGTATGCGCCTTTCTTAGATGCATGGCAGAACAACAATTAAATAGTGTCAATGGGTCACGCTTGTGGAACAACTTCCTAATAATGCTTGCAAGCCTCCCTGCCCATTTTGAATGAGAGTAGCTAGAGAAGCACCTATCATCCCGGTGACTGGGCACATTATAAATACTTAGTATTGAAGCATTGCTTTAAGAAAATCATAGTAAATTTATTCTTTTCCTCATTTTATACCAGGGGTCGGCAACGTTCGGCACACGGCTCGCCAGGGTAAGCACCCTAGCGGGCTGGGCCAGTTTATTTACCTGCTGACGTGGCAGGTTCGGCCGATCGCGGCCCCCACTGGCCGTGGTTCACTGTCCCGGGCCAATGGGGGCGGCGGGAAGCTGCGGCAAGCACATCCCTCGGCCTGCGCCACTTCCCGCCGCCCCCATTGGCCCGGGATGGCGAACCGCGGCGAGTGGGGGCCACAATCAGCTGAACCTGCCGCGTCAGCAGGTAAATAAACTGGCCCAGCCCGCTAGGGTGCTTACTCTGGTGAGCCACATGCCGAACGTTGCCGACCCCTGTTTTATACCAAGACTCTGTAAAAAGATTATGCTTCTCTTAGGGACCTGCAATTTAAATATAACAATTTAAAGTATGTAGTGTGTGTGAGTCTGAAACTTCATGTAAGAGGAAAGAGACTGGTTTGAAAATAACTCCTTATAAAACCCATGAAGCATTTTATAACCATCACAGGTGAGTTGTTTCTCTAAACACAGCAGTCCAAATTACCAAGGATGAGTGTTGCCCAGACAACCACATATTAAAGACTAAGAAGGAGTTGGTACCACGATAAGTAGCCCTGCTGTGCAGCCAGGGGGATGCTGAGCAGCTGAGCAGTTTGTTGGGAGGAACCTCAACTCAAATGACCTAAGTGTGCAGAGAGATATTTAAGTCCTGAGAGTTTGTGTTGATAACTGGTAGCAACATCTCCTGACAGCACCATGAAATAGAAGAGAGGCATTTGCCACATTTATATTGCTATATAAAAACTATTTATCTATAGCTCTTGTTAATTTCTAAGCAGTGCGTGTGTGCGTGTGTGTGTGCACACGCGCACATATTTGGGATTATTGGTGGAGCTAGTAGACCACCTATTGTTAAGATTGCCTGACACTTCTTATTATAAAATCTTGTTTTCAGTTGCTTATAATTTTGCTATACTGTTTGAGTTGAAATTTTTCATGCTAGGTCTCTGTTTCAAGCTATTGGTTTTGTTTTTTTGTTTTTGTGTGTGTGTCTTTTTTTGGTTGTTTTTTGTGGGGAGAGTGGGTTGGTTTCGTTTTGTTTTATTTAGCCAAAATGGTTCCAATATTTCCAGGAATGAAACTAGGGAAAACAATATATTGTTTTGCCCATTTAAAAAATACTGATGACCTTTTCTTTGAAAAGCTATAGCATCCCCAGGCTATGCAGCAGGGCCGTGAAATTTGGCCTGGAGTGTCGTTTGTGTCAGGGAAAACACATCCACATTTGGCCAAGTTACAAGCCTTTGAAAAATCAGTTTGCACATAGAAAGTAGATTTCTTGCAAAGATTCTGTCCACACTGGGCATGCTCTAGCCTAAGTTAAGTAGATTTTTTTCCTGCAATTGCATTCTCTGGGCTGCTGCAGGCCATGCTGAATCCCAATACATATACTGAAAGACGGAGACTGTCTCTCCTGTGTTCTTATTGACACACACCCTGTGCTGGGCTCAGACAGTGTGGAGGAGGAAGCTGCTTGATTCTAATGCAGAGGGTGAAAGAGCTGGAGTGGGACTGGAAGGAGTTGATTGGGACAAGAAGTCTGGGGAGGAGACTGAGACTGGAGGTTGGTGGCAGGAGAGGGTAACTGGGACTGGGAGTTGGGGAGTGGGAGAGATATGAGAAGAAGAGAAACTGATGATAAGCTAGGGTGCATGAGGAGAACTGTAGCTGGATGGACAACCAGATTGAGAAAAGGACAATTAATTGAAGTTTCCAGAACACAGGCCCTGGTTGTAATGGGGGACTTCAATCACCCTGACATCTGCTGGGAGAGCAATACAGCAGTTCACAGACAATCCAGGAAGTTTTGGAGAGTATTGGGGACAACTTCCTGGTGCAACTACTGGAGGAACCAACCAGGGGCCATTCTCCTCTTGACCTGCTGCTTACAAACAGGGAAGAATTGGTAGGGGAAGTAGAAGTGGGTGGCAACCTGGGCAGCAGTGACCATGAGATGGTTGAGTTCAGGATTCTCACAAAAGGAAGAAAGGAGAGTAGAAAAATATGGATCCTGGACTTCAGAAAAGCAGACTTTGACTCCCTTAGGGAACTTATGGGCAGGATCCCCTGGGAGGCTAATATGAGGGGGAAAGGAGTCCAGGAAAGCTGCCTGTATTTTAAAGAAGCCTTATTGAGGGTGCAGGAACAAACCATCCCAATGTGCAGAATAGTAAATATGGCAGGTGACCAGCTTGGCTTAACAGAGAAATCTTGGGTGAGCTTAAACACAAAAAGGAAGCTTACAAGAAGTGGAAACTTGGACAGATGGCTAGGGAGGAGTATAAAAATATTGCTCAAGCATGCAGGGGTGTAATCAGGAAGGCCAAAACACAACTGGAGTTTCAGCTAGCAAGGGATGTGAAGGGTAACAAGAAGGGTTTCTATGGTAGGAGAATTGGTTGCTGGCCATTTGCAGAAAGAATCTCCTTTATGCCACCTGAATGGTCCGAAGGCCAGATCATAATGGAGACTGACTCACAATTGTAAGCAGTATATACACTACAATTCCCATCCCTGCCCCTTCGAGGGCTTGTTCACAAACCAAACTGTTTTATGGTTTCTGTCCTGGCCTTGGGTCAAAGCATGCTACCAATTTCCACTTACATAGAGGATCCCCCTGTGCAGAAATGTGGCAGGGGGAATAGTCACAATCCTTACTTCCTAGGATCCCACAAAAAGCCTGGCTCAGCACAGGGGAGTAAGGAAGGACTGGGCAAGCTGGGGCAAGGAGTCAGTAGCCCTGTTATGGGTGGGGCCAGGGCAGGAAGACACACATTGTCCACCTACTCTGAAGCTTACTTTGAGGCTCTATCACCTTTTCTGCCAAGCCACTGCTCTGGCTGAAGAGTAGACTGAGGGCAGAGAGGTGCAGAACATGTGCACAGTTGCCTTTCTATAGATGCCCTTGGATCTTTGATGTTTACCCTCCCCACTGGCTCCTTCTGTTGGGAAGGCAAACTCCATTCCCGTAATTGAGTGGGAATGAACTTTGTGAGGCAATAATTATAGAGATTTCTTCTCTCTTAGCCAGCTCTCTTGAGATTTTTCCACATGCAATCCATAAACATTTTGTTCTGAATAATAAAGATTCTCCACATTGGTGCTTTTTTTAAAAAAACACACAAAGAGAGCCTCTTTGTAGGTATTTGCTGCAATAGCTTTGCGTTTCATTGTTCTGGGAATAGGTAAATCCCATTCATTTCATTACATAGTTTAAAGTAAATACAAAGAAGGTATTCACCACTTAGCAATCTTGTATAATTGAATGCAGTAAGATACACTGAGGGGAGCCTAGACCTTTAGAAATGAATGAAATGATAGATAGGGAGGATGTTTGCCCTGAATATATGATAAAATCTGGCTTGCGTATGCAACATTGTCAGACACTTTTATGTTGTGGCTCAAATGCCACTGTTGTTCATCCATGGCTATACTGATTTCTATATTTCTCTTTTCAGATAAGGAGGCTGCAAGAGAAAACAAAATGATAGGCAACCAGTAACTAGGGCTTATTCTCTGTGCCCACAAATCAAAAAATGAACTTTAAGATGCTGAAATATTTTCATTTGTGAACAGCATAATATTTAGAGCTGAACTGGAACTTTGATTATACAGGCAGTGATAGAGGCCATAACCATGAGCTGTTAATATAGTGCCTGATCCTGATCCTATTGGCACAAATAGCCAAACTCCTATTTACTTTAATGGGTGTAGGATTGGTCCCAGAAATGGATGTTTTGTAAGGAGACACTTTATTCCACGCACTGACGATTGTTAAGTGATACCATTTCCCAAAATTCAGATGCCGGTCACAGCAGGAAAGACACTTTTGTCTTTCCAAAGTTTACAGATTTTCTTTCTTTAGTTTTTGAATGTAAATGTTCACAAAAACTATGTAATACAAATTTCAAGGGCTAAAGTTATTAAAATTATGCATAAACCTGAATAAATAATAGTTACTGTGGAAAATTGTCTTTTATCACATACTAATTCTTTCTCTCTAGTGATTAGAAAGAGGAATCTTAAATTAAATATTAAAATATGATAGGCTTTAACTGCTTATATTATCCCTATAATTATACATACGGGTACTCTGATCTACTAAGGAATAATATATGCTTGTCTTCAACTGGTAGAGACAGAGGGAAGATGGAACAAGACAAGGCCAACTAACCAAGCAGAACCAGACAAAACAAAACTAGATAATAAGTAACTCACATTATTTCTCTCTTTAATACTAAATAGCACTTGCAAAACATTAGACAAATATAATAATATTAATACTCTGAAATAATATTGAATAACAATGAATGTTGTATGAATCATACAAAATACACATCACTTAAAGGGCCCCAGACTTTGTCTGTGAACATGCACACAGAGATTCTATAGGGTGCTTAATTTGCATTCAGTCAGTTTTTGGGTCATCACTTATTGCAACAGAAGTGTTTTCCTCACATCATATGTAAGACAATACAACCCTCCTTGTTTCCAGATCCTCTATCACATTAAAGTCATAAATAACACATTATATACTTGCCCAATATCGCTTGTCCATGTAAGAAATTTCTGTATTTGTCATAGGGTTGTTATGTAGTTGTGAATAGGAAGGGCAATAACCTCTGTGACCATGGTGAATGAAATGGTCAATGATATAGTCTTCCAATCAATGTGCGGTCCACACTATGGTCCACACTTTTGAGGGTCTCTGTTCTGTTGAAAGTTGGGCTCTGAGATAGCTAACAATATTATTTCAAGAAAGCTCACCCTGGGGTCACATATTTATTGTCAATGATTTTGCCTCTCTGGGGCCCCAATCCAGCAAAGGACATAAGCTCATGCTTAACTTGAAGCACATACAGCATCTTATTGATTCCAGTGGGACTATGCACATGCTTAAAGTTAAACATGAGCTTATGTCCTTTGATTGAGGTCTGTGAGAATTCTTCTATTTTCAATATCCAAGGTCACATTTGAATTTGGTAGTAGTGATTATAAGGTTAAGATTATAAAACAGCGAACCACGGCCACTGGGAGCTGCAGGGGGCCATGCCTGCAGACGGTCAATGTAAACAAGCCGTTTTGTGGCCTGCCAGTGGATTACCCTGACGGGCCACGTGCGGCCTGCGGGCCGCAGGTTGCCAACCACAGCTTTAAAGTGTATGACTAAAAGCTATTTAGGGAGTTGATAATCAGGTGTTCTCCAGATAAAGAAAAAAACCCAACACCTCAAAGCAGGTGTGGCCCAAATTCAATGGGCTATTCATTTGCATCTGAGGTTGGAGCAGAAAAAAATAATTTGCATAGTATCAATTACCAGTGTGGGAGGAAACAGCATGGAGCCTTTCTTCCAGACCTCATGGCTCCTTTACTTAGCATGAATGAATGAACTTTATCTGGGGGTACACTTCAGAAGAAGACATTTCAAGGTTCACTTGAACTATAAAGAGAAGGGGAGTTATCCTTCACCTTAGGAGAAAAAGAAACCAAGCAATTTGAACTCTGTGATGGGTCCTGGCCAAGCCGGCCAGTAAAAAGCAGGAAAGGAAACTGTAGGTTAGAGAAACCATCTTGAACAAAGACTGGATCTTGCTAGATTAAGTTTTAGACTTTTAGAAGTGTGTTTTCGCTTTTATTTGCCATCTCTACCTCTATTCCTTTTACGTGGTATCACTTAATCCATGTTCTTTTGTTAATTAACTTGTTTTGTTTTCATTATAAATCACCCGTGCTGTGTAAGTTCAGTACAGTGTGTGCTTCTAGAAAGCTAACTGGTTGGAATGTTATACTGTCTCGGTAGAGGCAGTGAAACAAATATTTTTTTTTTCTGTGAGGGTCCAGTGAGAGGGACTGGTCCCTGCAGGAGGATGATTTTGGAAGGAATTTGGAGCTGGAATGGTCAGACTTCCAGGAATCTCCAAGCTGGGGCAAGCCAGGATGAGGCCTGTTGGCTGCTGGCAGGCTGTTGGGGTCAGTGGTCTGAACCAAAGCTGCACAGTCACAGTGTTACAAGGCAGATGTTGACTGAACCCCTTACTGGCCTAGACGAATCCCAAAATAGCACACCCATATAGACTGGAACTGAAGAAAATGTTTGTAGGAACCACAATATAGTGAAGCCATCAATAATTACAAAAATCTAATATTTAATTTATAAACTCAATCTACTATAATTTTGTTTAGAATTTTTTAATACATCAAACTAGCAGTACATGTGTTACTGAATTACAGATAATGAGACAAGCTTCTGGTGCACTGAATTAATTATAACGTCCACAGCAACATGATTAGAATAATTATGCATAAACTAAATTTTCTGTTTTCTTTTCCTAACATGGATACTTACAAGAAGAGGACAAGGGATTCCACCAGATACTTCACTAGATGTCTAATACTGCAAATGTCTTTAAAGGGCTTAAGAGAGACAATATGGCTACAATGCGGCTACAACTACAATGCAAACAACTTTAAAATCCTTGGACAAGTGAGAACGTCTTTCAAAATGCCTAGTAAATAGGAAAATAGAATTGCATATAATGACCCTGATCCTGAAAGCTTATATACTATGGCACAGAAAGCTCCACAATAGTTAGATAGTTTATACAAATCTCTTAATTCTGCAGAATTGGACTGGAATCCCTGCTAGATCTTCAACATCTTTTTTGAGATTGGATGACCGGTACTGCCCACAATATTGCAGACATGTACTCACTGTCAGGGACTGCGGAATGCCATTTAAAGTAGGACTCATGGATTTGGGTACAAAGTTTAATTTTGTTGCTTCCATACGCATTGCTTTGTATTTATCAACATTGGATTCATTTGCCATCAAGTTTCCATTTACCTAGTTTGCATCGGCTTCTGAAGTTCCTCATAGTTCTCTCTGATCTTGATTAATGACTGTGTCTTAGTGTATATATTTCACACTGATGTCATAGGGTGGCCTCCTCCAGGGCACCCCATCATGGTCTGGGGTCACTCTGCAGGATGCCTGCCATCAATCTCCCCCCTCTTCAGGACTCCCCAACTAAGCTCCACACAGATCAGTCTTGCAGGGCTTTTATTTATTCTCCAAAAACCAACAAAACAAAATGCAAATAAGAACATTAGATAATTATTCTGCTGTTGTTAGTATCTGCCCTGCGTATATTTCCTCCGGGGCTATTGCTAGCCTCCTGTCCTGGGTAGGTCCTTTATTTCTCTACAGTTCCTCCAACTCTCTCAGCCCTCCCCTCCCCCCACTCACTTCCACTTTATTCTACTCTTGATAGGGAATCAGATGATCCCTGCTCAGATGTGCTTCTGCAGTCAGTAGGGTTGGCTGAACCCAGTCCTCTAGCCCTTAAAGGTGCAAGCCTCCGATTTACAAATACCTAGTACAATGGGCACATAATCTTGGTTGGGGCCTCTAGATACTACTATAACACAAATACATATTTTTTTAAACTATAGAGATCCATCTATTTGCAAGTAGTACTATTATTGAACAGTTTACAGATTTTACTTTGTTTGTGGGTATAAAGAAACAAGGTACTTTTAAAATTTGCTGGACTCTCGAATGCAAGTTAAACATACTGCTTACACATATAAGCTATAGCTTGGTTTGGTTAATATCTTAGGAACCAATTCAGCAAGGTACTTAAGCATATGCCTAACTTTAGTCATGGGAGTATTCCCATTTAAGTTACTGGGAGTGATCCCATGATAAAAGTTAAGCATGAGCTTAAGTACCTTTCTGAATCTGAATTTACAATTTCTGTTTTACAAAAAAAAAGTTACTCTCCTTTTCTGGCCTTTCTCCTCTGCTAGCCCATCTCCCTGTTACTATCATAAGAAAATAGTGCCTTTCATTGAGCTGAATATCAAGATTTATTGACCCATGGTGAGAGATAATGATCTTGAGGGGCAATAAATTTTGATGCTCACAAAAACGTTAAGTCAATCCAGTAAAGTGATTGCTCAGGAGATCAATAAAACTCAGTTCTTTAATGGAGGAGTGTCCTAGAGAAGGTGGAGCAGAACTGTACACAGTATATTTGGGGATACTTTGGGACAGTCTCTTAAGACAAGAAGTTATCTAATAAATAAACTCCCATACTTGTTTCACTATATGTTCGCTACATATACCATGAATGGCTTCAATGTAACTGGAAATCTTTCCATTATAGATGATGTATGCTTTTTTTTTTCCTTTTAAAATAGCGTGTGAGATGAGGAAAATTTACAGTTCTGAAAAAAAAAGCTATTGCTTAGCTCCTAAAAACTGATTAATATCATATCTCAGAAGTGATTAATTTTATCCCTGAATTCCAGGGCAGCCAGTTGGGATGTGCTTTTCTGTATGAAGTGTGATTGGCTGGCTTTGATCCAGACATCAGTATTGTTCACTATAAAGACTTGCATGGCTTCATATATATGTAGATTTTAAGGCAAGAAGGGACCATTA
Organism: Chrysemys picta bellii; assembly: GCF_011386835.1. Taxonomy (NCBI): domain Eukaryota; kingdom Metazoa; phylum Chordata; order Testudines; family Emydidae; genus Chrysemys; species Chrysemys picta. The sequence goes on from NC_088791.1 coordinate 229,033,998, forward strand.
AATCAACTAATTTGACCTCCTTTATATCAGAAGCCAAAAAATTTCACTCAGTTACCTGTGCATTGAGCCAAAAACTTGTGTGTGACTAAAGCATATCTTTCAGAAACTTATCCAGTTTTCACCAAAGACTCCGTTAAGAGATGGAGAATCCACCACTTCCCTTGGTGGAATTGTTAATTGCCCTCACTGTTTAATATGTGTGCCTTACTACTAATTTGAATTTGTCTGGCTTTGACTTCCAGCAATAACTTCTTGTTATATTGTTCTCTGCTAGATTAAAGAGACCTTTGGTACCCAGTATTTTCTCGCCATTAAGGTACTTATAATCAAGTCACCTATTAATCTTTTTTATAAGCTAAACAGACTGAACTCTATAAATCTATCCCTGTAAGGAATTTTCTCCAGCCCTTGACTCATCTTTGTGGTTCTTTACTGCATCCTCCCCAATTTTTCAACATACTTTTTAAAATGTGGATGTGTGGGCTGGTGTGTTGGTGCAACAGTACACCCTGTGACCAGGTGGATCACTGTACCTACATTTGCTTGGTCTAGTGGAGCTGCCAGTAAGTTCCTGGTCCCCACGGGGTCTCAAAACCCCTTTCTGTTCTTAAGACTCTCAGAGAATAGTTAGGGGAAACCAAGCCCTCCCACTCCACTGGGTTTCAGCTCAGGGCCCATAATCTAGACAGGCAGAATCAGGACCCACTGACTCTGGCCATGCCCAGAACTCCTTCCAACCTCCTCTGGTTTCTGTAGGCTTTTCAGCCTGTTGGTTCAAAAGTCGCTTCTCTAGCCTGCTTGCTCCTCTGGCAGCTGCCCCACCCCTCTGCTGTACATGAGTACAGTTCTGAGATCAGATTCATAGTAGAGATGCTGAGCTTAGTAGTTGCAAAGAGTTCTTTCAGAATAAGTCCATAGGTTACAGTCCAATGTTCATATCCAGCGTGATCCAGGTGGGACTGGAGATCTCAGTCTTACGATTCAAGCTTCCCCTGCCTAAAGCATCAAGCGGATCTGAGCAGGGGTGGCAGGTTTGTATAATTTTTGGTGGTGCCCAGAATGGGTCCAAGTTCTGCCCCCCCCCCCCCATAGTCTCACACACATGCCTAAGGCTCTGGGAGGGAGTTTGGGTGTCGGAGTGGGTTTGGGGTGCAGGCTCTGAGAGGAATTTTGGGTGTGGGAGGGGTGTGGTCTCTGGGACGGAGTTTGGGTGCTGGGTGCAGGCTCTGGACTGGGACAGAGAGTTGGGGGTACGGGAGAGGTTGTGGGTCATGGAGTTGGGCTGTGAATGAGGAGTTTGGGGTGCAGCAGGCAGGCTGCCCTGGGGTTGGGGCAGGGGGCCAGAGAGGAGGACTCCACCCAGCCCTCTCCCTGCCAGCAGCAGCGAGCTCCAGGGGAGGAAGGGGAGGAAGGGGGGTGAGAGGAAGAGGAGGGGGAGGGGGAGGAGTGGTGCCCTCCCCAGACCCCCCAGCAGGACACTCTCCCAAGTCCCCCCAGGCTGCTGCTCAGGAGGCCCAGCAAGGATAAGCCCCTGCTCAGAGTCGACTCAGAATCGCCTCCCAGGGGTGGGGTGGGGGACTGCCATGTGCCTGTGCCTGCCAGGCTTTTCCCTTCTTTCTGACCACACATGACCCAAACCCCGTGATGGATGTACCTACACAAAGACAGGGAGAGAGAATAAAAAACAGAAAGAAAACTCTAAAATTAAATCTTTTTAAAACAATAATTTCACATCATAACATTATGAAATATTCAATATATATTATTGCAGTTACTTTTTCATAATAATTGAAAAAGTATTGTATGGTTAGTAAATATTATTACTGCATTATATTTCTGTGAATAAAAATGTGTTTAACGTGTTGTTATCAAGGTTTTATTTCTATCCATTGGCACTGTACCTTTGCATTCGCAAAGGAATTTTCATCTGCAACTAAAGAAATTAAAGGAATTAAGATTGTATTGTCATTTAGGGCAAAATTGTGAGGCCCTTACTTTATATTTACTTAATGCTTACTAAGGGTATATGTACACAACAGCAGTTACAGGGCTGCACCTGTGCTGTTGTAACAACATAGTGTGGACGCTTCCTACATCCACGAAAGGGTTTTTTTCTGTCAATATAATTAACCCACCTCTCTGAGAAGGGTCGTTAAGTTGACAAAATAATTCTTCCATTGGCCTATCTGTGTCTACAGTGAAGGTTAAGTTGACCTAGCTGTGTTGCACAGGGCACAACATTTCTCACAATATATCTAAGTGATATAGCTAGATGGATCTAATTGACTTCTGTGGGAGTTTGACTATGTAAGAAAAAGTGAATTGAAACTGAATAAGGACCTCAAGAATTGGTACTTAGTGGCAATGACAATGGCCCAATCTCCAAATAAGAAGGGAGAAACGGTATGGCCTTTCCATTCCCATTCCCATTCCCATGCCCAAACACACACACACACACACACACACACACACACACGTCAAAAACAACAAGGAGTCCTTGTGGCACCTTAGAGACTAACAAATTTATTTGGGCATAAGCTTTCGTGGGCTAGAACCCACTTCATCGGATACAGACTAACACGGCTACCACTCTGAAACCTGTCAACACCACACACCAGATACAGTGTATTTAATCTAGCAGAAGTTACATGGTAGTCTTATGTAGGGTCAGGGTAGCTGAATTTATATATACCAAACCACAATCCCATCCTGTTGTTTTGGTTTAGTTATTAAACTAATGTAGTTTACTAGGCTGTTCCAATTCAATTAGAAACCTGTATATAAAAAAATGGTTTTAGAACAAAGAAAAACTTTTGTAGCCATTTAGTGGAAAATAACAATAGTTAAAGCCAATCATTGCTAAAGAAGATTGATTGTAAGGGCCCTTTTGGGTACACTCCAGTGTAAGCCCAGGCTCAGACTCAAGCCTGAGTCCACAACCTCCTTCCATCTATGTAGAAATCTCTCAGACTTGGGTTTGGACCTAGGGTCCTAAGAGCCTGTGGGTATGGAGAGTCCAAGCCTGGGTCAAGCTGTGATGCAGGGTTTGAGACCTATTACATTGCAGTGTAGACGCAGCAGCACATGACTCATGTCTTGGGAATCCACCAAAAGTATCCCACAATCCCATGGGCCAACTTTCTTTGTCCTCTCTATCCCAACAATCTCTAATCAATTCAATTGAAAATGGAAGCCAACCCCCTTGGCATATAGCAGCAGCTCAGTGCATCAGTGTTAACCTTTCCGTTGTCTTCTGATCACTAAGCTACAAATACACCATCAAAGAGCCTTCTGTGTTTGCAATGGAGACTGATCAGAACAAGCTTTTGCAAAGCATGCTGCCTCACGGTCACAGAGCAGAGCAACATTTTGGTGAATTTCCAGTGTGAGGCCAGAAAAAAGTGCACATTAGCAAAATACCAGGCATGGCCACACATATTAGCAGATAGCTAAAAAACTGGCAACTTTGCAAATTTTCCAAACTGGTGAGCAGTGCAAGGAGCAAATTAAGAGACTGGAGAGCAAGTACCAGAAGACCAGGGACCAGAATTGCACCTCTGGCAACTTGCTGACCTTTTGTCCATTTTATGAGGATTTTGACTGGGTATTGGGCACCACCCAGCTTGAAGCCAACCATGGTGCATGATGACCTAGTCATCTAGGATGGTGCCCTGCTGCCCCCTGAATCCAGCATGGAGACTGACGCAGGCCAGCTGCAGGCTCCAAGTGAAGACCATGAAGTGACTCTGTTGTTGCAGCCAGTCCCAGAGTATGATGTGGAACAGGATCAGCAGCAAATTTAGGTCCATACTTGGAGAAGCTATTTGATTGTCCCCCTCCCTCCAGAACACCCCATGGCAAAGCCTGCAGCAAACCTGGGGAAGATAGAAGCTGCCCCAAGCCTGGTAAGTTTGTGACACCAATTAAATTTCATTACTACAGTAACGGGAGGGATTTCAGCTCTATGAACCATTGCAAATTTTATGAGACGCCCCGTCAACCAGCATGTATCTCCTACTGGTGGTTCATATCCCAGTGTCTTGGCATCACCCTGTTCTTCCACCATGAGGAGTTCAAAGTGGCGAGCAGGAAATGCAAACAACAAAGAACAGCTTTAAAGAATATTATTACTGGAAAGGCATTGATTTTTGCTAGGGTCATTCCTGTTTTCCTTAAAATAATAATGGCTTTAAGTTTGCCACTCTGTAATCACTCAATGGTCTGCAGAGCCAAATGGGAAGAGTGAAATTTCAATTAGATGTAGTCCATGCAGTCCACGAGTGACAAAATCATTTCTCCCAAGTCTGACTGGGATGTCAACTTTTGTCCAGAAATGTGCCATGGGCAGGAGTGGAGTTTGGTGTGCTTGTGTGCAGCCATAACAGAGTCAGGTGTAAGCTAACACAGTATCCTGTTGATTCCCTCATGGATTCTGACTCTATCTGGGTTGCTGATAGCTGCAAACGTTTCCTGAAATAGGAACTCTGGATAGGTAGTCACGTTCCAGGGAAAGATATATTTTCCAGGGCCAGCTTGGTAGCTGACAAGTCCACTCCCCTGATAGATGTGCTGTTCAGTCACTATATATTTAAATACTTCAGCTGCATACACTGCATGTTTCCCACCAGTTATCCCACTTGGAATAACATCTCTCTTTGTCAGTAGGGTGCCAAAAGAACAGTTATGGCCTCCAAAATGTGAAAGGCCTGAAATGATAGGAAAAGCCTTTTGTAGCAAGGCCACTTGCCCTCCCCTGCCCACAACCAACCCAAGTAGTTATGCAACTTTTATAAAACAGAAACAACTTGTAATTTTAAGTTTACCATTGTTGCTATAGTTCTATAACTTCAGGCTGTGTCCAGAAAGACTCTATAGACTGATGCATCCTTTCACAATAAATTGTGCTTTAGTTTTGAAATATAATATTTTATGTCCTTGAAATTCCACAAGAATTAATTCTATGCTCTTCCACTAAGTTATTTTAGACAATAATCCATTTCGTGTCCTATTTCAGGACCCTCAACCTCTACCGACTGCTGTGCATCCACAACTTGACCCCTGGCCCAATGTACCTTCCCGGAATGTTCCAAGCGGAAGAGGTTCCATGATGAAGTTATGGTCAAAATTCTTGAGAGGGCCAACAAGCAGGTCCAGTACCAGAGCAGAGGGACTTAAGGAGAAGGAGCATGCCAAGAGGCAGGAGGAAAGGCTGAGGCTCACTGCGCAGCTGGTGAACAGGATTTCAGCGAGGGAGAAGGCACTTGCAACACAGTTCCTAGAACAGGAATGGTGACTAAGGGAGGAGGACTGAGCTTAACAGAGAGAAATGTTTGAGCAATTCATCTCCATCATGGCTGGAAGGTATCAGCTCCTGTTACTTCTTCTACACCATGGCCTGATCTCTTCCCCCTCCCACACTCCCCAGCAATGTACCCTCAGTCCAGAAATAATTGGGACAACTCCATGTCAGGGTGGCTCATGCAGTTATTATTAAATGAGTGGGTGGGCAGGGCAACTAAACCCTATGTAGCCTTCCTTTCTGAACTCCTCTCCTGTGGATACCTCCACCCCCTCTTCCACACCAAGTGTATGGAAAATAGGGAAAGAAGGGAAAGGAGGACGTGGGGCCAGTAGTAGGGGGTTTGTGTGGGAGTTGCACTGTTTCCTGTATGTTATTTGTTTTGTTTTGGAAATGTTCTTCTCTTACTTGTTACTGAATGCTGTAATGGCAGCTGCCCTGCCTAGCTATGGGTGACTGTAGTACTGTTAAAACACATATTTACAAATAAAGCCTTTTATGTGATCAAGAACATTTATTGCTATCATTGCAGCCCATCATACAATCATGATTTGAGATAATAAAGCTAAAAACATGATCAGGAGCAATAATTTATTACTAAGCAAACACTATTCCTCTACATAGTTAGGCATAGCGATTCACACTTCAGAATCTTCCTAATATGAATCCACAATGTGATTCATCCCCCCTCTCCCCCAGTTCATCATTCATCATGTCATTCATAAGTATCTTGCATGGCAATCAACCCCCTGCCTCTCCCAGCACTGACCCCTCCCGCAAGCATTGTAGTACTTACAGGTACTATTCTGCCTCTTTCACTGAGCCATGCAAGTCCATAAGGTTGGAACACAGACCATCCATGACTTCTGTTGCCCAGGTACATCCAGCTCCTGCTGTGGTAGGTGCATTTGAGCATACTGATTCAGCAGCCCTTTGCTGTCATAGGTCCATTCAGGAGGAAGTGGCTCACCTCCAGTTTCACAAACATTGTAAAGAGCACAGCAAGCCACAATAATGTGGACAGCATTGATGACACTGGCATCCAAATGGGTCTGTAGAAATCTGCAACAGGATTTCAATCACACAAAAGCACATTCAACAACCATTCTATACCTGCTGAGAGAGTAATTAAAACTTGTTTTGCCAGGGCCTCTGAAATCAGGATACAGTTTCATAAGCCAAGGCAAAAGGGGTCCCCCAGAACAGCACTGAGGACAGTATCTCCATTTATGACAATGTCATTTGGTGGGAATAGTGTCCCAGCCTGACCATGAATGTAGACTCCCAATTGGTGAAAAACTCTGGCATCATGACCTTTTCCACTGCAGCCCACATTGACATTCATAAATCAGCCTCTGTGGTCCACAAGGGCCTGCATAGCAATGGAGTAGGTCCATTTGTGGTTTATATATTGATGTACTCCTTGAGGAGGGCAAACTAAATGCATGCGAGTCCCATCAATGAAACCCCATTCCATCAAAACCAGCAATTATCTCAGGAATGTCTTTAATGCCCACAACCTTGGGGTAAACCACACACCCAATTACCTGAGAAACCTCTGGCACCACCTTACCCCCAGTCAACTTTCCAATGCCAAAGAGATTGCCAACGGACTTGTAGCAGTCTGGGATATCCATCTGCCAGATGGCTGTAGCAACCCACTTCTGGATTGAAAAGGGTGATCTCATTTGCTGGCAGGTTAGGGCAAGCTACTCACAGAGCTACAGAAAGTTCTGGACCCACTGCTGGTCATCCCAGTTCTGAATAACGATGTGATCCCACCAGTCTGTGTCTGCGACCCTGCCCTAGATGTGCTGGTCTATGCAGGGGGCCTCAGCAGCTATATCCAATGTACTGAGCAGCATCAACCAATGTGAATCTGCCATGCCAGAGTACTCTTCCTTCTCTGCCAGCCCTCCTCCCTCTGTTCCATCATAAAGTCTGTCAAGTACCTTTGGTGGCTCAGAAAACACTGCTGAAATGTCCACCAGCCACATTTCAGGAGGTACTAGGGATTCTGGGATATGATTGATTTGAATCAGGTCTTTGCGCTGCAGTGTGGACACCAGTGCCCAGGTTCAAGCCCAGGTTAGAAAATTGTTGATGTATGGTTAAGAATTAGTGTAGACACTCAAGCCCTGAGTTCTCTAACATGGGTCAGCTGACTCAAGTCCCACTAACCCTGGGCTTACATTGCAGTGTAGCTGTGCCCTTTGATTCCCTTTCTACATCTATGTAGCCAGAGGAAACTTCAGGTTATTAAATTAAAATGTAAGAAAAACTGGCAAGCTGGATAAATGCTAATAGTATAAACAGATCAGGATGAATGTTTAACTTTTGGATGAAATTAGGGCAATACTCCATCCATCCTGTTCCAAATCACTGCTTATTTGCCAGAAGGTTAAGAGGTTGCTAACTTTGCAAAGTTTACAAAGTAGGTCTTTCTCTTGCTCTTTCAGACATAGGTGCTGGAGAACCCATGGAAAAAAAACAGTGGGTGCTCAGCACCCACTGGCAGGCCCTGCCGAACAGCTCATCTCACACTCCCCCAGTGCCTCCTGCCTGCTTTTGATCAGCTGTTCAGCAAGAGCAGGAAGAGGCGGAGCAAGGGCGGAGCACACTCACACGAGGGGGTCGGAGGAGGTGGCGTAGGTGGGGAGCCGGGGCAGGAAGAAGCTGGGTGGAGGCAGGGCTTTGGGGGAAGGAGTGGAGTAGGGAAGGGGCCTGAGGCAGAATTGGGGTCAAGAACCCCCGGAGAAATCAGAAAGTTGGCACCTGTGCTTTCAGACACGTATTAAAGGATGATACGTATTGTTAGAACATAAATAAAAAAGGATAATACTTAAGCTTTACTGGGCCAGATTCTCAGCTGTTGTGATTTGGGTAGCTGTATTGACTTCAATGGAGTTATTCCAATTTACTCCAGCTGAGGATATGACCCATCATATTTAAAGTTATTTCAAATTCATATCTGTTTGAAGTATACTTCTTAAACTTATACTTTTTATTCTGAAACTCTCTTTTAATTGGAGCTCTATGAAAGTATTTATTCCATGATGATGTTCAAGAAATAAACCCTGTAATTTGGTTTCCAAATTCTGGAAGCTAACCATGCCTTCCTGGTTTGCTTGGAGATTTGGTCGGGGGGAGAATGGTGAGTGAACAGATCAGAGGGCAAAAGTCTGAACATGATATTCACACACTTTTCAGACACGTTGGGTTTAGGTTCCTGAGCAGCCAAACACATCACATCTAGAAGGCAAAGATATATCAGATCTGAATGTTTCACAAAGTTCCAATCTCAATGCGTCCAGGTTAGTTGTGGTTCAAGATTTTAGCTCTCTCTTCCATACAAAAGTTGACTTGGCAGAGTTACTGACATAAGGGTTTCCTAAATTTCTGCTGAATTTCAAGTTGCTTCCTAATCCAGTGTAACAATCACAATATTCTCCATGTTGCTACCTCGTAATTTCAAGTAGCTATACCAGGGTGCCGCTTGTGTTGTTTCAGAAAAACGCCCACAATTACATCCTTCCCCCTGCAGGGGACTAGGACTAAGCACAAAAGGCTGTGACTAAGGATATGCTAGTTTTATAGTTCAATGGCAGCCGGAATGATCGAGCTCTTTCATCAAGCCTTTTATTTCCCGATTAGTTTTGTCCATGCATGCCAGCACCAAAACAAGAGAAAGGCTAACCCTTCTTCAAAGGAAAGCAAATGTTTGCTTACCTAGTATATACATGTGTTCCCATTTGATAAATACAGTTGAAACTAAGAAAAATTGCAGGCTGCAGGAATCTCCGTTCAGTGTGGCACTGAAAAGAGACTGCAAAGGCAGTTTTCAAGTCCTTATCTGCAAAAGGAAAGAGATGATTGCCTTAACCTTTGTTATCAGTATGAGCCCTGCTTTAATGCTCATAAAGCTCAAAAGGACTTACAAAGTGGAGAAAGGCAGGGCTAGATGGGCTGCATTTTTCTGTCAAAGGACTAGCTCTTGAACAGAAGAGCCTCTGTGAAAACTGAAGTAGTGTATGTTCAAATATAGGGAAACAGTGCCTCTCACAGGTTTAGTCATATAGCAATTTACTCTAGCACTGTAGCTTAAATACAAAAGACAAGGTCAGCACTAATGTGTCAGGCTTGCTTTCATAACATTCATAAAGACTGCTGCAGATGAGAAATTTGCCACTGGTGTGTTCTTCCTAATCTAATTATTATAACACTTTGTAGAGGTTATTACACAGAATATTCTTAATTCTCAAGTGTCAATTAAAAAATAAGAAAAAATCAAAGCTTCAGCTCTCTGACTCCCACACATTTAATTTTATTTCCTTTACCCCATCTAAAAAAAGAGGTCATCAAGAATGTGTGCCTGACTCTTCAGAATTGGAGAGACAAGGTGGGTCAGGTAATATCTTTTATTGGACCAACTTCTGATGGTGAGAGAGACAACCTTTTAAGCTTACACAGAGCTCTTCTTCATGTCTGGGAAACTTGAGTGTCATAGCTAGCTCTAATAACAACTTTAAGTACGTACATATTATGAATTTGTAAAATTTGTCTCTCTTACCCATTTCCTACTACTGCCAATTGCTAATTTGATCCACATTTTAAATTCTTTCCCTCTAGCCTCTCTTGATCCCCTTTGCCTTCATTGTTCTCTCTTTTCTTTTCTTGTGTTCTTTGACGTCCTGATTCAGTCAGATATTTAAGCATATGTTTAACTTTAAGCACAATATTCCTTTTGAAATCAATGGGACTACACATATGCTTACAATTACACACATTCTTAAGTACATTGATGAAGTGGGACCCTAACATCTGTCTACTCCCTTAGTCTTCCCTTCTTAATCTCCTATCTTCTCACCCACAATAATTTTTGTCTCCTTCAACCTTCCAAATCTGCCTCTCATTCCTCACTCCCTTAATTTTCCCCTTCATTATAAATTATTTTCTTTTCTAACCAGTGTTCTGGTTCCCTCTCTCCAAAATCTACTTATCCCTCCATCTTAGTCCTGCTCCTTCCCTCTCCCCTAGTCTCAGCCTTATGTCCTAGCTGCTCACCTCTGTCCAGACATCTGTCTTCTTTCAGTCCCCAGCTATGGACATCTCTGTTCAGTTCCATTTTCTGCAGCCACGGTCCCCCTCTCTCCAGTCACCATCAGCACTTCTGTGATTAATTCATTGATTACCCAGAAGCCTGTCAAAATGGGTACCCATTCCCAGTGCTGAGGGAAATAAGCTAGCCCCAAATTGGAAAGTGAAGGGAATTTGGAATCAGTATTAAGATGGTCCCTACCAACACTCCTTCTATTTACTTCCATTGAGGAGTGGAAGTGGGTGGACTTGGCACCTGGGTTATCTCCCATCAACTGGGAGAATGACTGACATATTTACAAGATCCCCACTCTGAGATGAATACAGCTGGAAGAGTACAGTGATGTGCTTATAACTATAAGCTCCAGAGGGTTCTGGAAGTAGGGTGACTGTTCCATGTAATTATTCCACCTGCTCCAACAAAAATAATCCAAATCTGAATGGCTGATCTTCTTTCCCAATTCTGTATTCTGTGTGGTTGCCAGACCTTTCAAAGGCACCCATGTGGTTGGGTGCCACTTGATCTGTCACGTTCAGGTTCACAATTGTTTTCTTGGATAGCTCAGTGTTGCAGCTCATTCACATTCTGGGCCTGGCTTTGCTAGGAAATTACATCCACATTTCCTCTTCTTTTTGTTCCTTCTTCTCTTTTACCTCTGGTTGCTATTCTTCCTCACTTGTTATCATGTGCGTGGCAAGAAATACACCTCTACCCCGATATAATGCGACCCGATATGACACTAATTCGGATATAACGTGGTAAAGCAGCGGCTCCGGGGGGGAAAGGGTGGGCTCTCCGGTGGATCAAAGCCAGTTCGATATAACGCAGTTTCACCTATAACACGGTAAGATTTTTTGGCTCCTGAGGACAGCGTTATATCGGATTAGAGGTGTACAAAGTTCCCTTCACTTTGTGGTCTGAAAACTTAAATGTTGTGAGGTAGAAAGTAGCCTAGAGTCTTTTAGTAAAGGTAATCTAGAGGTTGTTGTAAATATGTGGGTTAGACACTCCTTTTTCTGTAGGCCTTCACACATAATTTCTCCCCTTCCCTAATGTATTCATCTCTGTTCCCTTAAAACAGATCCATGACGGCCTCTCCCTCCTCCCTATAGACAGATGTATCACTGATTCTTCCAGCTCCCTCTTTAACCAACTTTATACATTTCAAAAAGATATAGAATCTATCACCTGAGTACCCAGAGGGGGGGAAAGGATAATAAAAAGAAATGAGGAATGATATTTCAAGATGAATTATTTACTGGCAATCAATAAAGAGACTTTTTTACTGTTATTAACCATATTTGTCTTATAAATTTTACATTTAATGTTACAGAATACTGACTTATAAATAATCATTATAGCTTGTGTACCTTATTGTACTCAGTTGAATTGTATTGATAATATATAATATTGTGAAATTAAAACCAGTATTTTTGAAAAATGACACAGATGGCAGATTATAAATAATTATATAGGGATAAACCCTGCTCCAACCAACGTAACAAGGGTGAACAGAGACTCTCCTTAATGTGTTCTCTGAAAAAAGATTTCTGTTGGCTAGGGCAGACATCCTCAAGGCTGGGACAGGTGATGCACATTGGAGTTCACCTTGTTGTTCCTCTAATAGCATTTACTGCATAGCTCTTGCTGCTTTCTGTAACATAGTCCTAATCAAAAGCCCATTGAAATGAATGGAAAGATTATCTTTGACCTCAGAAGGCCTCGGATCAGGTCCCATATGTGCCAGGCAGCGGGGTGCCAAACAGGGCCCTAACCCTTAGTCCATTCCCATTTGGTTATGTGGCGAGCAGGCAAGGGCATTAGAAGGCCATCTCTCCTAGTATTATCTTGGGGACTATGGAAGAATTATACCCTTCTACTAGTACAAGGTGAAAAGGACCTTTCTTATGCCTTCTCCCCTAAGGAAGCAGAGGGTAAAATTTAGCCCATCATTTCTATCATTCAAAACACTTGAACTATCAGGTTTTCCAGGCCTATTTGTTACTATAGGTCAAAATACTTTAAATCCCTATCAAAGACGCATTACAACTATAAGTTTGGTTTTAGTCATTTTTGAAACATTCAAGAAACTCCTTTCCCATTTATATCACTCCTGAAAGATATACTACTATCGAAAACAAACTGAGCCCAAAAGACAAAAGGAGATTCGAATTAAATATGAATGTTATATTTCAGATGGGAAGATATATAACTATTCTTAGTAGGCAGTATTTCCACACCACTGTAAAAGGTACAGTAAAACATAAGTGCCTTTGACGTATATTGCAATGTTTTAATAATACCATGAAGGCCCATCAAGTAAATGTGAACATTTCAAATGAGAAGGCTTTCTGATTTCATTGTGACTATTTGACACAGTCCCATTTATCACCAAGGACTCCTGCTTATGTGTAAGGCTACATTTTAGTCATGGGTATTTTTAGTAAACATCTTGGACAGGTCACGGGCAGTAAACAAAAATTCATGGCCGGTGAACTGTCCATGACATTTACTATATATCCCTAACTAAAACTTGGGCTGGGGGGCTGGGGGTGCTTTGGGGGGGGGAGGCAGTTCAGGGGCGGTGCGGGTGCTGTGGGGGTGGTCCGGGGGCACTGCGGGTGCTGTCCTAGGGCCCCCGCTGGTGCTGGTGGGGGGAGGGTTGGTGGGGCTGGCAGGCTCCCTATCTGGCTCCAACCTACATGTCCCTGGACAATGGGAGCTGCGAGGGCAGCACCTGCGGGCATGGGCAGTATGCAGAGCCTCCTGGCCCCTCCGCCTAGGAGCTGCAGGGACATGCTGGTGGGAGCCAGGGAGCTCCCGCTCGCCGCCCAGGTAAGTGTCAATTTCAATTTGACCTGAAATAGAATATTTCATTTTGTTGAACTGACCTGACAAGTTTTGTTTTGAATCAGTTCAACAAAACATTAACCTGTATTTCCCTATCAGCACATATTTCTATGGGAGTTGTATTTCAGGCCCACATTCTTTCCTATGGGCCTGGGTCCCTGAAGGACTATATCTCCCGTAATTCAATGCAGATTTTCCTGTGATCAAGTTGTGTGATGCATCTTGGAAGTCCCAGGACTACATGGAAAATGCAGTCTGACCAGACAGAGATCCCGACCCACAGGGGAGAAAGGGAGCATCAGGCTCCTGAACGACAACCCCCATGAAGCAAAACACCACAATGTGGAAATGCAGTTTAATGTTGAGCTGACTCAAAATAAAGTGTTTCAGGTCAGTTCAACAAACCAAAATGAAATATTTTTGTTTGAAGCATGTCAAAATGTTTTGTTTTGATCAAAAATGTCAAAACAAAATGTTCTGACATTTGCAAATTGTAATATTTCAGAATTTCTATTTTGCAAAATATTTTGCAATATCAACTTCTCATACCTCTTTGGGGTGAAAATAAATATTGAAATGCCAGAATTTACAATGGGATGGAAATTCCAAATTTTGTTCAGCTTTATTGTTTTCCTTTGTTCAGGAACCTTTGCAGGAAAGGGAATGGCCCCAAAACAAAACATGTGAAAAGGCTTAAGGCAGGAAAACTAACGGTAGCTGAGGTAGTGCAAAGGAAAGGAGAAGTGCCAATGTGCAGAGGCTTTAGAGAAGATAAAGGGCTAAATGCACAGTAAAGACTGTGACTGCTCACTTGCCTTTTGTTACTGTCTTTGAATGCCATCATATAGATGTCTATGAATGTGCTACGCCAGCAAAGATTAATACCTTTAGCTAGCTCTCTTTTCTTTTGATTTGTTGCTGTTGTTCATTAGCCTATTCTTTGTAAAGAAAGTCTTCTGGCTCCTGGAAATGTTGTAATATCCAGGAACAGGTTGCATACTTTACTGAACAACATGGATTGATTTCCTTCTCTGATCCCAATACACAGATACATGTTTCAGATTTATTCAGTATTGTATGCCTCTCCACTTTTGTATTTCTGAGACATGGACCTTTTAAAAGCTCACGTGAGAACTTCAACTGGTGCACATTGAATGCAGGGCCTCTCGGATACTGATTCTGTTAACATGTAAATAGCTTTTGATGTCTCAGCCATATCCCCCAGGATGACTCTCTCTCCTGGCTAAAGTTCAGAGTCAAATGTCAGTATTTCCCTTTATCTTAAATTTAAAAAGACAGGGCCCATATTTTTCGATAATTTCTCTGTATTAAATATTAATTTTCACAGATGATGCTCCATCTGGCACAGTTATTATCTCAATTTTGCCTGTTCCATTTTCAATTTGAAACAGTCTAGATTCATTGAAAGGATTACATGACTCCACACACACACCCTTCTCTGGCATAGGGATGGACAACTCCAATACTACTCTGCAGTCTGTGGAGTTTGGGGAAGTTTCCACTTCTCTCTAACCACTGAGGAATCTCCCTTAGGAAGTCCAAGGATTTTGCATTAGTACTCAAAAACCAAAGAGTGCATTTCAAAGGGTTTACCATCACCCCTCCCATGCCCCTAGTAATCATGTTTTATCACTAGAAACAAAAATACACCAATGTGTACTTACATACAATGGAAAAAATAAATTAATGGTCATAATAAAGATATCTCACTCTATTAATACGGTATCTGAATCTGGTGATAAGATATACAGTGTTTGCCATTTATTGTGACTCATGCTAATGCTTTTTTTTTTTTCCTATCTGTATCAAATGTAAGACTTATCTTTCATTTCCCCCATATTTTTCTAGAAACTGTATTTGTTTAAAAGCCTGTCTCCCTATTCCTGGAACTAGATACACATGTATATGACCCATAAGATGGGATTAAGGCCACACTTTCTTTTGGTCATTCAGGTCCCTCTTCCCAGCACTTTCAGCTCATTTTCACCTGAACAGGGAGAGCAGCTGTGCATAGTGAACTGGAATAGATATAAATAGAAACATTAAAAAGTATATGTGCACTGTTAGCAAATTACCCATCACAACTGCATACATGATTCCTGCACATTAAATTGAGGTTTACTGAAGATTATAGTAGTTTAGTTAATATGGAAGTGATTTTTTTAGCTGTGCATATAATTCCTTTCTCACACCCTTTGCCTTGCTCATCTATTTAGATTGCAAGCGCATTGGAGTAAGGACTATCTCTTAGTATTTGAATATACAGTGCCTAGCATAGAGGGACATTTTGGTATTATTGTCATACATATAACAATCATTAGAAACAGAAGATGGCACTTTCCTTTTCAATGAGTGTCTTCCTTCTTTGTGGCCTACAGTGCATGTTAATCATTTTTTTAAAAGGGTGCCAAATTGATTTTAAAGCGGTGTAATAATACATAGGGGAACAAAGGTGAAAGGCTAGCATTAAATCTAAGAATCTTCTAACCTCTAACCTAGCGCACTGGAAACAAGCCACAGGAGCTAAATAAAACAAACACCAATTATAATAAAAAGTGTGCTTGCAAGGCTGTTTTAGCTCCTTCATAACTTGCTCTTAATAATGTATCTATTTCAAAGTGTGCCAATTTGTGCACTCAAAAATCTTGCCTTCCACTGCCTTAGCATGAACAGCTCATCACATTGCTTGACTCATAACAAAGTAACACTACAAATATTTAAAGTTCATGAGGCTCGGAACCGCCTACTATTAACAGGGGTAGAACACTTGTTTTGTTTACAGCTAGACATCTGCATCTCTGGGTTGTTTGTCTGAATTCAATAGTGTGTATCAGAAATACCAAACACCAAGATTTGTCTTTAGCATTGTATTCAAATTCTTCATATCCTTAATCACAATAAAATCATGCTACAAAACAGGAATATAATGATTATTAAGAAAAACATACTTATGCTTCTTGAACTGTACTTCAAACAGGTCTGACTCTTGCTAAGCCTCAACTGTAATTACCATGGGTATAAAGAGGTAAATCACAGCACTGCACTACCCAGAGTGGAAAGAGAAAATGTGGCACACACATCCTGTAGGAAAAACGCTGGCATTTTTTCAATCACCGTCTTTTCCAAATAATTTAAAGATACTTTTGATTTAAGTTAGGATCTTCTCACAATACAAACTGCTCTCTTTGCTGCTGTCCCATTTAGGCTCAAAGGGTTTTTCCTTGTTTAAAGCAGGGCGAATGCCAAAATATTCTCTTTGTGAATCGAGAAACAGTCTTAGTTCATCAGTATTTGAACTGTGATCAAACTCATTCTGAACATCTCTAAGCAAAGCCTTTCTCCCTAGTGCCTTCTTGCACCAAGTGCAAACTTTAAAACACATGTTGGTCTAACTGAAAATGTGATATGAAGATTTCAATGGAAAGTAAAACTATAAAATGTCTGAGTATTTCTCCTTACTGTCCTTTCTCCTATTTCATGTGTTTTTTGGAATAGTTTGTGCTTGGTTCCATGAGAGAAACTGATGGATTGAAGCACCTTTCACGCCTGGAGATGTGGATTTTACTATCCCAAACCTTCAAATTCACATTGCACCTCGTTCATTCATTAAAACCCTAAAGCCATTTGAGCAGCCAGTTGAGGATTACTCCACCTCTGAGTGATTCTCCAGTGCTGAAGAGTTACCAAAGCAGCAAGCTCACCCTTCATCCCCTTTTGCACTAGGTGTTGCCATAGAATGAGAAAAATAACAACAATAATTAAGATAATAATAATTAATAATAACAATGCCTAGCTTTATATAGCGCTTTGCATCAGTAGATCTCAAAGTGCTTTAGAAAGGAGGTCAGTATCATTATCCCCATTTTGCAGATCTGAGAAAAGGGATGTGGATGGAACTCTTACAGCCACCTACTTCCAAATGTCATTGGCTGATGGCAAAATTAGGACAGCCTAAGAGTGTCTCTGCCTTACATCTGGCACCAGCACCTGCATGGTCTGGGATTAGGATTACATCTTTGCACCCATCTTTTCCTAAATTGTGTTCATTGCACTCCAAATTCTGAGCCAGGGCATTGAATAAGAAGTGCAGGATCTGGTACTAAGAAATTCGGAATCATTACAATCCAAGAACAAACAGCAAGAAGTATTACAAGGATTTGAATCTCTGAGCTCTGAACTAATGTAAAGGGCATATCCCTTCCTAATATTAATAGTCAGCATGATTGGCCTCCTGCTTTATTATCATGTTGCCAGAGGGTTTTTTTAAATTATTGTTATCAAAAGTAAAAGTAATTAATTACAGGTTGGGCTAATGCTTCCCTCCAGATCTGTAACTTCTCTCTCCACCTTCTCTCGTGCAAAAAAAGCTATGTTACAAAAATTAATTTGGAGAAGATATTTTCTAAAATCGTTCCTTGGATAGCTATATGGAGTCTCAAATAGATATTCAATGTCACCAATTTAATAAATAAATAAATGATTAAACAAACACATAAATAAATAAATATTTCAGGTCATCCCCTCACTGAGATGCATTAAAGGGACACTTACAAAGTGTTAAGCCTAATTATTAGCTTACACTGCCTTGACATTTCCATCACTTCCCCATGTTTGTCATCCCTTCTGGAAAGATTTACAGTCAAAGGTTCCATTACTGCGTTTCTTTCTGAAGGATAAAACATTCCTTTTCAGAGAAATAAATGTTAATAGGTCAATGACAATGTGGGAGATCAGTGGCAAAGTATATCAGTAAATTTGCCTTCAGAGAGAGAGAGAGAGAGAGAGAGAGAGAGAGACCTCCATTCTGCCGCTAGATCTGCGCTAGCAGACTCCTGTGCCTGTGCAGAGCCCATTTATTTTTAAAACCGCAAAAACGATGTAAGAGTGCAGATTCAGTTGCAGGATTAGGGCTACAGTGGGTATGTTGCAGGTAGTATATGAAGCAATTTGCTCACTAAGCACCTCGGAGTAAGTTATTTGTATGCTGGATATAATTTCTTTCTCATTTTTCCAGTTGGGGGAATGATCACTTTGAAAAAGAAATATATTGATGGACTCCTGAAGGGAAGATCTTTCAGGGTGAGACATGCTATCAAGGTAGATCGATATTTAGAGTTGGTAACCTTGACTGTGTCCCTTTTAAAACATCTTGGATGACTAGTTTTCCCCCCATAGCCTACCAGGTTTTGTTCAATGAGATTTATTTTATTACATCTGTCAGCACACAGCAAACAGTACATCAGTAACTGCATAGCACTATATGGGCACTTTGCTGAGATTTTGGATTTCATCCATCATTCACAACTTGTTTCAATCATCCAGAAAAATATATAAACTTATCCTACATGTACCATAATGAAAAAGTATGGACTCATATGTATGCATGTATACACATACACACAGAGACACACACACACAGGTGACTGGGAAATTGGTGTTAGCACAGTGTCTTTCTGATTCTCTTCGTGAACTATATTGTTAATCCTATATTTACACTACAGTACCTCTGTCTCATCCGTTCAAATCCAGCCCAGGCCAATAGTACTTGAAATTAATTGTCTACCTAAGCTGCTTGGGGCAGTGAGTTGATAGTCTCTCAATCACAGACTTTAGAAACTTCCACTAGGCACCTGTTTGCATCTTTAGGCACCTAAATACCTTTAAAAATATGTCTTTTAGCCTCTTTGTGCCTCAGTTCTCCTTCTGTATAAAATGAGTATAATGGCACTTTCCTACCTCACTTGTCTGCTGTGTGAGGAAAAATATATTAAACATTGTGAGGAGCTTAGATACTGTGATAACAGGGGCCATATAAATAATTAAGAAATATAAATAATCCTATAATTGTCCCATTCTGTATAGAGTTCTGAAATGGTTTCACCTGAAACAATATTTGAAATGTCTTATTATTAAAATCGGAGCAGGTTGTAACATTTTTGACAAAATAATTTTTGTCTAAAACCCATGTTTTGTTGAAGCTGAAATGTTTTGCCGAGACATATCAAATTACACAAAGCCTTCTACAGAAAGTTCTATGAGGCCCACGGTGGATGGTCATTTACAGTGACAGTGAGAGAGAAAATTACCTGAATCAAAAATCTGTCCTTTTCTGTCCAAAAATGGACTCTTTGACACAGTTCTGTTTTATGGAAACATTTGAAAGGTATTATTTTCATTTCAGTGTAGAAGTTCAAAACTGTGAAAATCTGTCAGAAAATGGAACTGTCATCTTCCAGCTAGGTTTAGTTAAAATCGTTCATTGCTGAAACAAACAAATGATTAAAACAAATAACATTTTAAACTATATATTTCATTATTTACCCATATGATGCTTATTTTGTTTCCAGTACTAGTACTACTTTCCCAAGATGGGTATGATTTTTTTTTAAATGTTCTCTCCTTGATCATTTAAGAAATAAACCAAAGGAGATGTAAATTTGTGAGCTAATTAAAAAGAACAGGAGTACTTGTGGCACCTTAGAGACTAACAAATTTATTAGAGCATAAGCTTTCGTGGACTACAGCCCACTTCTTCGGATGCATCTAATATTATTATTATGCTCTAATAAATTTGTTAGTCTCTAAGGTGCCACAAGTACTCCTGTTCTTTTTGCGGATACAGACTAACACGGCTGCTACTCTGAAGCCTGAGCTAATTAAGTACAACATGGGCATTGTGAGACACAAAATCCAAAGCAGCCACCCAAAAATTGCACTAACATCCCAGGAACACACATCTTTCAGTAAAAACTGTTGTCAAATGGTAAAAGCAGGAAACTGGGAGTCAAGTTTCTGGGAATTTAATCCCACCTCTGCCACTGATTTACTACTTGGGCAATCGCCCCCCCTCTCTGTTTCTTAGTTTGCCTGGTTGTAAAAGGAATATGATAATACATAATAAAGATATTGTGAGATATTAGTCATTGATATTTGTGAAGCTCTTTTTCAGCTCCTAAAATAAATATTTTTCTAGTGCACAGAATTGTGGTATACCTGGTTTACTCCTTTAAATAATGTGTTTGTTTTAAATTTTGTTTACACTTATCTTTTATAAATAAAGGAATTTTGTTTATTGTAATATAGCCTTCTGCTAAGAAAACTATTTTATTGTAGGATAGGTGACAATAGTAAAACTTTCAACCTTATATTATTTTTATTTCAGTTTTACAGCTACTACTAAAAATGTACATTGAGTGACCACTTTTTCTGCAAGGATAAGATATTCAGCACAGAGTGGTTTGTCATCAGGATGTACTTTGGTATTTTAAATGATTTTTATCCTGACTTTTGTCCTTGGATTTGGTCTTTCTCTTTCTAGCTCTATGAGCAGGAGTCTGTGGCTTTGTGGCCATTTTTCAGTGCTCACTGGGGGGAGGGGGGGGAAATTGAGAGTAAGAGATCTCTATTTGCAGTTTAGCTTTTATATTAGAAAATGAGTGTTGAGAATTGCAGGGGGAGGGAAAGAGGGGCAAAATGGCTGCTATGGGAAAATGGCAGAAGTCCAAAGGAGAGTTGGGAAGGTGAGGGAGAAGGGTAAGTTTTGATTAACAGAGTTAGTGATCTGAGGCACCAAAATATGCTCATTGTTATGTCAGATTCTGTCACACACTGCTAGGCTTTGGTAAAGTTCCAGGGTATGGTGTAGGTTAATACTCCTGCATAGGACTAGGAAAATGTAGCCCCAGGACCCTCTTTCTACAAGCCAAAGTGTTTCTGTTTTGGAATGCAGTGCTTTTGCCCTTACAGGTTTTCTCTCTTCATCTCTGTGACACTAAGCTGGGCATACAGGAGTGTTCCTTGTCTCCTGAAGCAAGGTCATTGATTTCTGGAAGATTTACACAAGGACAGAAGCCATATCTGGCTTCCATCATTAGACAGACACAAGAGGCCAGAGCTCTTGCAAGCTGAGGAAGATCCTTCACCCAAGGGGGGAGGAGGTTTGAATTCTTTGGAACAGAATATAGGTGAGAAACCTGCTTAGGTAAAGATATTTTAACCTAAGAAAATAAGGGAAGCCAGCACCTTGTACTTTTGTGGAAGGTCCTGACTGAGGGAAAGTCAGCCATGGCTGGGAAGAAAAATGACTGATCAGAGAAACCATCTTGAAAAAAGTCTGTATCTTGCTAGATTAAGATGTTTATGTGTGTGTTTTCATTTTTATTTCCTTGTAACCTTTTCTAACTTTATTCCTTTTACTTAGCATCACTTAACCTATGCCCTATTGTTAATAAATTTGTTTTATTTTACTATAAACCAGCTCAGTGCCGTGTTTAAAGAGAAAGGTGTATTCACCCCTGTTAAGTTAATGAGCTGTGATGTGTTTTGTGTCTTTAGAGTAACAAACAAACCACATGATTTCTCTGAACTATCCAGGTGAGTGCTGGACATTGCAGAGCACACAGTGTGGGGAACATTTGGGGCTGGGGTCACCCTGCAAATAGTAACCCAGGCTGGTGGAAGCCTGAGTGGGGCTGTGAACAGGCTGCTGCAGTCGGAGCTGCTGAACCAGACACTCAGGGTGTGACCTGCATGCTGATAGGCTGGTCGCGAGAGGCCCAGGTTGGGATCTACAGCAGCAAAGCATTGTGAGGCACCCAAGGTTACAGGTCAGACTGTGGCACAACCCCTCATTGGTCTGGATTTGCACCCCGAACTGACAGGACCTTGACAATCCCCCTTTTCAGTCTGTGTGTTTCAGGCGACGAGAGCAGCTCTACCTCTCGAGGTCAAAGAGGGAGAAAGTTGTTCACTTATCTATGTATGCAGGATCCAGACTTAGGGCCGGCTAAACTAGTAAAGTATCTTGTCTGTTGGAAGGGATAGAAAAGATTTCATTTAATAGAAATAGCTGTAATAAATCATTAAATCAGTGCTGTAGATAGGGTTCTCTCAAGCTGCTGTGAATTCTGATTGCTGCCCTGTTGGTTTGAGGAGAGTTTCTGATGTTCAGTCATTTCATCTTTCCTGAAAGCAGTCAGCAACAAGTCACAGTGGCGATAGGGGTACGTGTAGGATTTGTTTTCAGCTGTCAACCACTCAACTTGAAGTGTCTAGCTCTGAAACTGAATGGGAGATTGAGCCTGAGAATGAAGGGGGACACCCTACCTTTTTTAAAATTCCAAGAAGCTATTTTTTCCCTTGATCCTTAACCTCTTAGGAGATTGACATTTCAATGGCAGAGAAAAGAGAATAAAAATGTTTTAGAGAGTCTTTCTGCAAAGAGACCTGTCATTTTCCCCTTTATATAGTGCTTCCTGGGATGTTATTCTAAAAGGATTTACTGACATTTTCTGTTCCAAAAGGCAGTTTGTAAATATCACATCTATTTTATTGAAGCAGAAAAGGATTATTTTACACCCTACGGAGGACTACCTCTTCTCTCAAAGTCAACCATACCCACATATGCCATTATATCCATGACTGATGTCATTGTAAACTGTCACAGTTCCAGTCAAGCACCCCCTCTTAGCTACTCACCAGATTGCTGTGAGGGGACTCAGGCACTTTTAAGCCTCAGAATCTGAACAGAGTCCAAGCACTTTCCCTGTCTTGGGGTCCCTATGCAGAGTGCTGATCTTCTATCTAGTGCCCCCTCCTGAAAGCTTAGACCACATGGCCCTCTTTTCCAGTCCCTAGAGCCAGGGTCCTCTGACCCCGCAGAATCCCCCCAAAACTGAAACACACCCTCTCCCACTGAAGGTTACAGTTCTGACTTACAAGTTTAACTCCCTCAGGGACCAGGTGATAAGATGTAGCTCATAAAACATTCAGACTTTGCACAGCATTCAAACATATTATTGTTTTCTTTAAACACACAAGAAATACACAGATCTATAAAAAAGAATAAATCCTACATACATTTTCTTGCCTCAGTTTCCTCACCACTCCATAGCATTCTTTGGGATGAAGTCAGTGTCTTCTGGGACTGTCCAGCATCCATCTATTGCAGTGCATTGCTTGTGTGCTGAAACAAGGAGCCTTCTCCTCCCAACTCTTCTTCTCTGAAGTTGGCCAGTCCATCCCCTTCCTCTCCCTTGCACACACTTCCTGTGTGTGTCTATCTCTAACTGTTCCCCATGTGAATCTTTTTATAACCTTAGTCACCTGTGTCTTTGTTCTGCTTGGTTAATTTCCACTTGACAAGCCCTCAGGCCCCTGTTGAGGGAATTTGGAAAGAACTTATTTCCCAGTTTGGGCACCCTCCCCAGCATAACTAATGTGTGATTAGAGTACAGTTGTCAAGGTTGACAACTATCCATTTTCCCTGGTCCGGGAAAGATGTGACACAGCTTTGACAGCATCTTTTGAGAGTCTACTTTCATGCTAGAGGAGGTCCTTTTGTACCAAGGGAAAGCTTAGACTCAACTGATAGGAATCTTTCTATTCTTATATTTCTTTTCAACCTTCTCAGAAAACCACACAACCCTTCTGAAGGATGGCAGACTCCATCCTCAGGAACATACTCTATTCTACGGATGGCAAGGAGGAAGATTAGTGGGGACATGGTGTGCAGTACTCATTGTAACCCAGTTGTTCAGCTGATTGAAAACAACAGTCTTCATGAAGACATTCACATCCATGGTTTGTCTTTCTGTCTTAGTAGTTGTGTACATAGTGATGAAAGGGAGAACTTAATGAGCATGGCATTGGGATTTACTATATACTGACCAGTTCAGAGATGCCTGACCCATGGAAGGCACACATTTTAGTGAATTGCTCCCTTTTATTGCATTCATATTACCCAACCATTGCAGAATGCTCACAAAACACACATTAAAACCATATTAAATTTTTTTCATCCTCTCCATCTAAAATAAATACAACTTCTGAAAATAAAAGCAAACAAGCTTAAAAATCTACTTCACACACTATATATCCTGTATCTGTAAACCCTTCACTTACACTTAAACTGTGGAGGACAAAATTGGCTGTGACCCTAAAAGCCTGTCAATGCCAACTGGCAAAGGCCTCACTGTCCTGCAACTGCAACTGCTATCAGGCCAGCCAAATTCATTACACCTAACACATTGTTGTCATAGTATTTGTCTGGAATGAAGGTTGCATGAGATCTAATGAAAACTTGTATTATACTGGTCAACTTAAGCATTGTATAATGTATGTCTGGGTGATAATTAAGAAGTTGCATGTGTGTTCTAAAAAGATGTTTAAACCATGTAACTAGACTGGGTTGATAAACAAGTTTTCCTATACAATGTTGATTTATCTGTCCATGTAGGTCTCTGAGGTAAATCAGGCAGTGCAAAAGTCCAAACACAATGGGAGCTGTATTTGTATGTAAGTCAACAGTAAAAGCCAGCTTGATGGGGATAGGGGAAGGTTGTGAAATCAGCATGGAAAGACACAGGGGACTAAAACCACAGAGGGGTTTGTCTTGTCTCTGGGGTCAATACAATGTGTTTTGCGGAACTATACAGAGAAGTAAAAATCAGGATCCCAATTTGACTGAAAATCAGCAAACTCTGAAAAGGGATTCTGAGGGTGAGAAACTGTTTGAGACAAAGGAGTGTAGCGTAACCTGATAACATTAGTTTTAGTTTCTTAGGCTATGTCTACACTACCACTTATGTCCGTATAATTTGTGTCACTCAGGGGAGTGAATAAGCCACCCCCCTGAGTGACGTAAGTTACACCAATCTAAGTGCTGGTGTGGACAGTGCTATGTAGGCAGTAGTATATCTCCCACCAACATAGCTGCCGCTGCTTGTTGGGGGTGGATTAATTAAGTAGACGGGAGAGCTCTATTCCATCTGTTTAGAGCAGCTACATTAGAGAGCTTACAGCAGGAAATCACTGTTCTTAATTAATACACTTATTCTTGGTTTTATTGTAAATTGATCTCAGTGCTGCAATATTAAGTAAGTGTGAATCTTCAGCTGAACCAAACAGACTGGTATCAACACTGTCACTTTGGAGACAGCAAATTTGGTAATTTCCGTGAGTGTCCAGAGACAGGGGCTGGGATTGGGGTACACCTAACATTAACCTATAAGGCAAAATAAAAGCTGACAGAGAGTCAGAGGACATTGTTTGGGTGGCTAGCAGACTGGAGTGACAGGGAACACTCAGTTTAGCACCAGCAAGTCTCACTGTTGCTGAGGCAGGAGGGAAACAAGGTGACTCAGAATCTTGGGCTCCCTGAGAAAGTGCCACAGTGACATCCCATAGACAGCTGCTCTGAAGCATCTTTTCCCTTTGTCAGTGGTTTTAACCTATTTAGGAAGGATCAAGTGAGCAAAAGAGGAGGGGAAGCAGCACTCTAAGTCAAAAATGGCTGATAACTTGAAAGAAAATAAACTTGAATGCTTATGGATCAGTGTCCTAACAGAGAAAGCACAAGATGGGGTATTAGTTGGTGTCTGCTACTCAGGGCCGGCTTCAGGCACCAGCGTAGCAAGCAGGTGCCTGGGGAGGCCAATGAAGAGGGGGGCGGCATGTTCAGCCGTTCAGCTGTTCGGTGGCAATTCGGTATTGGGGCCGTCACTCCCTCTCGGAGCGAAGGACCTGCCGCTGAATTGCCGCCATAGAATGAAGCGGCGGTAGAGCTGCTGCCGATCGCGATCGCAGTTTTTTGTTGTTGTTGTTGCTGCTTGGGGCGGCAAAAATGCTAGAGCCGGCCCTGCTGCTACTGACCACCAAATCACACTAGGGAACAGGATGACTGACTCCTTCCACACCTAACTGTAATGTGTAGGAAAAAAATGCTGCATGATCACAGGGAACTTCAATTTCTGTGACATATACAGGAGTCTCATGCTGCCAGTGCTAAATCATCCTTGGAATTTCTAAACATTATAGATGACGTTTTCCTACTTCAAAAAGTGTTGCAGCCAAAGCAGGGGAATTTATTTTTTAGACCTTGTCCTAACAGATAAATAGGAACTGATCACAGAACTAAAAAAAAATAATGGTAGCATCGGTACATGACCTGATCACATTTATAAGGTGCAAAGGTGTAAAGTCCAGACCAGTAAGGTATATATTTGGTACTTTAATAGGGCCAGTTTCACAAAGCTGAAAACTATTATGAGCCAAATCAGTTGAAAGGAAGAATTTAATCCGAAAAATGTGAATTGTAATTGAGAATCATTTAAGAACTCATTACTAGTTACCCAATCCCACAATTGAGGAAGAAGTTTGTGCTGGTTAAAAAATTGACCTGGTTTAGAGGGGAAGTGAAGGCAACTATTAAAAATAAAAATATATGAATAATTAATGGAAGAAAGGGGAAGCTGATAGTAATGAATATAAATCAGAAGCTAGGAACTAGAAAATTGATAAGATTAAAAATCATTGAAATAGAGAGACACAAGAAGAAATCTATGGTCTGGAGAGTTAAGGACAATACAAAGAAAATTTTAAAGTATATTAGGAACAAAAAGAATCCTAACAATGACACTGGTCCATTAGTAGATGGAGATAGTAGAATTGTCAATAATAATGCATGAAAGACAACAAATATTTCTGTTCAGTATTTGAGGAAAAAACAGATGATATAGTCTCATCATTATGGTGATGATAACACTCTTTCCATTCTACTAGTGTCTCTGGAGGATATCAAACACAAGCTACTAAAGTTAGACATTTTTTTTAAATCAGCAGATCCAGATAATTTGCAGCCAAGAGTTTTAAAAGAGGTGTCTGAGGAGCTCACTGAACTGTTAATGTTGCTTTTTCAATATATCTTGAAGAACTGGGGAAATTCCATAAGAATGAAAGAAAGCTAATGTTGTGACAATTTTTAACAAAAGGTTAAGCAGGATGACGGGGATAATTATAGGCCTGCCAGCCTGACACTGATACCTAGCAAGAGAATGGGGCAGCTCATACAGGACTCAAATAATAAAGAATGATATGAGGGTAATGTAATTAATGCAAATTAAGATGGGATTATGGAAAATAGATCCTGAAAAACTAACTGGACATTTTTATTAGATTTGTTTGATAAAGGTAATAGTGTTGACGTAATATAATTAGGCTTCTGTAAGCCATTTGAAATGGTATAGTATGACATTTTGAGTAAACAATTAGAATGATATAAAATTAACATGGCACACATTAAATGGATTAAAAAATGGCTAACTGATAGGTCTCAAAAAGTTATTGTAAACAGGGAATCGTCATCAAATGGGTGTGTTTCCAATGGGACCCTGCAGAGATCGGTTCTCGACACTATGCTATTTAACATGGTTAACAATGACCTGGAAGAAAACAAAAATTACTACTGATAAAGTTTGCAGATGACACAGAAATTGGGAGAGTGGTAAATAATGAGAACAGATCACTGATTCAGAGTGATCTTGATCCTTTGGTAAACTGGGCTCAGGCAAACAATATGCCTTTTAGTAGAACTAAATGTAAATGTATACACCTAGTAACAAAGAATGCAGCCCATACTTACAGGATGGGGGACTCTATCCTGGGAAGCGGTGACTCTGAAAAAATTGGGGGCCAGATAGTCACTGAACAAGAGCTCTCAAAATGACACTGTGGCTGAAAGAGCTAATGTGATCCTGGAATGCATAAACAGGAAAATGTTGAGTAGGAGTAGAGCGGTTATTTTACCTCTGTATTTGGCACTTGTGCAACTGTTGCTGGAATACTGTGTCCAGTTCCGGTGGCCATAATTCAACAAGGATGTTAATAAATTGGAGAGGGTTCAGAGAAGAGCCACGAGAATGATTAAAGAATTAGAAAACCTGCCTTATAGTGATAGACTCAAAGAGCTCCATGTATTTAGCTTAACAAACAGAAGGTTAAGGGGTATCTTACTTACAGCATGTAAGTAACTACATGGAAAACAAATATTTAATAATGGACTCTTCAATCTACCAGAGAAAGCTAGAACACGATTCTATGGCTGGAAGTTGAAGATAGATAAATTCAGAAATAAAGTGTACATATTCCACAGTGCGGGTAATTAGCCATTGGAACAATTTACCAAGGTGGATTCTTCATTACTGGCAATTTTTAAATCAAGATTGGATGTTTTTAGGAATATGCTCTAGGATTTATTTTGGGAAAGTTCTATGTCCTGTCTTATACAGAAAGGTCAGACTAGGTGATCACAGTGGACCCTTCTGGCCTTGGAATCTATGACTCTACAAAATTATTGTTGTCTTTATAACATCTTTAATAAATTAAAAGTGTAGAAAAAAGAGGACATTATTTTTTTAAAAAAATGTGTTTGCATCCCCTGTTGTGTGTGTCACTCCATTTCTTGCTTGTGTTTTTCATTCAGAATGGATTTGATTGGCTCTGTCTTTGTCACTGAATGTCAGAGAGGGGCATAGGTGGAACTGTGAATGTGAGAAATGTGTGTGAGAATTAAAAAAAAAGTGTTTGAAAACTTGAGGTTATTTTTCCTATTTATATAATGAAGCTTTTAACTCTGCCAGGCCATTAAAATATTAGAAATAATCACTGCTGCCAGCCCACTGCTGCTTTTAACTGTGCTCAACTGCTTCCAAGGAAGCATATTAAATAACCCCATTAGAAAAATGTGTTAAGTATAAGATTAAAGTAATATTGAAAGCTGAGGCTACCAAGTGAATAAAAACATATCTCATTTTTTTAAATAGAGACCGATTACTTGTGAAAAAAGTGGAAAAAGCAGAATATGCACCAGGGAGACAATGGGGAATCCAGAAGGAAGTGTGAGAGAGCAACTCGAATCAGAACCTGTTAACAAAGCTCTGCAATGTACTCTGGGCAAGAGCCTCTGCTGTTGTAAGTTGGTATAGCTCTCATGACCTCAGTGGAGCTTTGTCAATTTATGCCATCTTAGGATCTGGCCCTCTATGGTATCACTCCTGTGCAGTTTCATTATTCATACTTTTAGGTGGTCAGTGTTTCAAAGTAGCAGCCGTGTTAGTCTGTATCCGCAAAAAGAACAGGAGTACTTGTGGCACCTTAGAGACTAACAGATTTATTAGAGCATAAGCTTTCGTGGACTACAGCCCATTTCTTCGGATGCATATATCTCACAGATCCTGCTAACCCTTGCGGTGACATGTTGTGTTATACATACTGTCCTCGTTATCATACTTCTTTTCTAACAACAAATAGTTGCATGCAAGTTCTCTCCCCTAAGAAACCATAAGTCAAATTCATCCCTATTGTAACACAATTGAACTCCCTGGATGGGACTCACAAGGGAGACTGAGGTACCTAAATGCCACTTTAGGCATCTAAGTCCAATATTTAGGCACCGCTGGCATTCACGAAAACCCTGCTCAACTGCTGTCTAACCCCATAGGTACCTAAATCCCTTCAGTGCCTACATTTCTGCCATTAAAGTCTTCAAGGTACCTAAATTTCATCAGCTGGGCATGTGCACAGCCACCTTGATCTTGACACCATTTAGTAGTAAATTGCCAATTCAGTGGGATTCACAAACTAAGCATTCCCTCCCCCACCTCACCTGCAGAGCCTGATCTAAAACAAACACAAAACAACTGGATGTGCTGGCCTTTCCCTTATATCTTCTAGCCCAGTGGATAGAATGTTTATCCAGGATGTGGGAGACCCAACTTCAATTAGCCCTTCTGTCTGATGTGAAGCAAGGGGTTGAACTTGGGTCTCTCACCTCCCAGGACAGCACCCTAGCCACTGGGCTAGAAGGTAAGACTCTCTCAAGTGCTGCTGGGGGATCTCTTTCCACTGTGTATAACAATTAAATATTGACTGGATCAGCAGGAACTGGAGTCTCCCACCTCCAGTTGAGTGCTTTGACCACTGGGCTATAGAGTCATTCTCACTCTTTTTCTGGACAAGTAAATACTTAATTATTTATATGTAGTGGAGCAGCTTCCACAAGAGAAACTGAGAGTGCTTCATCCCAGAATTCCCTACAGCCTCTAAGTCACCCTTGCAAACTCTACCCTCTGAGTATTTTGCAGGCATAAAGCATATCTTTGACACTATCACTTTTCATTAGATTATAACTGATCTCATTCACTACTGACATCCAGTCCTCAAAGTATGATTTAGATTGATTGGAATTCTTCTTTAGTCAGAGCTACTATATACGTCTTTACATCAGTGTCAAAAGGTAGAGCATGGCAATTCTAGCTTCTGTATATCCAACTAAAATTTCATTAATAAGATGATATATTAAGTTTGTGGGGATTTTAAATAGTGGTGTGGAAAAAGGCCCGGTATGCAGATCCCAGACTGTTGTCTTTATGCTTCTATATCCCGTCGCGTTAATGAATGAAAATTGATAGAAAGAAGGGCTTATTCTCACTGTCCTCTGTGGATATAGGGGTTCTTCTCTAAACATGTGGCCGGAGGAGTGTGGTGGTGTTTGGCTCACAGTGACTCTATGAGGTTAATGTTAAGTGCCTCAGGAAGCCAACGTCAAAACAGTGCTCTAAAAGGATCATTAATGGCTTCGAAAGTGATAAAAAAGACAATACTCAAATATTTGTGACTCCTTAAGGCCCAGCTGGGCCTCAGGAATTTAAATGAGGCTCTGCTTTCAAAGGCAAAGCAAAGTGACTGGAAAATAATATCCATTTCTCCTCCCTCAACCTTTGTTCATGTCTGCTTTCCAAGAAGGGACAACAAAAAGAAAAATTATATATGTTCCAATTGCATATATATGAGGAAAGCTCATTTGGGTGACATTTCCTTCTCAAAGAATCACTGTCAAGTCCCATGCAGTGCCAGATATGTTGACAATGGACTACATCACACGACTGCCATTTGTGAGTCATCTTGCCAGCTCCTGCCTGGTAAAAGCAAACTGTCCTTGAACACTGATATTTTCTTCTCCCACACTGAATGGCCAATGACTTTCCTGTCAGCATGTCATCCCAGAGAGACAAGAAACAAAGCCTGCTTTTTTATGACAAGGTAAACTGTTGCCTTGTGATCTAAGGTAATCTTCAGATAATTCAACAATCCCAACCAGATTTGATCTGGATATTTTATGACCCATATGTGCCTGGTTCTCCTACATCTTTACTGGTTTAATATAGCAGTAATCACTATGCAGCTGAAGAA
Organism: Chrysemys picta bellii; assembly: GCF_011386835.1. NCBI lineage: Eukaryota > Metazoa > Chordata > Testudines > Emydidae > Chrysemys > Chrysemys picta. Next base: position 229,065,293 of record NC_088791.1, read on the forward strand.
AAGTAGCCTTTGCCTGGAGAAAAATATAGTACAGTCAAAACAGATTTGCTGATTAAGGTAATATTGAGTAGAATGTAAATCCTTTTTCACTGAATTTACAGGTATTAAAGGGCACCTTCCAAACTCAAATAATATATTTTTCTAAATACTATTACAAAAATGCTCCCTTCTCTTATGTATTATTTGTATTCCCATGCCCTCATTGAGATACTGCATTGTAAATAAACTACTTACATTGACCCAGATTGTGTCCACTAGAACTATATACAGAGGCTTCTGTCTACTTGGAGGTCACTTCCCATGCCAAAGGGATATATCAGCCACCTTCGTAGCAATGTAACCCATCCTGTGGATCTTGTGGATGTTGCTCTCCAGGTCTACTGTGCATGCAAGATGAGGGTTGGCCAGAGAGGACATGTATCATCCCCCCTCCTCCAGTCCTGCAGAACATAGCCCTTCAAAAAACTCTAATAAATTAGTAAGACATGATTTCCCTTTAGAAAAACCATGTTGACTTTTGCCCAACAATTTATGTTCTTCCATGTGTCTGACAATTTTACTCTTTACTATTGTTTCAACGAATTTGCCCAGTAATGACTTTAGATTTGCCAGTCTGTAATTGCTGGGATCACCTCTAGAGCCCTTTTTAAATATTGGCATTACATTAGCTATCTTTCAGTCATTGGATACAGAAGCCGATTTAAAGGACAGGTTACAAACCATAGTTAATAGTTCCGCAATTTCACATTTGAGTCCTTTCAGAACTCTTGGGTGAATGCCATCTGGTCCTGGTGACTTGTTACTGTTAAGTTTGTCAATTAATTCCAAAACCTCCTCTAGTGACACTTCAATCTGTGACAATTCCTCAGATTTGTCACCTACAAAGGACGGCTCAGGTTTGGGAATCTCCCTAACATCCTCAGCCGTGAAGACTGAAGCGAAGAATTCATTTAGTTTCTCCTCAATGACTTTATCGTCTTTAAGCGCTCCTTTTGTATCTCGATCGTCCAGGGGCTCCATTGATTGTTTAGCAGGCTTCCTGCTTCTGATGTACTCAAAAACCATTTTGTTATTACCTTTTGAGTTTTTGGCTAGCTGTTCTTCAAACTCCTTTTTGGCTTTTTTTATTACATTTTTACACTTAATTTGGCACTGTTTATGCTCCTTTCTATTCACCTCACTAGGATTTGACTTCCATTTTTTAAAAGATGCCTTTTCCTCTCTCACTGCTTCTTTTACATGGTTGTTAAGCCATGGTGGCTCTTTTTTAGTTCTTTTACTGTGTTTTTTAATTTGGGGTATATATTTAAGTTGGGCCTCTATTATGGTGTCTTTGAAAACAAAAACAAAACTAAATTAACTTTGAAGATATTTGACACTGAGCAGTGCTTTTATGACCCCTCCTGCCCCACCTCCACCAAACAGTTACCACTGGAGACTATGTGAGTATCATGCTGTGGGATAAGTGCTCTGAGCAACAGTATCAGAAAACAATGGAAGGGAAAAAATGTGAGAAGTCCCTCCAAAAACCTTACAGAAATTTTAAAAAGCACTTAGTGCTTAAGTGCTCCCCAAAAAGCAACCTGAAACAGAACAGATAACATATAACAAAAACATTGCTCAACGATGCCCTTAAAATGTAATAAAAAGTCTCATCAGCACAAAACCATGGCCAAGGGTGTTAACCTTGTAGGCCCTCCTTCAGCTGTCTGTTTTTGATTAGTACATTTACATTGGCTTCAGGGGATCAAAACCCATTGATATGTCTCACAACAGAAATATGTGGCAATGCTCTATTTAGCTCTTCAGCAACACCATAGTGTAACAATAGCCTCCCTCAACATAGTCCCAAGTCACCTTCTGGCTCCCTGCTGTTGCACTGTACAAGTTCACAGCATTACAAGTTTCCTCAGGAACCAAGAGCTGTGTGCATCTGGGTGGGATCTGGCTGCCTGTACAGACTTTGAGAATCAGATTTGTCCTGCACTCATGCACTGTGGAAGTATTCCCCTTTAGCCTCATATATGTTGTGCAAGGTACAGTATGCCACAATAATCTAAGTGGCATTGGCCACATTGGCATCCAGACAGGTCCAGAGGCATTGCCAACAGGCTTTCAGCCACCCAAAGGTTCATTCAACCTCCATTCTTCAGCTACTCAGTCTGGAGTTGAAATTCCAGACTGGTGATGTCAGGGTAAGATTCATGAGCCATTGTAGAAGCAGGTATGCGGGGTCCTCCAAAATAAATGTTGGCATAGAAACAGTACATAATCATAGCACTTATGGGAACTAAAGTCCCTTCTTCCCAAGCCTCTTAAGCACCCTGGTATCATGGACCTTTCCCAAGTTACCAACATACACATTCATGAACTGATCCTTGTGGTCCACTAAGCCTTGGAGAACTAGTAAATAGTAAGCTTTTTGGTTCATGTATTCACTAGCCCCTTTCTGTTGACAAAGTATAGGGATATGTGCTCCATAGATGGCCCCCACACAGTTCGGGAACCTCATCCTTTGATATCCTGCAATAATTTCAGGGACTTAGGTTATGGTAACCACCCTGGGGTATATCACAGTTTTGACAGCCTGGCAAACCTGGACAACCACCACTCTGACAGTTGACTTCTCAACTCCTAACAGGTTTGCAACTGATCGGTAGTTGTCAGATGTTACCAGCTTCCAAAGTGTGATAGCCACATGCTTCTGCACTGGTATCAGTTTCTGAAATCAAGTGGTCTGGTGCAAGCTCCTCGCGCAACTCGATTAAGGTCTGCTTCCTCATTCTGAAGTTCTGCAACAACTGGTCATCAGCTCAGGTTTCTAAGACTATATGGTCCACTGCACCGTGCTAGTTCTCTGGGATCAGAAGCAGTGGACATACTGTTGAAATCACAGAGTTCAACACATCTGTTCCTTCAGACCACAATGGATCTTAATTTCCCCCTGGGTCAGCCATCTTCAGTATCTCAAATATTTCTGGATCCATTCTGGCCAGTATTCTGTATGGCACTGCATGGAGATTTGTCCAACAAACAGTAGAAGGAGCAAAGCCACATCATCGTACCCTTGGCTCCATGTCCCCATCGCAGTTTGGCAGAAGGGAGAGATGACTGGGAGATGCCGTCAACAAATGTGTGAAGGCAGTATACAGTACAAGCAAAACACACATAGCAAGGCAGTTCCCGGAGTGTCTCCTGTGACACACAGGACTCTGGGAAACCACCCTGAAATGGTAGCACTACTGTTACATACCAAAAAGGGGTAGTGTGGATGCAGGTAAAGTACATGCCTGTGCAAAGCATGTACACATGCCCATCTTGGCATAAGTGGATACTTGGCACAGGTATGGGGTACATGTGCTAGTAGTACACAGAGAACTACCCAGGGAAGGATGCAAGTGTAGGCAGTCTTTATGTCTAAATCAACCCAGCAGAGAAATGTTTCCACCTTTCCTCCAAGAGTGGAATTTCCAACTTAAAATTACACTAGTCAGAGGTATAAAGCAGGCATTATTCTGTCCTGAAATAGTGAAAGGTTTAAGATCCAATATATTGTGACCTATCAGGGCTAGAAAAGTGAGGCTTATACTGCTAGAAAAAGAAATCTGCTAATGGCATGCTCCCCCGTCCCAAGGCCACTTCTTATTCTAAATCCTTCTCAGCCTTTGTCTGCTGTTCCACTGTATACCTTCCTTGATAGCTTGTATGTCCACACCTGTGGTTAGCATAAGACATAACAAAAGGCACTATTGACTTCTATCTCAGAAGGCTAGTTTAAGATTCAGATCCTCACACTCTTAAAGTTAATTCTCAACAATCAGGAAAGCTGACTCAGAATAACAACTATGTCTTCAGTGCCAAAGTTTAGCAAGATGTCAGAAGTTTTGGTATTCAGGACATCTGTGACCTTGTCTGATCAGTAATTAGAAGAAAAATTGTATCTGTGCAACAAATAATAATGGTTACAATAAAAGTAGAGATCTAGGTAGAGGTCAGGCAGACAAGAAAAAATAGATTAACTACTGAGGTAAAGGGGTGTTGTTTAGCTAATCGCAGGTTCAGAGTCATCATGACACCTTAATTTTCATTTGAATACTGGACTTGGTCATGTAGAACAATATTAAAAAGGAAACAACTGAACTGAACAACTGTTAAGAACTGCTTTAGAGAATCTCTTTAATCCTTTGCACAGGTACATAGGAAGATCAGCTAATCCAATAAGGCAGACAGAGGAAGTAAGGAAATGGAAAAGTACAACCCAAACTATTATTTTTAAAAGAGATGAATTCGCTACAAATTCGCACAGATGTTCCTGGGTCAATCCCTCTTTAGTTTCCTTCTCACTATAATAATGTTTAATTGCTGCAAATGGCTTGCTAATTCGGTGCATGTGTGGGGTGTGCATGCATGTGCTTAAATATTTAATTGAGATTTTTAACAAATACATCATGAATAAGAGTAACTGATATAGTAAGTACTGTACAGGCAGCACATTAACAGCATTAAACAAAGAGCAGCAGTAATTCCAGAATATAGGCCTGCTCCTGTCCTACTGAAATCAGTGGGAGTGGACTCAGGCCCCATGCACTTATATAGAACTGAATATAAAATAGTATGCATGTGAAAGGTGGATTATACATGTCTTCCCTGAGCAGAAGTAATTACAGCAGAAGTAGTATTGATCTTCTATCTTTCCCCCCAAAAAATTACCTCCAGAAATCATGTCATTTGGTCATTGTAACAACATGTGTTCAAGATTCAGAAGTGTATCTAATGTTCAGTACATAGCACAGAGGTTTAGGGGATGAAGTTATGTGGGGAATGGGGTACATGATTGGAGACAAGGTAGCCAGGCAGTGGCAGGCACTCTGGGAGACAGGGGAAGTGCACTGGGCCAGAGAGCCAGGTGTGGAGATGGTGGCTGTTGGCAGAGGTAAAGGGTATGGAGAGGGAATTTCAGGACGGATTTGAGCTGAGCGGAGATTGCTAGTGATCTGCATGCCATATAACGAATAGCAAGGGCACAGCTAATAAAATGATACACCCTGAGACATTGACAAATAGCTGTTTAGTGAGACCAAAATTCATAACAGTTGCTTGGATAATTCTCTGATATAACAGGTTGAACACTTGCCCCCGTATTCTCAGTTGGAATTTTGATGCCTTTAAAATGCCAGCAGAGAATCATGTGGCAGAAAAGTGCACTGGGTTCAGCCCACACTATCAAGCAGATACACCTTGGCTGCTGGCGTAAGTACTGGGGTAAGTAGCTACCACATTGCTGCTCATGTCTCTCTCTCCCCAGACATAAAGGGGTTAACCTCTGTTGCCACTGCTTGGGGAGAGAAAGGGGCGCGTGACATTGCTCCAGCATCTTTAAAAGGGACAGCTATCCCCCAGCCACAGCTACGCAAAGTGGAGAGAGAGGGACATGGCCCAAACATAGAGCTACAAGAGCCCCATGTTAGGCCGAAAGCCCTAGATTGACTTAATCCAGCCCTGAATTTCCTCAGTCTGCTTCTGTGGCAAAAAGAAATATGAAGCATTTTAATCTGGCCAATCTCTAACTTTTCCAAAGTTGCAGAAATGTTGAAAAGTTACAGAGTGCAAAAGGAGAAAGGGAAAAAAGGAAAATGGAAAAAGTGAGTGTGGGGGGGATCCAACCCCCTGGTACTACTCATTATACTGTGCTCAGTGGCAAAAAAAAAGTGTGTGGGGGGGGGAGCAGGGAATGAAAAACTGCAGTGCTAAAGATCTGAAATGTTTTAAGAATATTTTGTGAAAAAGTTTCAAGAAAAATGAAAAACTGTTCCACTTTGAACCCTGAGAAACAGAAACAACTTTGAAATTTCAATTTTTTTCACAAAATGGTTTTCATTTTTTGACCAGCCCTAGTCCCACCTCACCTTCCCTTCTGCTCTGCCTCTAAGCCATGTCCCGTTACTCCTCCACTGCATATACCCCATCTCCTTCCAGCAACCAGCTCCAGTTTCTCCCCCTTTGCACCCAGTTCATTCCACTGATGGGATCCTGACTAAGTGGCTCCCTGACTGGGCAATGTCATCTTTCTTTACTAGTGGAGAATGAGGCAGAGAGGGGGTCTCTGCTGGCTACAAACAGGAAAAGGCAATCTGTCACCTCTCCCTCAGGTTCCTAAAGACAGGAACTCTGGAGGTTTTCAGGAGAAAACATTTAATGACAACATGTATGGAAAAGATTATTTAAAATACCTACACTGGCTAAGATTTTCTGTTGTCATTTCCCAGATTTGAACAAGAGAAAAACAGCACTGGGGCCCCTGAAAGGAATTAATTAAAAAAAATATGATGGCTGATATTGATCCTATTAGCTTTTCCTTGATAAAATGCTTCAGCTTAGGCATTGCTTTATGTAAGCAGAAGAGAGCCCATGGAAACCAGAGGTGGAGATAGAAAGAGAGGGAGGATAGAGAATAATAGGGTGAGAAGACGGAGTAGCAAAAGGGAGATTCAGGGAACATGATGGGGGAGAAAGGGAAACAGGGAGAATGTGTATGTGACTTCTCTTTTTCTCCATTCTTTTCTCTTTGTTATTGTCAATACTCTTGGGGATGTGGTGACAAAATGTAACACAAATTAAGAAGCTAAAAACTAAAATAAATAACCTCTAGCCTGGCCCTTCTCCAAGCCCCAGGTCCCAGATAGATAGCTGGGGCTGCTTACATCCCAGCCCCAGCAAATCTATTGTCCAAACTGGAGCTCAACCACACAGCCTGGCTTTTGCTTGGCCAGGCACTGCCACGAGACCCAATGGGTCTCACCCTGTCTACTCTCAACAACCTTTTTATCAGTGCAAGGCTCAACTCAACAAAGGACCAGTCCAGAACAGCCAACATGCCAAGAACAGCCAATACACTCTGGTCAGCCCCAGCAGCAAAACATTACCTTAAAATCACTATTAGAGTTTCTAGCAATTCCTCTCTGAATTAATCTGCTGGACAAGACTTCCTATGTGTTAGGTTAGGTCTGAGCAAAAGACTTCCACACTGGAAGAATCACTAAACTTTTTGTGCAGAATGACAGACCACTGAATGGGTCATGGTAATGGCACTTTTAAACTAGAGCAAGGTGTATCTTCACAATGCTTTTAAAAATCAAGTTTATTTCTTATTAAATACTTACATATACTGGTTCACTTCTAGGTGTAATCCAAAGTGATACGTATGGTCTTTAAAACCCTGAATGGTCTGGGGCCAGCTTACCTAAATGTTTGCATTTCTGCCTGTGTCTTGTCATTTCAGTAAAGATCTTCTGGGTCACTTCCTCTGTAAGTTCCTAGAATTGTCTTTTCTAGGACTGTCAGCAAGGCATTGTGAGTTGATGTCACTCACCAACTATTTGTTCACAGTGTGCTAGATTTCTCTGTATGTGGAGATTGACACAGTTCCTGCCCTAAAAAGCTAACGGTCTAAGTTCTGTGGAAACTTTTTTCCACCACTTCCTTTGGGCTCAACTTTGTTGAACTTCAGGGCACAATCTGAGTTCTATTAGTTTTTTAACCACTTCTATAACTAGTAGTATTTTACCATTATGGCAGGTCCTGTGGTTTTTGGAATTAATTTATTTGTGTCTGTTTTGTCAGAGGTCAATATTTACTGTCATGGAATACAGTTCCTGAAAAAAAGCAAAAGAAACCTAAATGAATGCTTGTTTATATCATTAACAGTTATCACTGTAGTTTTCCTTTAAGTGTTTGTATTTGATATGGACTAAAGTTTAAGTGCACAGGAAATAAGAGTGCAGTCTGAAATGGGCATTTTTACTGGAAGAATCATTGTTTACTCGACAGTGTATTACTCTGGTTGTGACATGATTTCAGGAAAACTTTCTCTATTAAGACTTGGAAGGCAATTGCTCTGAAGCTATTAGTTGATGAGAAATTATAATTTTCTAAATGTCAAAAGAAGTCCTGACAATCATGAATGGAAGAGATGAAATGAGGAAAATCGTTCATCTTCCAAAAAGATTAGGAGTTTTCTTCCCCATGAAGACACATGGTATTGCTGAAAATTGTTAAATTGGACCAGCCATTTAAAGAAATATGTTATCAATCAAAATTTGTATTGTTAGTATTGCTTTCATCTTACAGAGATTCAGCCCATTGCTGCTGACTAGTATATTAATATAAAATAAAGCCAATGTTCAACTACAAGTAGGGCATAAGAGTAACATAAGGCAATATAAAAGATAGAAAGAATTTAATATCTGAGTTATCTAAAACGATTCACAATTTTAAGAATGACCACTGTAGAATTGGTCATTTTGCCTTAATTGGGTAATACTATTTCTATAGCAATTCAAATAATGTATCACAGATTGGGGACTTCCTAAGGAAAGCACAACAATCAACTAGGGTGTCCACAAGTTCACAAATCCTGTATATTGAGCCCTGGGTAAGACAGCCTCTCACATATTTCTATTTCATGAGCCCAGGTTTGTTTAGTTCTACAAAATAGAAGAACAGAATGGTAAAACTTGAAAAAATAGATGCTATGAATGGTCATGATGGCATCAAAGGATGTCAGAATTTTTCTGGCCTTAAGTGATAGGCATTTAATGCTTTCATCTAAATGAAAGATACAACCAGAGGAAATGGTTTATATTCCCATTTTTATCCACAAAACCTCTCTCATTCTGGTTGGTAAGTGCAATTTATTAATGTCCATCTAGCAATGTCAGTAGTTTATAACAATGTAATTCTGTACCAAGTATGTTATCCTTCTACAGATGTTCCTCATAGACATTGAGAAAATGAAACCCGAGTGACAGCTATTGCCTTTCACTAAGATTTACTTTTTGTGAAAGATCCACTAATTTGAATCAACTAGTTTTATCTATCACAAACTTCTCTCCTTAAATTTAGCTATCACGTCCTATATGGAAAATCATATTTTCAATATATTGGTGAACATATTTTTAACACATATCTGATGATTCCTGCCTGACTTCTTGCATACACAAGCCTAGATTTCATCCAGTGATTCTTGCATCTAGCCTAAGAACCTGTGGTTGGATTAGAACAAATCTTTTGGCAAGACAACCAGGCTTGATTTAAAGACTTGAGGCGATGGAGAATTTACCCATCCATTGATACTCTGTTCCCATAGTTGGTTATACTCACTGTATAAAATGTGTGGCTTATTTCCAGTTTGAACTTTGCTAACTTCAACTTTCAACTATTGGATCATGTTATCTCTTCATCTGCTAGATGAAAAAATACTCTGTATCAGACATTTTTTCTGTGCATGTAACTATAGATTATTATACAGTCACCTCTTAGCTTTCTATTTGATAAACTAAATAGATTGAAATAAAAAAAACAATGAGGAGTCCTTGTGGCACTTTACAGACTAACAAATGTATTTATAAATTTATGCCCAAATAAATTTGTTAGTCTGTAAGGTGCCACAAGGACTCCTCATTGTTCTTTTTTTCAATCTACACCTCTACCCCGATATAACGCTATCCTCGGGAGCCAAAAAATCTTACTGCGTTATAAGTGAAACCGTGATATATCGAACTTGCTTTGATCCGCCGGAGTGTGTAGCCCCGCCGCCCCGGAACGCTGCTTTACCGCGTTATATTCGAATTCATGTTATATCGGATCATGTTATATCGGGGTAGAGGTATATTTAGTTTATCAAATAGAAAGCTAAGAGGTGACTGTATAATAGTCTATAGTTACCTGCACAGAGAAAATGTCTGATGCAGAGTACTTTTTCATCTACAGAAACTTATGCCCAAATAAATTTGTTAGTCTGTAAAGTGCCACAAGGACTCCTCGTAGTTTTTGCTGATACAGACTAACACGGCTACCACTCTAAATAGATTGAGACCCTTTAGTCTTCCATAGTAAGGCATGTTTTCTGGACCTTGAGCTATTCTTGTAGGTTTTCTCTAAATCTTCTCCAATTTTTCAATTTCTTTTTCAGAGCATGGTCACCAGACCTGAACACAGCATTTAAGTAATGGTGTCACCAATGCCATATATAGAGGCAATATTACTCCTGCTCTATTCTTCTGTTAGTACATCCAAATATCATGTTAATCGTTATTGCCACAGCATCACACAGGATTTCATGTTCAGCTGGTTATCTAGGATAACCCCAGCTCCCTGTCTGAGTTACTATTTTCCATAATAGAGCCCCTCCTCCCCCCGCCCGATACTACATGTCCTACATTTTTTATCCTTTATGTCTGACGTGATATAGCATTGTATTAAAATATATGTTGTTTGATTGTGTCCAGATTACCAAATAATCCAGATTATTCTGGATCAGTGACCTGTTCTCATCCTCATAGACAACTCCACTAATCTTTGTGTCATCTGCAAACTGTCTTCCAAGTCATCAATAAAACTATTGGTAATGATCATGCAATAATTCATTTTTCTAGGACTCAACTAGAAACACTATTAGTAGTTAATAATTCCCTATTAACAACTACATTTTGAGAACTATCAAAATCCACTTAATACGTGCCATACTTGTATATAGTACGAGGTGTTTTTTTAAAAAAAAAATAGACTATCACAAGACACTAAAGTCAAATGCTTAACAGAAGTCCAAATATATTATCATCAACAGTTACCCATACCAGCCAGACTTGTAATCTTATCAAAGAATATCAGATTTGTTTGACAAGCTCTATTTTAGTGAAACCATGTTGATTGGTATTATATTTCTGTCCTTTAACTTTGTAATGATTGAGTCTTAGCAGCTGTTCAATTATTTTGCCTGAGATTGATACCAGTCTAACCAGATTATAGTAATTTAAGTCATCCTGTTCACCCTTTTCAAATATTGGCAAAATATGGGTTTTCTTTCAGTTTTCCGAGACTTATTAAAAATTAAAATCTGTGGTCCAAACAACTCTTCAGCCATCCCTTGTAAAGCTTTTGGGTGCAGTTTATCCAGGCCTGCTGATTTAAAATATTTACCTCTAGTAGATGCAGTTTAGCATCCTCCTTAATAACACATGGAAAAGAAAGTATCTCTTTATTATATGACATTCATAAATCATTGACCTTCTTTCCAAAGACAGGGCAGAAATATTTATTGAGTATTTCTGCCTTCTCTACACCATAACTGACAATTTTATCATCTCCATCTAGTAATTGACCTGTTCTACTGCTAGAATTTGTTCCTGATATACTTTAAAAAAAATAATTTTTATTGTCTGTAACCCTTTTGGCACTAGATATTCCTTTGATATCTTTTGGTTCACTTATCAATTGTCTGCATTCTTTATTTTTTTATTCATATTCATTGCCATCTACTTACCTATTCCCCCATTATTATATATAATCTTCTCTTATTACTTATTGCTGTTTTCATTATCTATCTCAACCACAATGTTATTGTTGTTTTTTTAATCCAAGAATCCTTTTTTTCACAAGGGAGGAATTGTAGCTTTTCTGGGAATCATGTCAGGTATCCTTAAACAACTTCCAATTTGCATTCACACTTCTCTGTTTAAACATTACCTCCTAATCAATTTTGATCATGATGATTTTGGGCTTTGGGAAAGTGGCCACCTTAATATGCCAATTAAATGGACTACTTCATCTAAAGAGAATTTTGAAAGTAAATGCATTTATGCAGCTTCCTTTCCTCCATCCATTAATTGACCATTCTTCCCTATCATGTCATTTGCTGAATTCTCCCTGTTTCCCCACCTCACTCCCACATGCCATATCGGCATTTTCCATCTCCTTTTCCAAAACCTTTTCCCTCTTCCTCTGCCCCCTGCTGCCTTTTTTCCCTTCTCTGCTTACACAGGGATTTTCCCTCCCTCACCCCTTACCCAGTGACCTTTCCATCACTAGTCCACACAGCAGGGGCATTTTGCTTCCCAACATCACCACTCCCCAGGGCATTTCCCACCCAGGCACTGTGGGAATTTTCCTTCTCTCACTCTCTTCTCCCACCCCCAAGGACAGTTTTATATATATATTTTTACCTCCCCAGCCAGTGGGGACATTTTGCTTTCCACTCCTCCCCTCCCCCCTGCCCCATTATACAGTAGGATTATTTTTTTTCTTAATTCTCCAACTAAAGTCAGTGGTGGCAGCAGGATGAGTCAGAGGAGGATCCACTCCCCTGAGCCTGGGAGCAGCAGGAACCCTGGTGGGTGCGTGGGTGTGTAAAGGAAGGGGAGGGTTTAAAGAGAAGGAGCTGCAGCCCAGGGGAAGAGAAATAGTTGCTCCCCTGAGCCCAGTCCTACCAGAAACAGGAAGTGGAGGGAAACTAGAAAGGAGTCTCCCTTGTGCCCAGTCTTTGGGGTTCATTGGTGGCAGCTGCTCAGACTAGGGAGAATAAGAAGGAAGAGGGGGCTCAGTGCCTGTGTCCAGTCAAGGATGGGATTCTCTCTTCTGCTCTTTCTGCCCAGGGTCCTGCTCTCTCCCAGCTCTTTTGGGCTGCAGTAGGCAGGCAGCTGTGTGTTAGATCCCCTTGTAAATTGCAGAGGGAGCTGCAGGCCAAAATAAAGGTTTCTGCAGGCTGGATCTGGTCCACGGACTGTATGTTAGACAAAATTGCTGTCTACTTTAAGAGAATGTAATATTTCTGACTTAAGTACAACAATATGTGGATCAGCTGCAGAAAGAGAGAGCTCCCAATGGCTAACAGTATCGAGACAATGTAGTCTGGAGCTGCCTCACACTGTGACAGCAGCTAGAGTAGCAAATTATAACCAAGGCAGTAAAGATACTAAAACCTTATTTTATAGATAACGGTAACAAAGACTTTCCCTTTACACACCGGTGAAGTAATTCCCACAACCAAGTGGCCTCAACTTCCACAGAATCTTGACCCCACATTGCTGAGTGGCTCCTGGGTTGAACAGTGTACATGGAAAGGGAGATACACAAAGACAAAATGTTTACTCATGATGAATAAAGACTTCCTGCATATCACTTTTTCTCCCACAACCCTCACTCTTCAAACCTGAGAATTCGTTAACATTTTTCCCATCTATGTGATTTTTTTTCTTTTTACTAGTCTTGCTAAAGAAATAGAGATGATAAAACTTCTCATCTGAAGCCAGTGACCCTGCTCACTAGCTGAGCTAGCCATATTTATTTTAAAGACTCTGGAGAAACTTTCCTACTGAAAAGGGCAAGAAAACTGTTTCAAAATAAGAATACCCTTTTCAAATGTTGCAGCAGAATTAATGGCAGTCTCTATGAGTGGCTGAAGGAATACTTAATGGCTGTGCAACCATAAAACAACACCACAATTTCCTCTCCCTAAAGTTTCAGGTCCAGAGCCTCAATCGGTATACTTCAGTGTACTACCAGTGAAGTCAATGGAGCTAGTATGCCAATTTACAACAGCTGAGAATCTAGCCCCTTGTCTCTACAAAACTATATTTTAGAAGCATCTATGCTATGGTCTACAAATTTTTGGTTATCTCCCAGAAAAGATGGCAACACAGGGTTAACATTCTGTCAAAAATCCATCAATTTCACATTTCCACCAGGCTCCTTTGTTGAAGAAGTCTAACTTGCTGTACAAATGTCATTAGTACCACAGGGAACTCCAGACCTTTGAATGCCGAAGAACACTCTATTATTTAGTACTGCTGTAAGATAATCTTTTCAGCTGCTGTTTTCTAGTGAGAATCCTCAAAGATGAACCTTGAAAGAACAGATGCTAGCTTTTAGTCACTCAGGAATATTGTCAGTTAAGTGACTTTTACCTTCATCCAGTGGGACTTTGATTTTCAGACACAGATATCAAGCTGACAAAATGTGTCATCACTGACAGACTTCAAAGGTTTGTGCGGATTTTTCCTCCATATCCCATAATTCCAAAAGAACATGGCACCTTTATGTGTGTATCATTTTTAGCAAGGTACATATTCATGATAGTTACTAAAAACTTTTACAAAACTCTATTTTAAAGCACCTTATTAAACAGGAAACCATGAACAAATTAATATAAATATGATTAAAATGAAGATGTTTTCTTGTATATTCTTATTGAAGTTTCTGTTGATATGACACCTACAATATCTGAGTATTCCGAGTTTCACTGCATGTAAAGTAAGAGTGTTATTGTGTTCAGACCTTGTTTAGTCAAATAATGATAAGTATCATTCTTGAGAATGTAAGCAAAAGAGAAATGCATTTATGTGGTGCTTTGCTCAGGGGACCTCCAAAAATGCGCCTTGCAAGCTAATAATAATATATTGTACAAAGGCTGTGTGACAGGGTGTCATCCTGCTCCTATCTCTTTTCTAGCCACAGACAGCTCAGAGACCTTCTGGTCAAACATCTGCTATAATTTATTGACAGTATTCTCCCCACCACCCTTACAAATTTGTGCACAGCTCTTTCTTCCTGGGCCTTTTCCACGTTTTGGACTAATGGGTTAATTAGCCTGATAGCTCTCTTAAATCTACCCCCAATCTATCAGTTAGGCACAGCTTTGCCCCTCAAGTTTACTCTGGGGTGATTTAATTGGTGATTCAGTGATCAAAGTGCTGGTACAGCTGTTGTTGGTCAGCAGTATGCTGCAACTTTATTAACAGACAACAAGAGCATAAACAAACAAAAGAGGGGATTGAATGAAGGCTGGATTCTCAGCTATGCCAATTTTGGACCCATCACAACTGAAAAGAACAGAGGGGAAAAGGTGGCTGTAAATCACTTTTTATTGTCCTCCAATACTGGGCCAGCCAGCGGCTGAAATGCACTTGGTATAACTTAGATCAGACTAAATGCTGCTCTAACCTTCATTGGCTGTATGAGGGTTCGGGCAGGGCCAGCACACACCCATACACCATACTGACACCTCTCTGGGCCTCCATCATTTTATGTTGCCATTATCCATGCCATGGCTGAGAGCCCAATGATCCCAAAGGAAACACTGTGCTGATCCTAGATCAGCAGAGCACCATGCACTCTACACCAAACTGTTCATAATATTAGTACGTCTTCTCATGGTGACATATAGATTTCTAGTACATCTTGTTATTATATGATAACGTACCTGTTACTGTGTCTATTTAGAAATATGAGACTATACCATCCTACACTGGCATCTTTTTTTTTTTACTGTGCATATGAGATTCAGAAATATGATGAATCTCCTAACCTCTTAGAAGTTTTGGCCAGGATTGAGCAAAGCACTTAAGTATGTGCTCAGTTTTAAGCACATTTGTAACGTCAGTTACTTCAATGATTCACGTCTAATGTGAAGCAGATGATTCACTCAATCAGGGACTTTGATAGCTTGCTCTACTGGCTTTCTGGAAATATTCAAATCTCATGGAAGGTTCACATAGCTGAAGCTGAGTTCCTGCTCCACTACTAGGATGGCAATCTTCAGACTGACCACAAGACGTATGTTCCTTCAGCAAGTTAAATGATCATGTCTTTCTAAAGACTTTCCTGTTTCACTGTTAAAAAGTGATATTCAGCAAGTGATGCTCATTTAAGGCACAATGCTTCTTCATAGAAGCAAAATGATCTACAGAGAGTTATGATTACAAATGGCCAGGATGGTATATGTATATATCTTGCTGGGCTCATTAATCTTCATCGGTGTATGCTCTCCTCACAGTTGTACATGGGAGAGCATGAAAGGTATATATTTCAATGATGCATCTCAATTGAAAATCTTCATTCCATTTGGAAAAATAAAAGACATACATTCAAGCTAATGCCGAGCCTGTAAAACATTTCCATATACAAGATATATCAATAGCAACATATTTTGACTGTTTAAAATTATCTAAATAATGAAAAGCTCAGCTGTTTTAGTCCATAAAAACAAATACTTCAGCAAAAAGGAATATATATTATTTACATAATTAAATGTTTTGATTATGTTCACTGAACTCTAATTTTCTGTGGTTATTTTCCTTTTGGGAATCTAAGAAAATCAAATGAGATAATTTCATCCAATTATATTCTTCAGGAAGGGTTGAAATCTCTCTCTAAACTGGAGAAAACATTTTTTTTTCTAAAATCCTTTTATCCTTCTAGTGTATTTCCAAATAAAGACTGTTCCAAAAAAACACTTGACTGCATGCTTAACTTCAAACATGTGTGTACTACTTTGCTGGTTTGGGGAATAACCTTCTGTCAGATGCTGCCAAATGATCCAGCAATAAAATATACTGCATAATTTGACAAGTAGAAAGTTCATTTTAAATCAATTAATTTCACAGAAACATGGGTTTCTTGATCTGAGATTCAAGAGGATGTATTTCCCTATGAATCTATTCTTCACTTTGCAAATCATTTGGATTCCATTGATTTATTCAGTGGTAATCAATATGTAATGCCACCAGAATTGCAGATCCCTTATATAGGTTGGTGATAAGTTTACTTTCTTTATAGCAGAATTCTACTTGCTGAAGTCAGAAATTTCTCACAAGAGTACACATTCATGACACGTAAAGCCTGATAATAAGCCTCTTGTTCATTGGGGCATTCAGTGAGTACTACAGCGATAAAGAGTGAATTATGAGACTATCCTGTAGGTCTAAGTTGTGCTGGACTGGGTATTTGGGAGTTCCCAGGGAGAGTATGCATGAGCAGCAGGTGTTCTACCATTTCAAGGGGTACAGTGAGTGCTTCTCTCCACTCTTGGTCAGATGTGCTGGCGTATGAGATGGGAACTTTCTGTTTCCTTTCAGGTAGGTAGTGCCAGACTTATAATAAGGACTGTGCCCAGACACACTTTCTTCTTCCCACTTGAAAAGAAGTTTTGTTCAGAGATAATAAATCAGGTTAAGAATTTCTGTGCTACTTTTGGCCATTTACTCGCCATGGAAAGACATGTTTTGAACATGGTATGAAAGTTGGGGGGGAGGGTTTCTATAGTTGTATAATTGACACTTGCTGCACCATGATAACCCTGCCACAGAAATACATCACTTGTGTTCATAAAGGTTACATTACTGAGATTCCCTTTGCGGGCTTGCAGTGGGGCAGTTTGTGGCTTCTTCAGTGTGAAACAAAATATTTGCTTGTCAATTTGAGCAATTATGATCACAGTTTGCTTGCCCTACAGTCTTGAAAATGGCAGGTTGACTTTAAATTGGTACTATGTGCTTTTAAAGCCTTAAATGATATAGTGCTTTGGCTATATTCAAGAACTTGCTTCTTGAGACTTCTCTTGATGGGTACCTGTGCTTGGGCATTACCTAATTCCCTACCCACCTTCATTCAGCAGACAGTCGCTCCTGGCATGTAGAAGATCCATGAACGTGGAATTCACTTTCCTTCCCATCTGTCTCAGTTCCTGTCTCTTCACTTTTAAAAACAACATGTCCAGGCTTTTTTGTCTTTTTTTCAGTTCAGAGTTGCTTTGTGTTAAGATCGCACTTAGCCCTATATTGATCACTTTCTGTTTACTAGTTTCCTCATCCCTTTTCTCTCTATTGGAATTCCTCATTTATTTTCTGCTGTGTGAATTTCAATACTTTAAAAGGGTTACATGTTTATTATATTTTACTTTTTTTTGGTATGGTATTGTAAAATTCTCCAAGTGCCTTAGGGTCAGGGCACTTTCCAAGTTCAACTGCTATAATTATTTAGTACACTAATGTGATGCATGCCCCAAATGAAGGCAGTTGGACATTTAACCCTAAATTAATCTTGCTGTGTCTCAGTTTTCCATTCTGTAAATGGGCATAAAAACACCTGTCTGACTCATAGGAAGGCTTAGTTTATCTGGGCCTGATGCTGCACCACTCTCATTGACTTCGCTGGATGGAAGATCCCAAGCTGAATGTTTCTAATGTTTTTTGCGATCCTCTGACACAAGTCAAGCTACATATCTTCAAGTATAGCACTATTATAAATCATAAAAAGAAAGTGCCACAGGGGAACAAATAAGCCACAAGAGAAATGTAACTATTTCCTGAATCCCAGTGGCTTTGAAATTCTCTTTCAATATTATCAAAACTTATTTCGTAAACTTTTCCCCTTGACTTTTTAAGACAGATAGATGTATCAAGATCTGCACTATTTGAGCTGCAATTAAAATGGATTTGCTGTAATTTACAACTAAATTTAAGCCAAAAGGAGATGGGTGATACACTTCAAATATAAAAGGAAAA
Organism: Chrysemys picta bellii; assembly: GCF_011386835.1. Taxonomy (NCBI): domain Eukaryota; kingdom Metazoa; phylum Chordata; order Testudines; family Emydidae; genus Chrysemys; species Chrysemys picta. The sequence continues at coordinate 229,083,409 of NC_088791.1, forward strand.
GGAAGTCTCTGGGGAAGGAACAACAATCAAAGTAATCTAAATAAATCAGAAACCTCACATCTAATGTTCTCAGGAGAGGAGCTATACGCTTCAATGACATTGTTCAATGTTCTTCAAGCTACCGGATGTTGAAAAATCATTACTCTCCATTTTAAAAGGTTTCTTCCCCAAGACAAATGTAGGAATATTTTGTAATGATTTATAGGTGTACTAAACATTGCCCAGATTTATTTTTGCTATAAAGATGTCTTGTGAAATCTAGTCTTCTAAAATTATCTAGACTGAATGTTTTTGATTCAAAGAAAGCTTTAAAAAGGTTCTGAGTTTAAAGGGCAATAGATGGAAAGATTTTTGGACAGCATATAATGAACTTCACTAACCATCCGAGATGGTTGAAGAATGTACAATGTGCCAAGGTCATGAAAGCCAGGGTCAACTGGAGTGATATCTCTTTCTGAGCTTATACATATATATATTTTTTCTGTCTGGTCTTGCCATTGATTTCTTAGTCTTGGTTGATTCTCATGTTGCTTTCTTCTTAATCTCTTGTTTTCAGGACTCTGTTTGCATCTGTCTAGCAGCAGATAAATAACTGATTTTTAGGTTCAGCCACGAACCCTCGTCTGAGTCAGACAGAGAGAAGATTTGAATCCATATCTCCTACTTTTTATGTGAGTGGTTTAATTACCAGGCTACAGGGTCATCCTCACTTGTTCTCTTTAGCCCAATGAATATATAAGTAGTTATATCAAGTGTAAGAGCTTCAATAGCAGAGATTCAGACCTTGTCTACACTACATAAATAAATCAACCCTGGTTAGGTCAATGTACAGCCACTGCAGTAATTACTGCGGTTTTTCATATCACACTACCCTCCTTTTGCTGGTCGTGTGAGGCCTCGCCAGGAGCACTTGCACTGACTTAAGGGAGACAGTATGGGGGGGCTGAGAGCCTGGGCACTCTGATCCATGCAGAACTCACAGCTGGGAACCCGGCTGCCTGGCACTGAAAGCCAGAGCTCCCAACTGGGAGCTTGGCGGGGAGCTGGCAGGCATTGTAAGTAATGCAGTGTCTATGCAGACCCTGAGTTGCCTGAACGACATCAACCTAAGCACTATGTCGCTCGTGGAGGTGAAGTTATTAGGTTGGTGTAGTGGGGGGACTTACATTCCTGGGAGCAATGCTGTAGTGTAGACACTTACAGAATTAAGTTGACATAAGCTGCCTTGTGTTTACCTAACTCTGTAGTGTAGACCTGGCCTCAGAGTACCCCACTCCATAAGCCCTTACAGCCCGATAGTTACAACACTCACATAGAAGGGGAGAGACCCGTGTTTGAGGCCCTGTTCCAGAGTGGGCATTCAAATCTGAGTTTTCCACATCCCAGGCAGATGCCTCAGCCAATGGCTTAGAAGAATATAAACAGGAGAACACCCACTCACTCCTTCAGCTGACTGAAAAACTTTTGCCCAGCTGAAACTATCAGGTCACATTCACAAATAGTTTTGAGCCAACTGAAACTGCATCTTTTGGTGAATAAACTATGTCTGGAAAGTTTCACCCAGCTCTACGTCCATCCTTATGATGTATACAGGATACTGTACGTAACGCCTTCTAATTTTCCTTAACTCCCTTCCATCGCTCTGATTCCTATTTCCATCTATTTTCCTTGTGTAATTGAGATTGATAGTGATACTTCTGAAAGCAATCGGAGAATTCTGGCATTACAACAACTATCACAAGCCCCCAAAACACACCATACATCCAGATGCAAAATTTCTGGCAGCGGTGCATAGGCATTCACAACACCTTTGGGGTGATCCCGGCAACTACAGGCCTGTAAGCCTGACTTCAGTACCAGGCAAATTGGTTAAAACTATAATAAAGAACAATATTGTCAGACGAACAATTGTATAGATGAACATAATTTGTTGAGGAAGAGTCAATATGGTCTTAGTAAAGGGAAATCATCCCTCAACAATCTACTAGAATTCTTTGAGGGGGTCAACAAGCATGTGGACCAGGGGATCCAGTGGATATATTGGATTAGATTTTCAGAAAGCCTTTGACAAGGTCCCTCACCAAGGGCGCTTACGCAAAGTAAGCTGTCATAGGATAAGAAGGAAGGTTGCTGTCATGGACTGGTAACTGGTTAAAAGATAGGAAACAAAGGGTAGGTATAAATGGTCAGTTTTCAGAATGGAGAGAGGTTAATAGTGGTGTCCCCCAGGAGTCTGTTCTGGGACCAGTCCTATTCAACATATTCATAAATGATCTAGAAAAAGGGGTAAATAGTGAGGTGACAAAATTTTCAGATGATACAAAATTACTAAAGATAGTTAAGACCCAGGCAGACTGCGAAGAGCTACAAAAGGATCTCTCAAAACTGGGTGACTGGGCAACAAAATGGCAGATGAAATTTAATGTTAATAAATGCAAAGTAATGCACATTGGAAAGCATAATCCCAACTATATCTATCTATCTATCTATAAAAAATGTTGGGGTCTAAATTAGCTGTTACCACTCAAGAAAGAAATTTTGGAGTCATTGTGGATAGTTCGCTGAAAACATCCACTCAATATGCAGCAGCAGTCAAAAAAGGGAACAGAATGCTAGGAATAATTAAGAAACGGATAGATAATAGGACAGAAAATATCATGTTGCCTCTATATAAATCCATGGTATGGCCATATCTTAAATACTGTGTTCAGATGTGGTCGCCCCATCTCAAAAAAGATATATTGGAATTGGAAAAGGTTCAGAAAAGGGCAACAAAAATGATTAGGGGTATGGAATAGCTTCCATGTGAGGAGAGATTAATAAGCCTGGGACTTTTCAGCTTGGAAAAGAGGAGACTAAGTGGGGATATGATAGAGGTATATAAAATAATGACTGGTGTAGAGAAAGTAGATAAGATAGTATTGTTTACTACTTCTCATAACATAAGAACTAGGGGTCACCAAAGGAAATTACTAGGCAGCAGGTTTAAAACAAATAAAAGGAAGTATTTCTTCACACAATGCACAGTCAACTTGTGGAACTCCCTGCCAGAGGATGTTTTGAAGTCCAAGACCATAACAGGGTTCAAAAAAGAGTTAGATAAATTCATGGTGGATAGGTCCATCAATGGCTATTAGCCAGGATGGGCAGGAATGGTGTCCCTAGCTTCTGTTTGCCAGATGCTGGGAATGAGCAACAGGGGATGGATCACTTGATGATTACCAGTTCTGTTCATTCCCTCCGGGGCACCTGGTACTGGCCACTGTTAGAAGACAAGATACTGGGCTAGATGGACCTTTGGTCTGACCCAGTAGGGCCATTCTTGTGTTCTTATGTTACACTTGCTCGACAGAAGACTAGCCTCCGTGTCATCTACCAACACATTACCCTGGATTATTGCCAAGCCAATGTAGGCAGCAAGTGATGGCAACATTTCTTCACTGTCGATCTTTCCAGAGCAATCCCAGAATGCTCTGATGCAACATCCAGTAACAGTTTGAAAAGTATAGGGCACTGGCTTCATTAACCTGTCAATCTGGCTCCGTGAAGACTGAGAATATCCCTGTCTGTTGTAGGTTTTACCTGCCTCTCTCAACTTCCTTGTTCTGCCCAAATTCCCAAGAGCAACTGAGGTGTCATACATGCTCTCAGCTCAGCCAGCCTCAAACCAGCCTGTATACACACACTTCATAGTACACCTCCACATAAACAACGAAGGACAAAAAAAAGCAAATTGCAGTATTTATGTTTTTCTTCAGGAATTCCTCTGATAAAACATAAAGGATAAAATTCATTGATATGTGAGCAAACACACACACAGATACACACCTTGTTCATTCATATCTCGCAAATCCCTAATTCGAAAAAAAGAAGAAAAAAAAAGAATAGGCACTGGAGCATCTACATGACTTAGGACAGTTGTTCTCAGACTGTGGGTCGGGACCCAAAAGTAGGGCTGTCATTAAACTTGCTGGGGTCCAGGGTTGAAGCCAAAGTCCAAGCCCCACTGCCCAGTGCTGAAGCCCTCAAGCTTTGGTACCGCTGAGGGCGGGGGGGATCAGGCTTCAGTCCCTCTTCCTGGGGTCTTGTAGTATTTTTTGTTGTTAGAAAGGGGTTATGGTGCAATGAAGTTTGATAAATCCTGACTAAGTATCATGAGTCGAATTGGCTTTCAATGGTACTTGTGCTCCTAAATCACTTAGGTACTCTAGAAAATCTCATTGAGGGTCATTAGTTAACAGACACACATCAAGTCTGCCCCTACCCCATTATATTCCCAAGTAAAGCCACCTCTGCAAGGTGCTCCAGCATCCACTCATTGCTCCCTGTCCCATCCTCATTCCCCATGAGGAGCAATAAATCTCTCAGGTCCCCACAATAGTAGTTGGGAGTGGTGTGGGTGGAATTCAGTGGACTGCATGGAAGGAACTGGAGGGATGGCCTCCCTCCAAATGCAAGCTTGAACCCCTCCCACCTCTGATTCCTAGCAGGAGACAAAAAAGCAAAAGAGATTAGCCAAAAAGAAACAAAAATACAAAGCAGAAAACAAGTGAACACAACAGTAACCACATAATTAAAACTGAAAGAAAAAAATGAATTAAAAAAATCAAGTTCTGAATCCCATCAAGCTCCAACTACTAAAGCTTTTGGTGCCTGTCCTAGTATACTGCAAAAACCAGGCATACAGGCAGGTTGGCAGCAGATGCTGGGTGCTGCCAAATCTCCACAACAATATCTGCATGTGCAAGGATTTAAGAAGGCTTTCCCTCTGCCTTTCTAAAGATGCAGGGGAGACCATTCAAAACAGGAAATGGACCAAACCAAAAAAGTGAACTCTAGTCTATTGAAAACTGAAGTAAAATTGTGATTACTTAAAATTCTCAGGGGTATTCTTGTTCTGCTTGAAGGCATGGGGTTATATATGGAAGTGTGGGAACACAGTCACTAAAGCCTAAAGCAAGAATGGGTGAGTTGTGCCTCTCTGTTTTTAGGGAGCAGCCTGCTTTGTTTCTCTCTGGTTTTGAGTTCTTGTGTGTTATTCTGAATTCTAAGAAATAAGTAGTGGTCCAGCAAGAATATTTATCTTTTTATCTAACTTCTGTGTGTGTAAGCTGTGAACAGAATATATCAAGTTCAAATAGGCATCAGATGTCATAGACAATATATACTTGACCCTGGAAGATATTGCAGGGATTGTAGGATAGCCTCAAGAATCCATAAACATTGTAACCCTAGTAGGCAGTACTATGTGGACACTAAGCCAAAAACAGGATTTTTCTAGTGTGGATATTTTGCACCATTACATCTTGCACTCATACTGTTGCAAACTGAAATGATACAATTCTCTGAGGAGATTCTTTGTTATCCAACTGCAAGATTCAGGGGTGATGGAGAAACGAGGTTTTCTGATCCAAAGTGAGGATTCAAAGATACATAAGACAATATATTAAGAAAAAATTATTTAAGATAAACAGATGATGTGAAAGTGGTGAAGGAGATACAGATATAGATAGCACAATGAACAATAGGCAAAGTATTTAGAATAAATCTTAAAATACTGTCTTCCACCCAACAGACATCAAGGACTCTTCAGTATACTGTCTATTTCCTATTGTCCATTTATTGGGTTATATAGTATAAATCCTATAATATTTCCCCTATGCTTCAAATGTAGCCAAAAATAGTAACCTCAAATGATCTTCTGAAGTCCAGCTCAATGATTTTCTGTTCTTCCTGGAACCCCAGTAAGATCAGTCAGAGATGGTGATAAATTAGAAAAAAAAATCATTTAGACTTCTAAGGTCGATCTAGCATAGTCAGACAATGGTAATAAAGGAAGCCAAGTTTAAGGAGAAAACTAAATCAGGTTATTATGTTGTCAATAAAAAGATGACATAGTATGAAAGGATGATGTGATTGCACAGGGGATATTGCACTCAGTTTTGGTGACTTTACTTCAAGACAGAACAGCAGAAACAGAAGAGGTCAAGAGAAAGACAATTAAAATTAAATAGACAATTAAAAAGTTAGAAGTTTGTCACTCCCAGACTGAAGCTTAGGCTACTAGATCATGCTGTCTTTCACAATGCAGAACTTCCTTGCTTGTGGCCAGAGGCAACACAATCTAATCAGGAGAGGAGTAACTGAACTACAAGCAACTAGCTAGCAGCCACCTAGAAGCTTGTGGTAATTCTCATACCATCGCAGGAAAACTGGCTGGCCCCAACTGCGTCACAATTGTGAATTGTTCTGGGGTCAGTCCTTTCAGGCATGCAGGGAACCATGGCCTAGAGTTTCATGGACCACAAAGGCCAGCACTGGGTGTCTGTAGAGGATGAAAAACTGTGTTTTTCAGGGATAATCATGGTTACTAACTTCCATTCTCAGTGAAATCAGCCCCCCCCCCTTTTTTTTTTTTAAGTAGAGAAAGAGAGAACTAAAAACTCACTTCTGAGATTAAAATATACAAAGAGCCATTTATTCTAACCAAACAAGTGTTGTTACATTTGAGATATTCATAAATCATTATTGATTACACTTCCCCTCTGACTAATTAGCTCTATATACTTCTAGTTAAAATGCAATGAATACAAGAAACAAGTGCCTAAGGGAATTCAGGAATGAACTTTATTTGATCAGGTATCCTGCCCAATAAGGATATCTCTCCACACAGCAGTATAATCTATTTTCCTCTCATATGACAAGGCAGCAACAATATTGTCCATTTTTGCACTGGAACATATCAGTTGAAAATTTAATCTGCTCAGATAGGAAAGGCTGAACAGGCTAATTCAATTAGTATTAAACACACACATTTAACTGTACATTGCGTAGAATCAATATAATTAAAGTAGTTTCCAGAAAAAAACCAACATTACTCTCAGCCACCATTTGGATTTTGACATCATCCCGTCCTTATCTACACAAACAAGTGCAAAACCACGCACAGGACACCATACAAAGTTATTTCTGAAAACCACACTGACTGTATATTAACCATGAAAACATATGAGACCTGAAGAAGAGCTCTGTGTATTCAGAGGTGGATTAAGTTTTCGTGGGGCCCTGGGTCAAAGCAAGTGGGGGACCCCTCTCCACCCCTTCTGCCTGCAGTCCTGCCCCTGTTCTGCCCCTTCCGCCTGTGGCCCCACCCCATTCTGACCCTTCCCCCACAGCCCTACCCCTGTTCCAACCCTGGTCAGCTCCATTTTGCCACCCCCACTATCGTGCCGCAACCTTGCTCCTTTCTGACATCCACCCACCCCGCCGCCACCTGCAGCCTCAAGACCGGAGAAGCTCTGCCCCACCATGGCCCCGGGCCGCAGTGTGGAGTGAGAGCTCCCCCAGCCTTGAGGCTGCAGCAGGGAGCTAGAGCTCCTCCAGTGCTGGAGCCATAGCCGTAGTTTGATTGCTATATTTGGGGGGAGAATCATGCACATGCAAGCAAGCACATGTGCATGCTGAATCCAGTCCCCTTGATTCACTGGCTCTCTCCCCTGCCTGCAGTGGTACCTGGGGTGCCAGTGCTAATGGGAGACGGGATGGTGTAATGGGGGACCCCCAGCTACTGCTGGCGGCCACTTCAGCACCAGCCGATGCAGTGATGTTGCTGCTCTGGTGCTGCTGCGGCTGCCTCCCGGCTGGGCCTGCTGCCACCCAGAGAATGCCACATGCTGGGCTCCTGCTTCCTCCCCCCCCCCCCATTCCTGTATCCCCTTCTCTTCCTCATCCCCTCCCACTTCTTCATGTTTGTATAGTAAACAGGCAGGCACTAGGACCCAGGACGTGGCGTCCAGCTGCTGAGGCAGGACCTGGAGTCCCTCCGTCCTGCTCTGTCTGTCCCCGTGAGCCAAAATATGCCAGGGGAGCCAGCATTGGAATGACAAAGCTCTCTTCCACCCTTCCAGGGCATGCAGAGCCAGGGAGCAGGGCCAAGGAATGGGGGTGCCATTCTCCCGCCCAGTGGTCCCATTTTTCCAGGGCCCCCCAACTGGCCGGTTCCTCTGGACATGGGCTGTCGGCCCAGTGGCTATTCTGCCACTGTGTGTAGCTCAAAAGCTTGTCTCTTTCACCAACAGGAGTTGGTCCAATAAAAGATAATACCTCACCCATCTTGTCTCATTAAAACATATTAACATAAGTAAAATATGATTGGAGGTCATGGGTGCCCATTGTTTTGTCAGACTGTAGGGTGAAGATATGTGGGCTGTAGGCAGTGGAAGAAAAATATGAGATTGTGAAGGAGAACTGATGAATAGATTGTAGATTCTACTGCCTTGTACCTCGTGTTGCCATTTGCATCTATGTTGAGTGAGTGTAATGTGTAAAATGCATTCTGATTTGGTAATGTTTGACACTCACTTGGCACAGGCGCAAAAAATCTATGCAAGGTGCAAACAATGAAGAACCAGGTCTGAGCACTGAGTGACTTCACTTATTTCCTTGATGTATAGGGTTTGCACTGGTGAGATATCCAGAATAGCAACCCTATCTCTAAGTTAACAATTTTGATGTGCATGAGAGGGGATTGATTAATATAATTTGTTTTAGCCGTTTGTTCTATTTTGCTTCTTTTGGATCCACATTTCTCTCACAGACACATGTCCACAGATACTCAATGTGGGTCATTGCCTCTTTATAGCGGTAGGGGGCAGAATCAAAGCTGATAAGGGACTAGCACCCACCTTCCAAAGACCCCCTCAGTTTTGTTCTGCATCCTGTAGCTACTGGATGGCCATGGAATCTATTGCATAGTGTGTGTGAGAGATAACTTTTGTTAATTAGTAATTTGGACAACACATTTGCTCTAATTTGGATACATTGGTCGTCTTCCCCCTCCCCCCCCCCAACCCCCAAAAAAGGCTTGAAGAGGCAGTTTGTCTTTTCCTGCCTGGAGTTACCACAGCAGGCCCAACAACTGCTCAGGTACTGGGCTAGGAGGATGCCTGAGAAGAACCTAAAGAAGAGGAGATTAGGGCTGTTTTCCTCCTGCTCTATTCCCTTGCCATTGGATGCAGAATGAGAGGTTTGACTGTTGTGCACTCCACGTTCCTTATCTGTCTAGACCGGAAGGATTTGCTTCAGCCCCTTTCTCCGACCCAGGAGAGTCCATAGGAGTTAGCAGGAGTTCTCTACGAAAAGGGAGTCGGACAGCTGGGCTGCAGCGCTCTGGAATGATAGCAGGAATATGAAGAGAGCCATCCAACCACCAGAGGCGGTTACATGAAAGGGCCTTGGCCTGGTGAAGGGAAACCATAACCAAGTCCAGCTGGCATAGGTGAAACAAGAATCACTCAGTAAGGCAGTTTCTGGTTCATGCCCCTTCTCCCCCCACCCCCACCCCCCACACCACAGGTTACATCATTCCCCCCATCCTTTCCCTCATCAGGCAATTCAGTCTCAATTCCTTAGCCCCAGGAAAGTCAGGAATATGCATGGAGGGGAGAAGAAGGGAATCTTCCTCTAAGGAAGAAAGCTAGAGAGCTCCTGAATTTGGCACAAAAAGCTCCTTCACCTCAGGGACCTCCATCTTGTGATCCTCAGGCAGTAGTTGCAATGTCTCCTTACAGGCCTTTTATCCACTCTCAAAAGGAGAAGGGGAAAAAAAGATTCCTGTTAGCAGAAGCAGTTCACAGGACTCAGTTTCCCAACCTCCACTACCCCTCCACTCCAGCTGCTGCAGGAAGGCTTTACCAGATTTCCTGCTCAGAGCAACACAAAAACAAAACAAAACACCCAAAAAGGAGTCTAAGAATTACTAGACTGAGGAGTAGGAGAGGGCTTTTCAGCAGGGTTGCTGGAAACCTCTTTTGATACCAAGGTTTCTGGCTGCAGTGGCTTCCAGAGTAACTGTATCAGCCTCTCTGGCAGAACACCCAACAGGCAATCAGAGGAATAGAGAAGTTGGAAGAACGGGGCACAAAGTTACCTGGATTAACGGGACCCCGCTTACGCTGCAGTCAGTCATACCACAGCTGCCAGGCTAACCAAACCCTGCTCATGCTGTGGGTTGTCCATGCCACAGCTGTTGAGCTAACAGGACATGACTCATTGCAGGTCAGTCATGGTACATACAGTCAGCCCTGGAGGACTCAGAGGGAGAGAAGCCCAGACATGGAGGAATAAGTAGGCCTGACTAATTTACTCTCCCCCTTTTAATAAGGTGTGAGGCAGCCCTTATGAAACCTGCCTTGCTCACCCTAGGATTCAGTGAGACAACATGGTTATGGCATGCAACTCTTCTTTAGCACTGTCTGGCTCACTAAGGGATCCAGTCAGACACAGGGTTGTGCCATGCACCTGTTATATAGCTCTACCTGGGTCACTAAAGGATCCAGAGAAAGTCCAAAACCATGTTAGTGGCCTTAAAATATTCATTTAGGTTATTTGGGGAGCCATTAGTCAAAGTGGTGGCAGAATCCTCATATAACTCAAAAACACATTATAGAATATTCCTTATTCTAAATCCATGAAAAGGAATTACAGGCCTAAGTGTCCTTTTTGTGGCTACTTGTCCAAGCATGGAAGGTGGGACCACAGAAAATACATATGGAACAAGTGTAAGCCTGGAAAAGGGAGAAACCAGTCTTCCTACAATTCAAATTCCAACACTAGAAACAGCCTTTGACTGTAGTCAGGAGAGATCCAACAAGCAGCACTTGGAAGGGAGACTATTGAAATTCAAGGACCAATGCCCTCACTCAATGTAGGACAGATGTATCCTGGATGTGGTTTAACAAGGGTACGTCACAGAATTTTCAAAGATTACAAATCATCATTTTCTCCTTTCTCCATTATCCGCAAATCCCAAAAGGATGCCTGCCTTCATGTGCCATTCACCAGGCTCATAGGAGATTCCTGCAATTTTTTCATGGGACTGATCATTTTCAATACAAAGTGCTGTGTTTCAGAATGTCATCCACTCCTCAAGTGCTCATTAAAGTCTGTGTTATTCTGTCTCCTCCAGCAGAATGGGATACAGACATGCCCTTTTCTGAACGACATTCTACTAAAAGCCCATCCAAGGAGGGCTCCAATGAAGCAACTCAGACTTCAGTCCAAACATTGCAACAGCATGGATTTAGAGTAAATTTAGAAAAGCATCATCTTCAATCATCTCAATGCCTAGTCCATCTGGGAGTATTGATAGACACAGGCCCACAAAAAAATTGCTGTCAACCAAAAGACAGGACAAGATCAGATCAGTGATTACTCTCTTGAGGAGGAGCACAAGGACATCAGTAAGCACTCTAATGAGTATTCTAGGAACGATTGTGTCCTGCACAGGAATAGTGCCCTGGGAAAGAATGCATATGCAGACTCTCAAGGGCTTCCTACTGACTCTTTCCCTCCATTTTCTGATTTTCCATCTTAGAAAGTGAATGTTCTATCACTTGCGTTGAATTACTTGGATTGGTGGATGAGTCTGGAGAGATTCCAGAGAGGAAAGGACATGGTGAAACCAGAGAGGTTTGTCATAACAACAGACATGAGTCTGGAAGGATGGGGAGTGTTCTCTTATAAGTCAGTGACTCAAAGGACATTTTCTAGAACTGGACAGCAAAAATATTCATAATATTGTAATATCATAGATATTCAGCCTTCAGCTGACGCAGCCTGCATGCTCCGGTGACTCCTTAGAGTAAGGGAATGTTTTCTCTCAGTGATGTTATTTTGTTCCTGCCCTGGGAATTTTGTCTCTACTGAGCAAATCCCACACTGAGGGTCTGTCGACCAGCTTTGAGAGAGCATGGAAGAATTTGTGATTGCTTACCTAATTTTTTCCCCCTTCTTCACAGTGATAGGTCTGCAGATACAGTCCTCTCCAAAAATCCATTAAGGGAGATGTGTTTCACTTATGGTTGAACTTTTCTGCAGGAATTAAAATATTTCTTGTTTATAATGTTTCTTGTTGAGTATTATTTTTGCAAGATGCTGATGCAGGACAAGAGATGTGTTGTTGTTTTGTTTCCTGGTCCAGAGTGAAACTGAAAGGTGGGGACTAGTTCCCTGTCCACTATCTAATCAGCTTTGATTCTGCCCCTTACGGCTACAGACCATCAATGACCCATACTGAGGATCTGTGGACTTATCCCTTTGAAGAAGGGAAAAGTTCCAGGTAAGCAATCACAAATTTACCATTCAGGTTTCCACCCTTTACTGTCCAGAAGGAAGGTGCAATATTGTGCTTTTTGCATTTTAGCATAAGGTTTTTGTCAAAATATAAATTCTCTTCCCAACACAGATATCAAATAAATGAGCTGGGGGAAAGGAAGGAACTTTGTGGGAACAGACCTCCTCCACAGCAGTTGCAGGCATTGCACACCCCCTTCCACTGTAGGAAGGACTGGTGAACCAGCAAAACAACAGAACCTGCAGTCCCTCCTTTTCCCTCCTCTGGCCTATCTTGGCACCACCTTAAACTCTTCTTGCCAAAAGCAGGGAGGGAGACTCAGAGATATGGATTTCCACACCACATAGAGATTTAGACCCCTCACACATCCTCTTCAAATTCTCCCTTGCCCCGTTCATCAGCACCTCAGTAGAGGTAATAAGCAGGAACAGTGAATATTGGGAAGAATTGGGTTCTACATGTATAAGATAGTCCCCACATATTTAATATGGAATACTCCTCCTAGTGTATTTTAATAGAATAATAATTGATCTGTTTTCCACAGCAGTATTTTTTTTTAAATTGCTTATCTTAATTATATCTACTTTTAATCCTTCTCACTACATGTTCATATATTAAACAAATTGCTACATAACTGTCAAAGGCATGATCTGAAAAGCCAAGACTTCAGCCATCCATCTACACTCCCCATTTACAGGATAATATATACATACTCTCTCACAATTCATTTGCAGGTTCACAATATTCATGCTCAAATAAACAGAGCCTGCACACTGTTTGAGGAAATGAAATAGTCCCCCAGTCTGAAGCCCATTTTACCTCCTTTAGCCACTGTATTTGGAACACACTCACTGAAAGTCTGAACTGGGTAAACAGAAAGTCCTGACTTCAGTCTTATAGACTCATAGACTTTAAGGTCAGAAGGGACCTTCTGTGTGATCATCTAGTGAGCATAGTGATCATCTAGTCTGACCTCCTGCACATTGCAGGCCACAGAACCTCACCTGAACAACTCCTGAAATAAACCTCTAAACTCTGGTTGAGTTACTGAAGTCCTCAAATCATGGTTTAAAGACATCAAGTTACAGAGAATTCACCATTTACACTAGTTTAAATCTGCAAGTGACCCATGCCCCAACCTGCAGGGTCTCTGCCAATCTGACCCAGGGGAAAATTCCTTCCTGACCCCAAACATGGTGATCAAAGACCCACCAGGCAGATACCTGGGAAAGAATTATCTGTAGTAACTGAGAGCCTTCCCCAACTAGTGTCCCATCTCCAGCAGTTGAGGATTTTTGCTACTGGCAGTCACCAATGGACCACATGCCATCACAGGCAGACCATCCCCTCCATAAACTTATCATCAAGTCCAGTCTTGAAGCCAGTTAGTTTTTCTCTCTGTTTTCTCTGTGTTGGAGGATGTCAGAAGACATTGCTCCACCAATGGGACCTAGATTTTTATAGTTCATCTTTTCCCAGATCCTCCTTCCCTTTTATGACACCAACTCTCCAGGTAAGGCTCTCCCTTTGTCATGTAGTTCATCCTTCTCTAATCAAACACCAGACTCCTTTTATCTGAGAACTCAGAAAATATATCTTTAGGTTCTGTTCCTTTGTTATTAAATAAGAGGATCTTTCCTCTTACTCCCAGATGTTTCTTTCAAAAATGTCCTTCTTTGTGAAAAGAACAACGTTCCAGTGATCCCTCTAGTCAAAAATGGAGATAACTGAATAAAAGTTAACACAAAATGAAAAGGAAAAAAAGAGTTTAACTTGCAATGCCTCTTCCCCACAAAAAAAAAAAAAAGGTAACAGGCTAACATCACCCTCTGCAGGGCGGAATAGCAGATGGTGGTGAAATGGATCAGACCATTGCAAAATTATTTTTAAATTGAAATTTAGTAGAGTGGATAGGTATGTGCCTCCATTAGGAATAAAATAAGATCGATTCCCTCCAGAATCCCCTACGTTTCAATGTTCCTCTTGTAGAAAGTGTGCATTTGTAGTGATATGCTCTTACTACAGTTACGGCCATCTCCAGTACTGCGATAACTCCGTTTGTTCCTTTGATTGTACAGTTTGTTACTGCAAGGTATCTCACTCTTTTGTGTTTCTGTATATTCTCATGAAAATTCCAGTGGTAACTCTTATGTCATTTTCACTCCAGGGTAGCAGAAAGTCTTTTTTCCACTTTAGGCAGGCTTGCCAGTGGAGGTAAATCAGTGGTGCGCCATTGAATCCATTGGCATCATGCTGATTTACATTGGCAGAGGACTTGGTCCCAATTTTTTCCAATAAATGAAATCCACAGGCAAGAGTCAACTGAGACTCAATGACCTTTAATCTAAAAAAGGGAATTTCCTCCTTTGTTTTATTTGACCTATTAATGCAGTTGACCACAAACTTTTTACCTCGCACCCTCCCTTACCCTTGTATGCACCCCCCTCCCCACCAGGAGCCTCAGTTCAGAGCCAGGGCCCAGAGTGGTGCCAGGGCCAGGGTCAGGGCCAGGGGCTGAGGCTGGGGCCATAGCTTGGGATGGGCCTGTGGCCGAGAGTGGGGCCAGAGATGGGAGCAGAGCTGTGACCAGGAGTAGGGGCCACAGCAAAGCTGGGGGCAGAGCGGGGCAGGATGGTGCTCCCTCCCCGCCCCCCATGAGGGCTGGCCCGAGCTCCTGCCATGCCCCCCCCGAACATTCCTCCATGCCCCCCTAGGGTGAGGTGCAGTCCACAGTTTGGGGACCACTGTAATAATGTAAATGTGGCCCATTGAAACTGAATTTCAATGCTGTGTCATTGCAACCTTAAGAACATTCCAGCCAGCAGAATTCAGTTTTTACTTTTTATTCCTAGAGAGGGGTGGAAAAGGCTAAACAGGTTCAGATCCATCAAAACTTTGAGGCTCCTGAAACGTTGCCACCCCTCACAGATACATAGCTTACCGCAGCCCATCCTTGGCAGCTGAGCAGTTTTCTTCTCTTATTCCTGAGTTTTTAATCTTCTTCCCAATTAAGGCTGTCAGGCAGCCCATGATCCAACCATCAGGGATGCCAGCAGGTAATAATCTGTTCTGCATCACACTGCCGTTCCGCCTCTGATTCACTGGTTTAGGTTGGCTCCTTCAGACCATCGGGATCAGATTCCAAGACTCTTGACTTAAACAGATTCCGATTTGTGATTTGCCCAAGTCCCCTGTGAAAAGCCATAATTTGAAATTCTCCAATAAAAATTCCAGTGTTATGCTGAAATTGTCTATACCCTTCTCCCCTGTTCTTTGACTCCCTTCTACCCCACAATAAATCACTAATAGTCACAGAGAATTTTGTCCTCTGACAACGCAATACCATTATTTTATTTGTTTTAAAAAGAGGGCATAGAATTATAAATAAACACATATATTATATTTTACAAAAATATGTATTATTATTACAACTGTGTTATTATTTGCACTATAGTAACACCTACTAGGACCAACTGAGCTCGGGGGCCCCTATGTGCTAGGTGCTGTACAAACACATAGTGAGGGACAGTTCCAGTCCCCAAAACCTTAGTGAAAAAAGATGAGGTACTGAAGCGCAGAGATATGAAGTGATTTGGCTAAGGTCATACAGGAAGTCTAGGGAAGATCTTAGAATTGAACTCAGATCTCTTAAATTGTAACCCAGTGCCTTTGCCACAAGATCATCCTTCCTCTCTTAATCAAAAATAAAATGGGTTTTGTAAATGTAGATGGCCCACTACCACTGACCCAGGTTATGGAGAGGCATTGGGTGCATTTCCTATTGCCAGCACTAAGGAAATCTCAGGTTTTTCAAAGCTCTCTAAACTCCAGGATGCTCAAAAGCCCTGAGTTTTATTTAAAAGAATGCAAGATATTCCCACTGCTAAGGCCAGCATTTTATGGCTCACAGAGTAACTGGCACAAATACAATTCATGTTCACTGCTGTAAACAAGATGTAATGGAGCGCATAGCAGCAGCCACACTGTCACATATTATCACTGCTCTATTTGCATCTAATTAATTCCTTGAGAAAGACACCATTATAATGTAACAATTCAAAACAATCTCCCAACCAGTGTCTGTGTCTTGGAAACAACATATCGCAGTCAGGATAATGGTTTGGGCTAACTACACTCTCTTGTTCTGCATCAGAGCCAACAAGGTCTGTATCCATCAGCATTGCAATGAGCCTGCCCACAATAAGGAGCGAATGCAGAGCCGTAGTGAAAATTTCACCTATCATTTTAAGATATTTTAGTACTAATTAAGGAAGGAAGGAAGAATTCACATTAGGGTGCATAATGGTTGTGGGATAACCGTACTTCTGGGGTGCTGAAGGTCTCACAGTGCTGTCAAGTGGAATAGCCACATCTCATTTCTTCCTAGAGGTAGCAGCAAATTTCAATTTTCCCTATGGTAACTATGCACCACCAAATAGTTTTTAAGTCCACTGATATTGTTTACAGGTAATATAAATAGAAAATGTTATTTTCCTTTTTGATTGGTTGTTTCTTTTCCAGCAAACTATGAAGTGCAGGATAACTGAGAAAATATTTGTCAGCTCAGAGGTATATTTTTTGTAGCCACACCAGTGTTTTTAGCCATACTTGAGAAACACCAAAGTGCAAAATAATCATGGGTATGCTAAAGAGTCAAAGTTTCTCTTACACTTTTTTAGTAAAACACGTTTTTTTTAATATTCATGCAGTTACACTGCATTCAGTGAACCATTGTGGTATTGTTGGATGAAAAACTAGGAGTAAATCTCCTATAAGGTTGTCATCTATAAAGTGTCTCTTTGCAGGCATGGCTCAGAGTGGAGCCAAGCTTCAGATAAGTTTTTATTAAAATATTATTACTTATGTACACACATAGAAATTAAAACTATGATATGGGAATCACCAGAAGTCCACAAAAAGCACAATGGCCATAACAGCTTAGATTATAGAAACATATTGAGTGTGGAAATTATATGACGATGATATTCTGACCTTTCACCAATGATAATGTCACAATTTCAGAGGGATTGCACTGGGATTTATCCCCCATGTTCCACTCCAGGAGTGCCCAGTCAGGTCTCATGTGTCCAGCTGTGCAGGACCTGTGTCCTACTCCCTTGTGACTGGGGGTTTTAAGGCTGTCTAGCCCTCTGCAGTACACTGTGATAGCCTCAGAAAACCAGTCTGGCTAACACCAATGTCTGTGCTTTGCTCTCTCCATGATAGCTATAATTTAACAGTAATCCAAACAGCTTTTTCTAAGCAAGCACATTTATTCTTAAGTAAAAGCATTAGAGAGAGCAAATACATACATACATAAAAGTTCCTACACGCTTAGTAATAAACATACCAGGAATTGCCAATCTTCCTTAAGGGACCCTAGTAGGCCAACGTCCATTCCCACCTTTCCACAAGATTTGGGGCCCACCTCCCACCCCTTGGGCTGAAGGTCCTGCCCATTTACAGAATCAAAATGTAGACCCTATGTCAGTTCAAGCTCAGATTTTTATACCAAAAAACCTTTTATTTGTCTCATGGAATCTGGGAAAACTTACTCTTATGCAAATCACCTCAGGGGGTGGTGCCTCTCTGGAGTTGTTTAGAGCTTCACCAACTACGCTTACTCACCACTCCCACCCCCCCACACACACACACTGTTTTTTGTTCCTGAAGGAGCTGTGTTAACCCAACCTGATGGAGTAGAACACAATCTTACATAAGCCATTCATAAATTTAATACAGTGATTCCAAAAGATAATGGTACGGTGTTGCAATATCTGTCTCAGTGAGCTTCTTGGAGAGCTTTGCACTGCTAGGTTTAAAGTGTGTAATCCTCTGTGTGTGTCATGTTGAATTGACGGGCACTAATCATCCAGTCATTACTTGCTGACCGAGACACATCCAAAGGCAGCTTTGTGACATCCAACAGCCACTAACAGCACTGTTTTAGTAGGTAGGCCTCTACCGGTTAATCCTGGGGTTTCTATCACCCGTAAATGTTGGTTGAGTATCACAATGGCTGCTATCACAATGAGTTTGGAAATGTGCTTGCAGACCAATGGTGATGGATCAGAAATGGAGGACATTAACAAGACAACAAGGACTTTCACCCATTTCTCTAGAGGCCCTTTAGTATGAGGACATTTCCTATTACTGCCCTGCACTCTAGTATCTGGACAGTGAGATCCTCATATACATAGAAATCAATGTTTTTCAGCCTAGTCATGCTTTCTTGGATTAAGGACTAGTTTGTTGTGGTATTCCAGCTACACTCAAGGATAGCATCATTTGTGGCAATTTTTCTTGACAGCAAGGTCTTTTCCCTTGATCAGCAGAGAATTATTGGGTGGTGGTAAAGGACAGCTAGACTTTTCTAGATTTGAGCATCAACATTCAAATGGGGAGGCAGGTGATTAGTAAGGCAACTGTTGACTCCTCACCATCACTCCCAATTTGCTGACACTGACAGTTTGTTCTGGGGGATATCTTATTATAACTTAAGATAAAATGTAATTGCGGTGATTTGGCAAAATCTAATAATTGTATGAGTCCCCATTGACCTCTCCCATTCACAAAGAATTCTTGACCTTTCTAGTATGTGAATAATCCCTCTATACCTCCGTTCCTACTTAGTTCCATCAAATAACATTCAATCACTGGTGACAGTATTTATTCACATTGTTCAAGTAGGATAATAAATATAAGGTCTTAGACAGCACAATCCCCATTACTCAGTCACTTCTTGTTATTTGAATTCCCATAAAAAAGTATGTATGGCTACTACTCATAGTCTAAAAACACCAGTTATTACAGTAACTGAATAGCTACTGAAAATACATCATAATAGAAAATTTTTGCAATGATCGAAGTATCAAATGATGGAGCATCTAAAAAAATTGATGTAAACAAAACCTTATTTCTCTTTCCCTGTGTCCTGGGACCTCAGTCCTGCACTGTTACAAAAATAAAATAAAAACCTATATTAAATGGAAGACTAACAAAATTTGACATTAATTTTAATTAAAAGAGTTTATATTAAATCATTGTGGTTAAATAACTGCCTAGAGAGAACAGAATGATTAACTAGAGATCTTGTGTCTTTATCTGTAGCTAGACCCAGATGCATCACCAATGGTGATGCACAACAAACAGTTTTTCCATCCCTTGAATATTTTTGACAGTTCAAAACTTTTGCCCCTCTTGAATCATGATAAAAAGTCAAGACATCAGAAACATTTGCAAACTGAAAAACTGTCTGGCTTTGTTTCTTTTGTTCATTTAGAGAGTCAATTGAAATGTTTTGTTTTGATCATTTTAAAATATTTCAAAGGTTGATTTTGACCTTTTTTTCAGTCTAATTATCTTGAATTTCAAAGCAAAATGGCATTTTGTACTGGATTTTTTTCATTTCAAAAATATCAAAACAAAATGTTTTTCTCAACTTGTTTTGAGTTAGGAAATTCATGAAACCCAGCCCTGTTTGGCAAACAGTTTCAGTTTTGAAAAATTGGCATTAAAAAAGAATTCCCAACCAGCTCTAGTTACTAAGCAACTGGATAGATAGTGTGGTGGATGTTCCTGTAGGTGAGACCAAGCTGAAGAAAAATGGGTTGGTGCTGGAGCCCTGACATCAAACATGTCTCTTGGTTGTTTTGTCTCTCTCACTGAATGTGTATTTCTTGTATCTTAACAATAATCTTAATCTGTTAGTGATGTTCAGTGTGGGAGAGGTTATTTTCCGAGCTACACAGTTTAAATTTCATGGGTGAAATTCTGATTCTATTGATGTCAATCGGAGTTTTGCAATTGACTTCCATTGGGTCAGGATATAGCCCCATAACTCAACAAGTTAATAGAGTAAAAAGGTCATATGAGGAATGAAGCAAAAGAACAGAACACTGTTCAAGTGTAATTCTGGATAAGTTTCAGAATTAGGTACTGTATATCGTATTTTCTGCAGAGAGCTAAACACTGCTCTTATGCAAAGAGAAAACAAGTGAAGCATAAATCATAGGGATTTGCAAAAGCCCCAACGGTCTTTCAGACATGTGGACATTCCTAATGATGTCCTTGATCCTGTCCAAATGGTACTGCAGAGGCTGAGAAGTATACTTTTTTTCTGACTTGACACTCAAAAGAACCCAGTATGATTACATGTTTATATGTGATGAGAAAGCTGCATGTTTATAGTGGGTACAATATGATTGGATTCATTAGCACAATGCTCTTATTAACTCCTCAACCCACTGATGGGATCCATCATTTAGCCTTTGTTTTGGGATAAGCCTGTTTCATTGTCCATTCTAAACAACTTATAAGAGTGCTGTCTAAAGCCAATAAAGTAGAGGTAAAAAGAGACTAGCTGGTGGAAGGTTATTTAAAATATTAATGGCCATATAGACTTCAAGACATATGGAGGACACCAATTAGCAGAAACAAAGACAGGCAAAACAACTTCTGATAAAACAAGAAACTACTCAAACTGAATGAAACTGGAACTTTAAAGTTTCGAATACTTTTGGTTTGCTCTGGATTTGACATTTTTTACTTTCCCTCTGCACTTTTTGGCCTCAACTGGAATCAGAGGCAGAGGTATGGAGTATCTTGGGAGAGGCTGTGCTTGATGTACTTGCCAAACTAAGTAGTAGTGGAATTTTTTTTTTAAAAAGCAGTTTTGATGAGTGCAGATCACATGGGGTTGGATAAATACAAGCTTTAGATTAACATCTGAGCCTTTGGATACTTATTTGACCTGAAACAAATCTCTGAACCTTTTGAATTTTACACATCACTAATTATAAACATGAGAAAAATATTGCCTTAGCCTAATCAAGATAAAGTATGTCCCTGCTCCACTCAGCTCTGTCTTGAGTAGCTATGAACATTACCTTGTGACTGGGCAGCTGAGAAAAGGTCTTTCTAAATTTATCCACATACAACCACTATGTTAAAACAATGTTATGGGCCTGGAGGTACATAATTAACATAGTAGTTAATTTTATCTTAAATCATTATTTACTTAAAACTAGAATTTGTGCTAAAACTTAGTTTTCACTCCCAGTTAGTTGCTGGAGTGATATTTTAATTTAAAAAATAAAATGTTTATCACATTTATTTATTTGTATTTTTTCATTGGTGGAAGGTCAGTACAGCCAGTGTATCTCAACAATTTTGCTTCCCAAATTTCAGACTATTCTGCTTCCCACAATCTCTCTGACAATGATGCACTATCCCGCACCAGCACAATGAAGTCACAAGGATAAAAAATGGAAACAATGTGATGTGTGCCATATGAAAACCACCACCTTCTCCCCTCCCAGTGTCATCTTTATCTGTGACATCTTAACTCAACAATGTTCCATAACCTTTTCCATAACAGATCCCCCACCAGAACACCCTTCCCTTCTTTCTAGGAAGGAACCACTGTTCATTTAGCACTATGGGAAGGACAGGGTAGCCCCCAACACTTGTTTGTGATTTCATTGGGAATAATGACCCCAGGCTGAGAACTCTTGCCTTCCCTAACTTAGATTTGGATCCTACTTCTCTTGTTCACACTAGTTGTGCAACTGAAGCCAATCAGAGTATGAGTAAAGTTTGTTTATGTGAATGTTGCAGGGCTGGGCCCCTAAATTTAAATACTTCAGGGCAGAGACTGTATCTTCACTCTCAGTAGCGGCCCATACAAATCTATCATAAAATAGCCAAGTGTTAACAAACAACGTTTATATGGTAATGAATAAAACAAGATTCTACCTCTAAAATGAAACAATACATAATCATCATGACAGAAATACATTTGAAATTAAATTAATGCTTGTGAGAGGTGTGGGGTTGACATTCCTGTGGGCAGAAACGGCTCTTTTATGGCAAACAGAAATTAGCACAGGCAGCCACAATGCAAGTTCCATCTTGAATGGACAGTGGGTTTCAAACCAGATCTGCAGGGACTACGCCTAAAGTGTGATGAAATAGTGCTATGCCCATGAACATTCAAGACAAGACTCTCAGAGATACATGCAATTGCACATACATGATTCATATATGCAGTTCCCACAACGGCACACGTAGTTGCAGTAACTGAGGATATAAATGGCCAGCTAGATGAGTTTGAGTTGAGTCATTTTTTTTAAAATCCCTCTTTTAACAGGGTGTGCTACTCACTACTTGGCAGCACCTCCTCATGGAGGATCTGGGGAATTAGCTGTCCCACTGTTGGCGCCTTGTCCGACGATCACTCAGCCTGTTGCCTCAGTCACTCACTCTGTAGCCCCTCTCTTGCTAGTCAGGAGCTGTAGCACCACTCCTTCGTGGCTTAGCTCTCTAGCCAAGTCTTCATCATCCTCCCCATCAGGGTCTCATCAGAGTCTTTCCATAAAATCTCAGGCGGTCTCCATATCCACTATGCAGACTGTGCCATTCCCACACTGACTGATAGGTGAACATAGACCCATCCTCTACTCTGGGTTCCAGTCTAGGGACCCCTCAAACCAGCAGTTCAGGTCTATACTTGCTCAGACTTTACTGCTCCTTCCCTGGAATGCTTCCTATACTCCTCCTTTCCTAGGCTGCTTCCTACACTGCCTTTTCTAAGCTCCTACTCTCACCTTTGTATCAGGGAGCACAACTGGAGGCTTACCTCATGGCCATCCTTCTATATATATATATAAGATGGAACTTATCTAGCCTCAGATAAGCCTCAAGGCTTATAGACACCCAGCCTGTTACTCCCCAGGTGAGCTTCATGGGTCTCTGCCCCTTAGCTCCCCAGCAGGTGCAGCCTATAGCTAATTGGCATCTCTTGCCACCATAACTCCTTCAGTGGGGTGTGGGGTGAACAATCTATCACACGTCTATATGGTTTTTAATCAATTTTATTGAAATTCTTTCCTTTGAATCTCCACCAATTTGGGGGGGTTGTGTGTATGTGGGAGGGGAGGATGGTGAATGTAGGAATTATTAGTCTTTCAGTGTGAGACAGGACTGGAAAAAGGTGCCCCTTCCTTTCTCTCCTCCTACATCAGTTAAGCAACCTCACCTTCTTCTCTTCCACTATCATCCTTCACTTTTTTGTAATAAAACCTAGGGCATTTCACAATAAAGAGTGGGGTGAAAGTAAACATATTTACATCTCTGCATCTCATTTACTGTCTTCTGCCAGTCATAGCTGGACATGGAGGAACTTCTCTTAGCACTGCTGTACATCAGACCTTTATTATACCGAGATCTCGACTGGATCATCCACCCTGCAGCCACAGGCTTGGCTTCTTCTTGAAAAAACAACCTTAGTTCTTGCTCTTCTACTCACATACACTCTCCTCTGTAGGGATGCATAGCTCCCGAATCGTCAGCCCACAGGCGCAGCAAACTGCTCCCATGGCTACGAGGCAGGAGTGACCTTCAATCCAGCGTTTGTGTTTGGGAAACTTATTTGGCTGATTTGATTGTACCCTCGCAGCTGGTGTTCACGCGCTCAAGAGATGGGTTTGTTATCTTATGTGCATGTATACTGCCTGGCTTTTCTATGCGCAAGATTTGTACCAATGAGAAGCGTTGTAAGCAGGGAAGTGTAAAGAATAAAAGCCCCAGGAAAAGTTCCTGGAGGTAGAGGGGCTTTTCGGCTACCACAGACCTGGTGTTCTGTTTCCTTTCCTGCGTTGTCACCACAGCTGGTGACCCCGACGTGACGACCCCGTACTCACCGGCTGGATATGCCGAGCGCGCCCGCGGCTGTTTGCCGCCCCTTATTCGTGAGTATGGGGGTCGAACTTTCCAGTGCCCAGAAGGAGCACACAAGAGAGTTCAAGATTACACGGCAGCGATCATGCATCGTTGTCCCGGTCGCTCATATTGAGGACCCCCTAAGGGAAATAGACCGCCAGTGCCCCTGGTATCCGGACTGCAGGTCGGTATGGCTTCTTGACTGGAAAACAGGTTGGAAACTTTGAGGGCATAGAGGAAGGAAAGGAGTAAGTAATTATAGGCATGGGGATTTCAAATCCCCAGGATGATAACTGGAACGGTAAAATGTGTATGAGACAGAGCTTTTGTACCAAGGTGCAAAGCTCTCCTTTATTCTGCAGAATAAAGCAACTCCTCCTTATCCCTGTCTGGCTGTCATTGGCTCTCAGCCAGGTGGACCCGATATTTCGGTAACAGTTTCTGGTGACTCCGCCGGGACTCTCCTGGCTCGGACATTGGACTCTGGACGGCTGCGGCGAACTGGGAACGGCGCCAACGGGGTGTTTCGCCCCTTTTCTCTGCTTCACCGCAGCCCCTGGGGTTCGTGCGCCGATAGGGTGAGTCCTAATAGGATAAGGAGACACTCTCTGGTAAAACCCTCTAAGGATAGCTCTTTGAATTATATGTTAAGTAAATGGCTTTTACCCGGTGTTTAAAAAGAAATAGTTACACCTTGTGTAGAAATTGATGTGGCTAGTGTTGTGGAAATCGAATTGTGGAAAACACGTGCAGTATATATTGTAGTAGAGGTATAAGAAATGCAAACCTACCAATATAGGTTGTGTTGTCTTGTTCAGATCACTGTAAAGAAGTAAAAGGCAATCAAAAGTCCGGGAAAGTTAATTGTGTCCCTTTTTAAGTAAGAATCTTTAAGCCGTGGATAGCTTTGGATCTGGAAGCAAGCCAGAAAGCATCTGTATTAATGCAATTTTCTAACTAATAAGGTAGTAGCCACTGAAACCTGGGCTGCATATGAAACAAATACAAGGAAATATGTGGTGATTTCTCTGTTTTGCCTAAAATCAACAAGAGTATGTGTATATAAAGGAAATATTTTAAGTAATGACTGACTGCCCAGAAGGGGTAGACCTCGGTTCTTTTGTTTTTCAGATCATCAGAGAAAACGGATGCCAGCTGAATAGCATTCGATGTACCATGCATTTACTGGTACAATAGGAATTATTTTTGTGTTCTTTGTCCTGTCTTGTGATGTTTGTCTTGTGGCCAGAATTGTTGGATTTAATATTTTCATAGGACAGTCTAGCTCAAATTTAAATAGAAGGGTTAAATCAAAAAGCAGATACTTGTTTTATTCAACTTGGAATACAAAGTGTTTGGATAAATCAGGAAAATGTGATATACTAAAGTCTGATATATTTGCTTAAGTAAGAAAAAGAAACTTCATTGGCCAGATTTTTAATTGCAAAATTGTTGTTAAAATTTGCATACCAACAGTCTTTGGAAACAAGGACATGGAAGGTTAACCCACTCCCCATATTGCCCATGGGATCCTTCTGGCTACTTCAGATTTCTAGCCAGAGGGCTGGGGAGGGAGGAAAGCGATTAGACACCTGAGGTTGTACCGAGCGAACTCCTCAAAAGTGGGTGTGCTTGTCCCGGTTTGTTGCTCCAAAGCTCTGTAATAAAGTTATTTTACTGGAAGAGTGTACATGGCATACATTGAATAATAAGACTAATGTACTGTATAATGGCAATGTGTATGCGTTCATTGTTGGAAAAAAGTGTATAAGTGAAGAGTGAAAGTTTCCTTTGTAGGTTAAAAGAAGCCGAGAAAGGGAGAAGAGGAAAAAGCACGGAATGAGTTAACTGAGGAAAAAATAGCTAGCAAGCTCAGTCCAAAGATAAGACCTGGCTGACAGCCACGAAAAGGGGGGGCCTGAATGTGCCCAAACAACTGAGATTTGTAAAACAATGCCAGGCACTAATGAAATGTGTTAGGTTTTTTTCTCACAGATAAAAGAAGTGCTACCCAAAGACCCTAGCAGCCCTGCCGTTTATTGAAACAAGGAAACGGAGTCTATGTAAAGTCCATCAACGAAAGACTGCTTTGGCTCCACACTGGAAAGGCCCTTTCCAAGTCCTGTTAACCACCAACACTGCTGTGAAGTGCCAAGGACTGCCCACCTGGACCCATGCTTCTCACTGCAAAAAGACCCCTCCACCTGGAGAGGATTCTCCAGCTGCTAATCAGCCTATTTCGTCTTCTAGCTCTGCTGTGCCTCCTGGACAGCAGGGAAAGAGAACAAGGTGAAGTGCTAGTAACCTCTCCCTTGTCCACTGACAGACCTACTGTTGCTTTGAATTTTTCTAGAAGAAGCAAAACCATTACAGGGTGATGTGCTAGTAACCTCTCCCCTACATGATGCTAAACCACACTGTTTCAGGAAAAGAGAAGAAGGAACGCTTGCTTAATTGAAACCATAAAGTCCAGGAATTCCTGACTACAAAAGACATTAAGAACTGGCCCTGGTGAAGAAACAAAGAATTATACCCTAGCAGAAAGAAACTTGTGGGACCCATGCTTGGGAACGTGGTATTGATTAGATTTTAAGGTTTATTTTACAGGCTGCGCCCTGTGTTTTGGATAAGTCCTTCAGCATGTATTGCCCTCCCTAATTGGATTTTAAATGATAAGTACCAAAGGCACCTTGTTGCCATTGCCCCTGCCATCTCCTCTATTACACTATTACCCCTGTAACACATCCAAATACAGACAATGACCCAGAAGTTGCTGACAGAGATGGTATTGAATATCACTGAGGCTGGGAAGGCATTGCAGTGGGATCTAGCATGTTCAGAAATTCAGGATTTCCTGAATGACTAGCTAATGGCCATTCGGAATGATCTAGAGCATCAGGCTTGGCCCACTGCCCTTACAGACACATCAGGAGTACCATCTGATCTGTGGCATGAAGACATACTTGGAGACTTTCTGGGTGGAAGTGCAGACGTTCTCAGTGCTCCTTCCAAGCATATGGACCGGTTGAGGGGGTGTGGGCTCCCACATACCGAATCCTGCCGGGTCCATAGGGAGGATGCATGTGGGATTGGGTAATTCACCAAGACATCTGGGAAATTAGACTACCTGGTATGCCCAATTGATTTTAGTAAGTGCTCCGGAGATTACATCTGACATTTGGATGGGGTTAGGGAGTCAATGGACATTTTGGCCGTTAGAACCCCCACAGCTTCAGTGTATATGTAAACTGAAGCCAGGAGAAGTTGTCACTGTTTATGACTACGTTTGCTGGAAGGGTAGTGGACAAGGAACTACCCTGACAGGACACTTACTCTTTTAAGCTAATGATAGCTGTGTGTATGTTAAAGCCTCCACATTGCAAGACATACATTTTAATCTCATTACCACTGCAGGCAATCATATTATTTACTGGCCTGCAGATAGAGTTTTTCAAGTAGCCCTTAGGTTCCAGATACCCTTTAATTGGACTAGTTTAGTATCTGATTTCAGAATTTGTTTTCACTGTTACCAGAGATTCCGAAAATCTCTGAAGTACAAGGGCAAATTCACATGCTTTATAATATATATTAAGTTGAAAAGTATGCTTTCCAGACAGCTTATAGAGTATCCATTTTATGTATTAAGTAGGATGTATTGTGCTTTATGATTAAGATTGTACAACAGCCCCATTATATTATTGTTATGGGAATGTTATTGTTTGTGTTGCTATTAGTTAGCTTACCTTAGGATTATGTTATCATTGTTGTAAAAGACGTAATAATAGTAATACCTTTCATGTTTATGCTAATCATGCATTGTCATTACATCCAATCAGAACCCCTAAGATTGAAGCATCTGATGTAGAATTTGAAGTCCAGGGCTTAATGCAAATAGAGATTTAAGAATGTTTGTTGTACTAGAAGTAAAAAAAAAAAAAAAAAAAAGGGGGGGGGGAGGGGTCGTGGAAGCAGAGAAAGAACTGTCAGAAAAGAACTGCTATGCATGACAGTTTGTTAGTAAGAGTCAGGCTAACTGTAACCCTGATAACGCGAGATTTGTAGAAGCGAGGATTGTGTGAGGCGGGTGAGAAAGTACTGTGTGAGAAGTTATTGTGACCTTGTGTAGATAAGGTCTAAAAAATATTGTATGTTGGCAAGAGTCAAAACAAGTAAGGAATTAAGATATCAAGATGGCCTATGTATAACAAAATGCAGCTGTCCCTCATTATTTCTGTAATGAAAAGTATAAATGCAAAGTCTGTTAAGTACCTGCCTTGTTCCTGTTTGCAAACCACTTAATTTGCAATAATAGAGTATTGATTAGGTATAGCTTTATACCCCCTTTGTAGCAAATTATGCCAATAATACTTGTGCCAAAGTAGTTAATTGTTTTATTTACAAACCCCGTAGAAGTGTTTGGCAATTGGTCAAGCCTTATGGGATTGACGTTTTGCTTTGCTGTTTTGCTTAGTGTATACCCAATCTAGTGGCATTGTGTATGTTACCCTGCGAGAGTGTTTTGTTTAAACACTGCATCTATAAAATAAAACAGGGGGGGATGTAGGGATGCATAGCTCCCGAATCGTCAGCCCACAGGCGCAGCAAACTGCTCCCATGGCTACGAGGCAGGAGTGACCTTCAATCCAGCGTTTGTGTTTGGGAAACTTATTTGGCTGATTTGATTGTACCCTCGCAGCTGGTGTTCACGCGCTCAAGAGATGGGTTTGTTATCTTATGTGCATGTATACTGCCTGGCTTTTCTATGCGCAAGATTTGTACCAATGAGAAGCGTTGTAAGCAGGGAAGTGTAAAGAATAAAAGCCCCAGGAAAAGTTCCTGGAGGTAGAGGGGCTTTTCGGCTACCACAGACCTGGTGTTCTGTTTCCTTTCCTGCGTCGTCACCACACTCCTCCTATTGCTACTTCATCTCTATATTCTGTTTTTTCCATTTTGCGGGCCTGGTTTTCTCTCCCCCCCCTTTCCACCTTCTCTGTTTCATAACGTTTTCAATCCACGTTCCTTCTCTTTCTCGGTTTCTCTCTCTGCCACACTATTCAGTCTTCTCTGGTCCCCCTTTTCCCAGACAGGATCCCATTTGTCCCCCTTTCTCTGTCACAGTATGGTGCAGATACTAAAGCAGACACTGGGTCAACAGCCACCTACAGATGATGGTCAAGCATCTGAACTGGCTGTACTGAGTCAAAGTCAGAATGAGTCAATCCATAGAAGAGATCCAGCTAAGGCAGCAACATTGCTAATTTCCCAACACTGGCAGAGATTGAACTACATGGGTACTTCTAGCGGTAAGGTACAGTAGTTCAGTCCCCATGCTTATTCAGTCCTTAATCTACTGAGACAGTCAGTATGTATGCTAATTAGTGCCGACTGTATTCACAATCTATGTGCAATGGATATCAGTCCACTAGCTGTACTGTGACCACTGAAATCTCTTCACCTAAGCCACTAAAGAGCCATCAGATTGGAAGCTTTTATTATATTGACTATGAAGTGAAAGGGTCTATATTTCATTACTAATTCTCTGAGCCATCCAGTCCCCTAAAACCTAGGTTCTTATATATATAGAAACAAACATTACAATTCATTATTTTGTTTTTACTCACAGTCTAAACACACACACACACACATATACACGGAGTAGCTTAAAGTAAAATCCATGTCATAATCAATTTTTGTCCTTTTATTTCATGCAGGCACTGGCTTGTTACTGTAAGGTTGATTTTACCAGTAACTGCTGAACTGTTAGCATTCATTTTCATAAAAAGGAAAAAATAGTACTGAAGCATTCTCCTGGAGGAAAAATATAAATATTCATGGAACTACCAAACAGACAGAAAAATGAGAAAAATAAAAGGAAAAAGCAAGTCAAATTTTGATCCTATTAACCTTTTCAGTTTCCACCATTCATATTTACTTATATTGTCATGCTTTCCTGTACTTTTAAAAGTTTACTGTTTCCCTTGAATTTCATCCAGTTACTTGAATAGGTTAGCAGTAGGCTAACTGGTGCTGAAAACATACAACCAGACCTAAATTCCCAGTCTTATCTTCCCTCTAAACCAAGTTCAGACCATTAAGATATAGACAGAAATACATTTTTGACAAATTACAGAACAAAAGAAGTGAAGCTCAAACCCAGTTCCAATAAATTATATAGGATACAGATGACTTAAAATATCAGTCTGAAGTAAGAAAGTATGAAGTACCTAATCACTGGGGGAACAAAAATCAGTCAGAACAACCAAGCATTTCCCAGGGAGCAAAATTTCTAGTGTACATGCATGCATACCACCAGTTATTTCAAATGAAATGTAAATTCTACAAGTTTCAAATCGCAGTTTCTCTGGAATGCTCCCTTTGGGAGAAAGAGCAAAAATTTTCCTCTCACACCTGCAGCTGAAAAAACTAAGCCAGGAATCAGCAACCTTTGGCACGCGGCCTGCCAGGGTAAGCCCCCTGGCGGGCCGGGCCAGGCCAGTTTGTTTACCTGCCGCATCCACAGGTTCAGCTGATCACGGATCTCACTGGCCACAGTTCGCCGCTCCAGGACAATGGGAGCTGCGGGAAGCAGCAGCCAGCACATCCTTCGGCCCGCGCCGCTTCCCGTAGCCCCCATTAGCCTGGGACAGCGAACGTGGGAGCCGCGATCAGCCGAACCTGTGGACACAGCAGGTAAACAAACCGGCCCGGCCCACCGGGGGCTTACCCTGGCGGGCCGCGGGCCGAAGGTTGCCGATCCCTGAGCTAAGCATTAGGTTCTGTAAGGCAGTGTTTTCTCAACAACTGGTCTGTGGACCAGTCCCTGAGATCTCCATGACACAGTTTAGGAAGCCAGCAAGCCGCTCACTGATATCAAAAAGGTTGAGAAACACTGCTCTTAGGGCATGTCTACACTTTTAACTTGGTGGGGGCATGGGATATCCATGTTAAATGATCTGCAACAACTGTTGTGTGATCAGTTCATACACACTGCATTGTTATCTTGTGATCAAGTTAATGTTGCTTCATATCTTTGTGGCCACACAAAACAGCGCTGGTTTGTGTTGAGCACTCAGCATTCTGAGCAGACATCCCATAGTGCATTGTTCCACTGCTGGGATTCAGGCCTTCTGGAATTTTTCCTGATCCACATTCTGGGATTTATACTAGAAGGCAACGTAATTCTCAGATTGGGGGTCAGACAGAATAATTCCCATGATTCCCTATGGGGGGCATGAGCTCCCTCAAGGCCCCTCCAGACCCCACTTCCAGTCCTTTATAACATCTTTCTCCCTGCCCAGCAGATGCCCCAGGGGCATTCTTTGATCAAACAAACAAAAAAAAGTCCTCCCCCTTTTCCTTCCCTTATGAGAGAAGGCAGTCTGTGGGAAAACAAAAAGAAGCAAGGGTGACCTGAATATCAGGCAATCCTCCGGGGTCAGACCTGTGGGCTTAGTCTAAAATGGGGTCTACATCCAACCCCCTCGCTTGCAACATACTGTTTGAGGCTGGGTCATGCAGCTTTGGAAATGGTGAGGCCTTCCTCTGTCTGACTCTCAGCAGGCCTACCTCTACTACCTGAGACAGGGCAGTCTCCTTCATGTGGCAGCTTTTCCCTTTTAAGCTCCCCCACCCCAGGCAGAACGAGCCTTGCAGGTGCACCTCATTAGTGTTGAACAGGCCCAGAGGAGCTGGTTAGTCTCCTCTCCACCAGGGTAAGAGCATGTCCCTTCTCACACCCCATAATCCTTTTAGCTTCTGTGATCCAGTGCCATTTTCAAAGTTCTGTCTGGCAGCACGAGGGAAAGCATTGGCAATCACTGCAATCCTCATGGTCATGAATATAAACACAGTGTGGATAGAATATCTAAAGATATGTAACAACTAGAGAACTAGGGTGATAACCCTGAGGAGGTTGAGGGGGCTTTAAACAGATAGGTGTTAGGCTTGTAAAGATGTGTTTAGTGTTTGGACTCTATAAAATGCTTGTAAGTTGCTGCATGCATTACTCCTACTTGCAATGCCTGTATGTCATGCAATAAAGGTAATATGTAATGTTTTCTTTATAACTGAAAAAATGCCTGTTGTGAACTTGTTAACCCAGGCAGGAGGAGTGGTTCCCCAGCCCACCAAGAAAGACTAAGAAACTAAGTGGGACATTGTGAAACATCATGATACAAAATGGGTTAACAGCCCGCTGGTACCTATATCTGATCAGGATGGCCCCAGAGTAATAGAGGGCACAAAGATACAGAGATGGATTATCCAGGCAGACAGTAAAGCAGTGTGGGATATCTTCAGGAGGACTTCACAGCTGTGCAGCACTTGCTATGGGATGCAAAAGCATCCGCATCTACTTCACTGCACCTATTCATTCCACATTTAAATAAACCAGCTTCCAAAGTTAGTTTGATAAGTTAAAGAGCAAGAGGCCTTGCAATAAAACATTTTGCATGTGTGAACACAAGGCACTTTCATATGGAACATCTCAAAATGACCCACAACAGATGTGAAATGTAGACAAGCACTTAGTGTGTGGATCCTTTGAGAGCTGTGTGGGTTTTGCAGGATCTGTTGGAAATACAGACCATCCACACAGAGACCTGAGCTTCCACCTTGCTTCCAGGTTCCCTACTTGCAGTAAGCTGTGCAAGTTCCCTCGGGTTCACCTTTCTTGCAGGTTTCACAGCAGTTTCTCTAGTCATTGCTGCTTGATACAACTATCCACTATATTGATACCCAACGACCCATCTCAGAGGTTGAGGGCCACTGTGCAGAAGAGGAACTTGCACAGCTTACTGCAGAAACTTGTACTGATTTGCTGCAGTTATTTGGAGGAAGGGATGGAACCTGTTAGACAGCTGCGAGCTTCCAAACCCTGACTCTATTTCACTACCTCTTCCCTGGATTGGCTGGAAAGGCTTTCACAGAGTGGGGGGGGGAGGGGAGGAGCATGCCCTAAAGCAGCTCTTTCTCCTATTGCTCCTCTCTCCTGGATTTTTATTCACCTCCATTCACGATAATTATTGGTCACCTAATATGTAGACGCGATTTTAAAAAGGTAGTGGTATACTTATATGAATTTTGCTAAGGACAGCTAGATGAGCAGTTTAAATTGTAAATCTGAGACAGTGTAGGGTAGAAAATTGAAAGACATGGATAAGAGTTATCCTGAGTTTTGCCCATTTATAGAAAGTAAATATCTTTGGCTGAGTTCTTAGATTACAAAATATATATTTAAATAAAAATAATAAAAAAAACCACAGTCTGGTTTGATAAAAACATAGTCTTTTATCAATAAACTAGCTGCTAGAAGCATCAATTGGAGTAGATTTTTAAAATGTACTACAGGTTGAACCTCTCTAATCTAGCACTCCCTAGTCCGGCAACATCCGTGGTCTGGCATAGGCGCCAACTCCATGGGTGCTCTGGAGGTGGAGCACCCACGGTGAAAAATTAGTGGGTGCGAAGCATCCACTGGTGCCACACTGGAGGCTGGGACCTGGAACTGGCATTGGATCCCCTGGTGGGGGGCCAGCAGCAGGACCCCCAGGTGGGGGTGCTGCAACACCCCCCGCACCTTTACTTCCCATGCCTATGGAGACCTGCTGGGAGGGCCGGCTCCAGGCACCAGCTTACCAAGCAGGTGCTTGGGGCGGCCACTTCGGAGAGGGGCGGCACGTCCAGCTGTTCGGCAGCAATTCGGCGGATGGTCCCTCATTCCTGCTCGGAGCGAAGGACATCCCGCCGAATTGCCACCGCAGATTGCGGCTCTTTTTTTTGGCTGCTTGGGGCGGCCAAAACCCTGGAGCCGGCCCTGCCTGCTGGCACTCTACATTGACCTCCAGTGGTTAGGCAAATTCTCTGGTTTGGCACCGGTCAGGTCCTGAGGGTGCCGGACTAGAGAGGTTCAACCTGTACAGAGATTGACCCCTCGTACTTGGGTGAAATTTTGCACCGCTGATGATTGTGTACCAGGAAGCAATAAAAGATAAATAATTATGAGGAATTAGCTATTTCCTGTCTGACTCCAGACTCCATAATAATACAAGTCTCCCTTATGCTTTTCATAGTGTGAGCTACTGCTTTCGTTTTATAATTATTAACAATGCTGCAGATTAATGCAAAGGATTTTCAAAATGAATTAGACTCTGTGTGGGACATTCTTGGAAATCTGGTTACATATGCCTATTTTGTAAGTTTGAAAAGAAGTCAGCCTATCTTTTCAGAGTTCTTAACAGCCTTACAAAATATCATTTAAAAATCAGAATGAGGATTTAATATATTTTTAGGTATATTGTACATTTGTCATCATTTAATATCTCACATATTTAAATCTTGGAATATATTAGTTTGTGGCATTATAGTTCTCTCTAACTCAGTGAACAGTGACAATGAATCAGAAATAATTCCCAAATTGGCACTCTACCAAATTCATGCTTAAATTTTTAAACTTTTCCCCTCATTTTAGGGAGAAAGATGCATTCTAAACTGTTGGGAAAAGTTAATAGTTTAAAACAACCAGTTGCAATGGATTTTTTCTTACTTTTTAAATATATACATAAAATACAATTGTTTCTTAGCATTGTGAAACATGTAGAGAATGATCCTGCACTGTGAGGGTGATGGACTCCATAGGGAACAGAATTCAAATTGAAACCCATTTTCCACTTTTAAAGACTAGGGGACAATTTCTAATACCTTTGTTCAAATTGGTACTCCCTTACTCAGGTATTAAGATGCTACTTGGGATGAGTACCTTATTTTCAAGACTGGACCCTAATGAATTTCTACAAGACTAGCCTAGTAAGTCCAAGCATTATTTGCAGTAGAGATAAGTCAAAAACTAAAATGCTGACATCTTTAGAGATCTTCTATTTGAGTCACATTCTGGTAGTACCTCTACATCTCAGCCATCCAATTCTAGCTGCCTCCCATCTTATCTTGTCTAGGTTTTTTATATGGTTGACTAGGCTTTGTGGGATCTGAAACATGAGTTCCCTAGTAGTGGAGTCTACCAGACTGGATTAACATTTTCTGCCCCCAAGTCTTAATTAAAGTGTGGCACCCCCAGATATTGTTAAATCTTTATTTACGGATATCACATAATTTCCCTTTAGATGGCATCCAATTTCAGTATCCCACAAACTGAGAAACATCTGTGATAATTAGTAAAATATTAGGGTTTTATTTATACTCGATACCCCAAATCTAATGATTCTCAAAGTAATCAGATGGCAGTGGACATAGCACAATAGACATTGGCCTTTAGGGAATAGTATACAATACTTGATCAAAGATAGCTCATGAGGCAATGACTATTTGCAAAGAGAACTGTGTAATACATATTCTGTTTCTTAACCTACTCCTCAAGCCTTTGGCCATGGAATCAAATTCCAGAAATGCAGTATAGGAAACAAAGCATGTAATGATTAATTAAATCCAAATAGTTCTGCTTCTTTGGTGCAACTTAATTCTCTACAGAATTGCACAATTTTTGCTATCAGAAAACAGACCAAAATCAAACAAACAAAACCCTAAATTGGAAACAATCAACAAAGGCTAGAATAATTCCTGTGAGTAGCTCTTCCTCTCCTCACCACCACAAAAGAAAATTTTAATTCGAAAGCCTCTCAGTTCAATTATTTGCAAATGCAATCCTGGAAGTTCCTTACTTTAAAGCAAAGCTGTTCGGGAGACAGTTATTCTCCCATTCTTGATAAGCCTCACTGAGGTCAGTCAGTTTTACTTTCCTCACGTCAGTGTAGTCTCTTCAATCAAACCCCAGGAATATCACTGAGATGAAAGTGGGATAAAATCAAACACAAACTTGAAAAGGACCAAAACCCTGTATTACTCCCATTCAACTTTCTGTAACTAATTAACAGATTCATTCGGATCCTGAACAGCTGTCAATGCCCATTTTGTACTCATTATACACATCTATATCCATGCCCTTTTTAGTCACTGGTTGCACATATTTCCACAAGAAAGTTTAGTCACAAATATTTGAGGAATGGCTAATTCAGCCATCCAATTAGAGAGCAAAAAAAAAATAAAAATCAAGTGAGTTAGTTGACCACTCACAAAATGTCAAAGAACGAATAATGAGCTGTCAAAATGAACCGTCTGCAAACAACCTAAAGGCTGAAAACCAATCATCCAAACTATCTGGCTAATACTTATCAATAATGGCTGCATTCACAGGAAGCCAGATTGGTTTGCAAACAAACAGAAAAATTACCTAAATTCAGCAGCTCATTATTTTCAGTGAAAAATTCAACCAGCTCTACTAATCACACTAAATAATAGGCAACCAGTCTGCAGCTTTTCCTCCCTAACCCCAGCCTTACAGAAGCTCTGAGGGAATTGTGGTCTACAGGTAGACAAGGAGTAAGTCTCAATGACTCCTCCCCATGGTGTTTCCCTTCAACCCTGAAGAGAATCCCAATGCAAATTAATGCTGACCTAATTACTAATTTATGCTGGTTCTCCAATCACATTGGGTAACACCATCCTAGTGGGATTCAGCAGCAGCACTGGCT
Organism: Chrysemys picta bellii; assembly: GCF_011386835.1. NCBI lineage: Eukaryota > Metazoa > Chordata > Testudines > Emydidae > Chrysemys > Chrysemys picta. The sequence goes on from NC_088791.1 coordinate 229,119,805, forward strand.
ACAGCACCATGAAAACAGATCTTGTGATAGGGTCAGGATAGATAAAAAGACAGACAGATGTCATGGAAGTCCAGAGGTCCGAAAAGCAGAACACAGGTAAATGCCCCCTGTACAGATAATCAAAGCCACTATCACTCTCAAGAGACCACATGTATTGCAAACCAAACTCTGTCATTTCTTCAGGAATGGGGATGAAAGTTTGCTTTCCTTGTATTAGACCAATGCAGTAAAAACTCCATGTGTAGAAACTGCTGGAGTGTCTGTCCTCTCTATGGATTTTTTTTTCTGCATATGGGATAGTCTCAAAGAAAATAAAGCATGAGCTGATGGCATTTGGATGAGCCAAATCGCTCATTTTTGTAGTCCTTGCTCAGAACACCATTAGAATTATTTCAGTGCTAAGACTTTACTTTGGTTTGTGGCTAAAGCAAGGTGGGAGAAGTGATTATGTACAATTGAAATGCAAGATAAATAATAATCGATGCTGCAGTAAAATGAATCCCTTTGTCAAGATCATCTCAGTCCTGATTTGAAATATGCAGTGATTTGAAACAAAAGGAGAAAAACTTCTGAGGATTAATTACCAGAGAACCAGAATCACTTTTTAAGAGAATAGAAGTATAATATCCTTAGACCATAACAGATTCCACTGGATGTTAGCATTATAACCCTACAATCAAAGAAGAAACACATACTTGGTAAAGTTCTTTTTCTATTCTGATCTATCTCTTTGCCTGAACAGTAGCCTACAGGATCTAAAGGTTTTCTGCTTCATATGCCCATATTATGACTTGCTAAGGCCAGATCTACAGACTTGTGCCAGCATACCTATGTCAGTCAGGGGTTGAAAAGGTGTGATCTCTAGCCACCTTAGCTGTGCTGACTGGAGCCCCTAGTGTAGATGCAGATATCCCAGCAAAACTGCCAGTATAGAATATTGGCATAGCTATATTAGTGAGGTGCAGAGCCGGCTCCAGGCACCAGCTTAGGGCGGCCAAGGGGAAGGGGCGGCACATCGGGCTCTTCGGCGGCGGGTCCCTGGACCTGCCACCGAATTGCCCCCGAAGAAGAAAGCGGTGCGGCTGAGCTGCTGCCGATCGCGATCGCGGCTTTATTATTTTTTTCCCCGCTTGGGGTGGCAAAAACCCTGGAGCCGGCCCTGGTGAGGTGCTATTAATGTAGACCTGGTCTAAGCATACCAAGTAACTACAGAAACTGCAGAATCGCCACCTGCTATTAGGAGTGAAAGACAAGTCCACAATATTGCACAAACTGCCTGCAGTACTACATTAGCAACTGTAATATGGCTTTACGTGATGCCTGATAAGTAAAAGATGTGGCAGCAGAAGTGCATTTCCCCAAGCATTACAGGAGAAGAAAGTTGAGAACGAGAAAAGGAATGAATAAAAAAGAGCAAGTCTTGGAGGACAAGAGACAGGGGAGGGGAAGGGGCAGACAGAAGGGAGATCTTTGATTTCAGTTAGGGTGGGAGAAGGGAGGAAGGAGGAGGAGAGATTCAGATGGACGTTTTCAGTTTTACCTCTGAAAAAAATAAGTCAAGGTCTAAGGGACAGAATGTAAAGGAAGGATCCTGGCTAAAAGGTTTCTTTGGTGAAATGTACCTAACATAAAGATAAACAAACTAGGGAAATGCAACCTAGATGGAGCTACTATAAAGTGGGTTCAAAAACTGGTTGGAAAACTGTTCCCAGAAAGTAATCATCAGTGGTTCACAGTTATGCTGTAAGGGCATAACAAGTGGAGTCCCGCAGGGATCAGTTCTGGGTCTGGTTCTGTTCAATATCTTCATCAATGGTTTAGATAATGGCATAGAGAGTACACTTATAAAGTTTGCAGATGATACCAAGCTGGGAGAGGTTGCAAGTACTTTGGAGGATAGGATTAAAATTCAAAAGGATCTGGACAAACTGGAGAAATGGTCTGAAGTAAATAGGATGAAATTCAATAACAATGCAAAGTACTCCATTTAGGAAGGAACAATCAGTTGCACACATACAAAATGGGAAATGACTGCCTAGGAAGGAGTACTGTGGAAAGGGATCTGGGGGTCATAGTGGACCACAAGCTAAATATGAGTCAACAGTATAATGATGTTGCAAAAAACGCGAACATCCTTCTGGGATGTATTAGCAGGAGACTTGTAAGCAAGATACGAAAAGTAAGTCTTCCACTCTACTCCGCACTGATTAGGCCTCAACTGGAGTATTGTGTCCAGTTCTGGGTGCCACATTTCAGGAAGGATGTGGAGAAATTGGAGAGAGTCCAGGGAAGAGCAACAAAAATGATTAAAAGTCTAGAAAACATGACTTATGGGGGAAGACTGAAAAATATTGGGTTTGTTTAGTCTGGAAAAGAGAACACTGAGAGGAGACACGATAACAGTTTTCAAATATATAAAAGGTTGTTATAAGGAGGAGGAAGAACAAATATTTTTCTTAACCTCCGAGGATAGGACAAGAAGCAATGCTCTTAAATTGAAGCAAGGGAAGTTTAGTTTGGACATTAAGAAAAACTTCCTAACTGTCAGGGTGGTTAAGCACTGGCATAAATTGCATAGGGAGGTTGTGGAGATTTTGGAGATTTTTAAGAGCAGGTTAGACAAAAACCTGTCAGGGATAGTCCAGATAATACTTAGTCCTCCTACAAGTGCAGGGGACTGGACTAGATGACCTCTCGAGGTCCCTTCCAGTTATATAATTCTATGAAGAGAAGAATTGCTGCGGGTTAGGAAGCTAGGGGTTATGAATTGAATAGGGAGGAGAAGCGGGAAAAAAAGGGAAATAGAGGAGGTGGGGGAAGAAAGACTTAGATCAGGGATCAGCAATCTTTGACACATGGCTTGCCAGGGGAAGCCCCCTGACTGGCAGGGCGGTTTGTTTACCTGCCACGTCCGCGGGTTCGGCTGATTGCTGATCCCACTGGTCCCGATTTGCCGCTCCAGGCCAATGGGGGCTGCGGGAAGCGGCGCAGGCTGAGGGATGTGCTGGCTGCTGCTTCTTGCAGCCCCCATTGGCCTGGAGCGGCAAACCATTGCCAGTGGGAGCCGTGATCGGCTGAACCTGCGGACACAGCAGGTAAACAAACTGGCCCGGTCCGCGAGGGTGCTTACCCTGGAGAGCCGCATGTGAGAGGTTGCTGATCCCTGACTTAGACGCTAATCCTTTAAATATTTATGCACATGCTTAACTTTACTCACGTAAGCCCCGTTGAGTTAAATGGAACTACTTACAAGGGTAAAGTTATACACATGTGTATTTGCAAAATCAGGGCCTGTACATGTAGCGGAAAGGCAAATATTATTTTCCTGTTTTGTTGTACATAGAAAGTATTTTTGTAACCTCATTTAGGTCCTGTTCCAGCAAAGTACTTAAACATGTGCCCAAAGTTAACCACTCATGTAGTCCCATTGACTTAGTGTGCTTCAAGTTAGACACAGGCTAAATATACTTTGCTGCAATGAGGAGTATAGAGTAACTTATTTGCTCTATTTATCATTCCCTTGAGAAATAATGTTTAATTTATATTGTTTCTTTATGCTTTTCAAACAATTCTAGTCATCTCCCTTTTCTCTCTTTAAAATAAGTACTAGGCTGTGAATCTCTTTCCCTGAAATATTTAGAAAACATTACTGTAAAATCTGAATGGACAATTGGGTATATTTATGCTAAAACTCTTTAAAATGTGTTATAATTGTGCTTACACTCCTGTAGTTAATCTCCTGGTAATTTTAATGTAACTTTAGAAATAGTTTTAGCAAATTCAAAATAGGTTAGAGATATATACCTTGGGAGCTCACAAGTATGCAACAATGTGCAAAATCTGCCTCTTGCATTATATTTTATCCAACATATATTTCCAGATCCTCCTCCTCTTTTCTGGAAAAGTTGTTTTCCTTTAGTCAAAAGGCAGATTGCACACATCCCTCACTGAAGTTCATATCCCTCCACCTATGGACTCTGGGGGGAGGGGGTTCTAAATAGTGGGAGAGGACAAGAGGGGGGAAAAACCCAATTCATGTTACCTTCTACATGCATGAGATTTAAACTAACCAAGCAAGCAGGAGTCTGAAAGTCACTCCTGAGCTAAAGAAACTCCCAGCTAAGAAAAAAATATTCTATGTCCATAGGCATCTAAGGTTTCACATTTTGTTACCCTAATTTTCAGACTGTAGTCCCAATCTTGCAAATAAATTAAATGAATGAAAATAAAGCTGAATCTAATTTTAGAGACTGTCACAGAAAAATCCTGTAACTTTTTGAAGAACAGGTGGTTCACAATACCCGATGAAAGAACCCAAGTAAAGAGAAGGATGCTATGTGTATCCAGATCCCAAGATTTTGTTGTATGACAATTTTGATAATGTTTCTAGAAACACCAGCCATTACTGCCATTTTAAGTGATTGAACTGACCTCTTTTGGCCACAAATGTCTGGTAATAAACAAGTGACAGGCCTACAAACCTGACGTGCTTCCTGGGATCTGTCATAATACAGAGAACTGCCCTGTCAAAATACAGAAGGCAGAACACAAACCCCTTCATCAAGGATTTTATGGGTTTGGAGGTTGGCTGAAACGTCATATTTGATCTTTGATAGCATAGTTTTATTTCTGGCAAGTGATAGTAAGAAAATAAACAGACCAGATATTTTCAATTAATCAGAACCAATATTTAAAGCTAATTTAATATTTATGCTTTTGGAATAACTAAAATAGGGTTCAGATTGGTTCCCTCAGTTTGGCTTTAAATAAGCATTGTGCATCCAATGTAACAACTGATCCTTTTGAGATGATGGCTTCTAAAGTATGTCTATATAAAGGGAAAAAAGGGTAAGCAATGGAGATTTATCTATAAGGCCCAATGTAATCAATCAATCACTAAAGCATATGCTTATTTTTAACTTCCTCAGTTTCCCAGTTGAGGTTTATCAGAAATCCCTTAAAATTGAAAAAAAAAAATGGGGATACAACACAGGTCTAGGAACTGTGAGGATAGGCACCACATCAATTTCAACTTAAGATACTAATAGGGAGTGACTATGCTAATACAACATACAGTATTAAGATGGAAGTGATTATGCTAATATCTTGTTATGCCTCTGAGCATCACTAATGAGAACCAGATGTTTCCACAAGCCTGAGCAATCTTATAGTGAGCTAGGTGTTGATGCAGTTAATAAAAGTGCTGTGCCTTCTCTCCTGACAACCCAACCTTGTGAATGCTTAATCAACATTAAAGCATCAATGAGTTTGTTAATTTCACATTTCTTTGAGACTGAAATTCAAGCCTGTTGCTGCAGAGTGCCTAACAGATTGTGTGCTTACCATGGCCCTGATCACTTTTGCTTGAATGGGATACAACATACCCCTTTTCTCTCTCTGTCTCTGTTGTGGCTTTGCAAATTGCAAGGTCTTTAAGGAAGTGATTGTGTCATATATGACTAAAGCCTAGCAAATTTGGGGCTCTGCCAAACAACTAATAATAAAAGCTGCCGAACTCTGCTCAACTGGTGCCATTAGAACAGCTAATACAGCCTTAGTGACCAGCCATTTCCAGATATATTTGTTCACTCATCTGGTTCCTCAGCACCTGGCTGGTGCATAGGCTGTTCCACAGGGACTTAAACGGCAGTAATAGCATGTGGCTTGTAGGAATAGGGGAAGGAGCAGTGAATGAGTAACCTAGAACAGTCAATAGTACTGATACAAATTCGATGCAAACTCCCCATTTCCACACTGCTACTTGTAGCTGTGGGGTACATGAGAGAAAAATCTGTTGGCCTTCCCTCCACCAGACAATGAGAAGGGACCACATATTTTATTCTCTCAACTCGTCACATACCCAAGAGCAGGGATGTGCCACTTCCCTTTCACATACCATCACTGCAAGAGGAAAGAAAGCAGGCACATCTTTGCTAACCTCTTAGCCTTCCTACACAAACCATCAGGGAAGGAGGGCATGGGAAAAGATTGGTCAGTTCTCCTTAAATCCAGCTGCTCCTTGCTATCATACTACAGTTTGTGTGCTTACTAGGATGAGGAAAGAGAGGAGTGTAAGTAAATAACAGTTTAAGAGAAGAGAGAGAAAAGAGATTTAAAAGGGACCACTGGGGAAGCAAATAGAGAACACAGAAAACAACAACAAGGAAATGAGAATGCAAGAAGTGGGAAATAAAGAGAGAAAAGGGATGGGAGAATCAGAAACTGTAACTCCAGCAACTAAGGAGTCCACAAGTAGTGTGGCACTGCTGAGCTACCTCCACTTGACCATTTCAGGCAAACAGAGGCAGCTGAGCACCACTTGGTTAGTTACCCAGCAGGATAATCGAAAAGAGCAACTTTAAGGCAGGAATCCAGAAACCATCCAAATAAACCAAACAGGAAAAAAATCAAGAAGTTCCAGCTTTTCTGTGCAAGCTGGTATTCGTATTTTCACCTGCATTTAGGCTTCTCTTGAGCAGAGACCACTGCTTTGCCACTATGTAGCAGTTTTGTAAATAAGCAGGGACAAAAAATGAAACTACCAAACTCATTTGGTCAAAAGCCCTAAATCAAGGTCTGTAGATATACAATTATTCCTCCAATAAGAGAGAAAATGTTGCCTGTTCCACTAAATCAATCTTTAACCTCTCCATCATTTGAAATATTTTCTCCATAACCAGATTTTTTCAAAGTGAAATCATGTCCAGATTCAACTGACACTCAGGCATCCTCCATATTCCCGCACCACATAATATTCACTGAGGAATGTTAAAATGTGTACAGTAAACAGGCCGTAAAACATAAAGCACCTAATCTAGTGCTCTAAATTGGAGCCTCAAGTCATCTCTGCATTAAACCATTTATAGTAATATTCAAGAGTTCATGGCAATCTCTGTGAAGGAAAAACTGCATATGAGCAATTGCAAAGAGATGGTTTTGCTGATGAAATGGGAAGTGTATGGTGTGCACACACATCACAGGACATTTTTATTCTTTCGGTTACTGTAATCTAAATAAAATATCTAGCTTTCAGGAGCCAATGGGACTCTGGTTTTATTAATCTCCCCTTCTAGACATGAATTTAATACTTAGTTCTCATCTGAGTAAGAATCATTCTCCTGGTCAGAAAGGTCGGGTACTGGGAATTGCAAAATGGCAGCCACCTCAGTCAGCTGGCCCAGTTGTTCTCTGAAAACATGGAGATTGGAAAATATCCTGACAATCCCTGTGTTATCGCATACACTCTCCACTAGCCATACATATCTACTGATCAGTGATGAGCTTCTCTGGCACCAGGATGTCCCTACGAGAAGTAAAGTATCAATCACCATTGCTTCATTGGTCTTCTCCACATGCTTGATCCTATAAAAGACTTGATCTGGTTCATGCTGAAACATCTAGTAAAAGTCTTCCAAGGCTTTAACTTCACCAGCTACTCTAATATCAGAGAGTTACTGGTGGATCACAGAATACTTCTTTCAAGGTATATTTGTGTCCAGAAGATGAATGGACCTGCAAGAACTTGGGTCTGTGGTCCAGCAGAAGCTTGTTTTCCATCTTCTTTGCCTGTTGAAATATTTAATAACAGAACTGCTCTCTCACAAACCCCGGGCTGGCAATAAGCACCGCAGCAAAGTTAATGTGCCATTAGATCCCTTGATGACATTCTCATAGAACCCCTCCAAGGCTTTGTCGTACAGGGAGCAGTTGCCCCTCCTCTTCCTGTGAATGTTCATTTCAAGCTTGGCTCGCAGGAGCCTCGTGCTGGGAGTTACCAGGCAGATGTGAACAAGACCTTCCTGCATCACTACTGCCGCCACATCAACAGTGCATGTTGGGTCACAGGCTTGCTCTATCTTCTCTAGATCCACATGTCCCAGTGCTTCTGGCCAAAGTAAACTTGCAGTTGAGTTCTGGCTCAATGGTGTGAAGGCCTCCATATTGATCTATTAATTCTTCTGGATGTTTATCCCTTTGACTTGCAGCTGGCCTGGGAGTCAAAATCAATTGTGTCCACACAGATGGTGGCAGTGGTGTGGAATGCAGTAGCTGCCTGAGTTGCCTGCCTTGCACCTTCCTGACTGTGGAGGCCTGCAGGCTGTCTCCTACCTGCAGAAGGTTGTAGGTGTGCCACATGTCTTCAGGCTGTTCTGGAGTCAGTGTCACCTGACCTGCACTGTCATTCTCAGTATCTTTGCTGAGGAGCTTCATGCTGCCCACTGTTTTAGAGGAGTTGAGTAAGAATGTTCAGGAACTGCTTTGGGGATGCTGGCTCCTTCCTCTCTCTCAGGGAATGGGACACTACTCTGCACTTCACAGCTAGGATGAGTGGCAAATGGAAACCCAAATACACTGCCATAGAGAAAAGTAACTTGCAATTAAATATCAGAAATATTGATAAAGGATTCTATTGTAAGCTCTACCAACTGCATACAAAAAAAAATACAGTAATGTAGTTATTAAAGGTTATCTTTATTAGCTATCTTATCTACAGTATATAATTAAAACATTAGTGCTGGATACCTTTATGTAACCATTGCTATGATAGAGGATCTGATTGGCCAGTAACAACTACAAGAATTATAGTTCAATTAAATGAATACTACTGTGCTATACAGGCTTGAACCAACTCCTGTTGAAGTCTGTAGGAGTCTATATTAAGTTCAAGAGTAGATGGCTTTATACCAGGGGTCAGCAACGTTTGGCACGCGGCTCGCCAGGGTAAGCACCCTAGCGGGCCGGGCCAGTTTATTTACCTGCTGACACGGCAGATTCGGCCGATTGCGGCCCCCACTCGCTGCGGTTCGCCGACCCAGGCCAATGCGGGCAGCGGGAAGCTGCGGCAAGCACATCCCTCACCCGCGCCGCTTCCCGCTGCCCCCATTGACCTGGGACGGCGAACCGCGGCCAGTGGGGGCCGCGATCGGCCGAATCTGCCGTGTCAGCCGAATCTGCTGCCACGTCAGCAGGTAAATAAACTGGCTCGGCCCGCCAGGGTGCTTACCTTGGAGAGCCGTGTGCCAAATGTTGCCGACCCCTGCTTTATACACACACTTTGTACTTGGGGAAAAAACAACTCAGTATAATACAAGTACTAGAAATATCAATTATATTCTGTGAGTGCACAAAAAATGAGTTAAACTAACACCATGCACAGTCAGAATCAATTGTCTCCACACAAATGGTGACAGTGGTGTGAATGCAGTACAATGCACAGGATGCTGAAAAAATTTAATGAGTACAGTAAGTTAAATAGTGTTGTTTAATTTTCAGAAGTGCTGACATTTAAGCTTATTAATTCAACTGGAGTTTTGGCTGCTAAATACCTCTAAAAATTAGGCCCATACTTTGAATCCCACCCCACTACCATTGCTCTTGCCTTAGTTTTGCCACTATGTCATGGCTAATCTAAGAGATGGTACTTTTCTCCTATCACACATAGTTCTCTGCTGGAGTGTTACCGATATGGTCCCCCAGAGGTGTAGGTTTTGGAAACACCCCATTGAGAGGCACAGGGAGGTTCACCTCTCTCAGAGCTATTGTTTCCATTCTGTCTGCAGACCCAAACAGATTTCATTGGCTCAGTTATGTTTTCATGCTTTTCTTTGTAACTATTAGTGCTTGGAACTTAAAGACAAATTAATATGAAAGCTGGATTCTTAAGTAACTCTAGGAGCTGTATCATAGAAACAGTCATATAGTACTTATGCCTTAACCCAGCCCTGCTACAGACTCTAAAAAACACACCGGGAACAGATCTTTGGAGAAAGGTGGTTCCATTTATTTAATAATCATTTTTTTAAAAAAACATACTTGAAAATAAATACAAAACAAGGAGCAATAATACCCTTCTAGATCTGTTAGTGATGCCATCAACTCCAGCAGGAGAAACACAGGACCCCAAACCGTGGCAGATTTAGAAAGGAACAAAACTTTTAGTTTATTTTTCAAGTTTATTCATAAAGTATTTGCAGTGTCCTTAATTACAAATAATTTAAGATTTACACTATGTCAAGTATCAGAGGGGTAGCCGTGTTAGTCTGAATCTGTAAAAAGCAACAGAGGGTCCTGTGGCACCTTTGAGACTAACAGAAGTATTGGGAGCATAAGCTTTCGTGGGTAAGAACCTCACTTCTTGCATCTGAAGAAGTGAGGTTCTTACCCACGAAAGCTTATGCTCCCAATACTTCTGTTATTCTCAAAGGTGCCACAGGACCCTCTGTTACGATTTACACTATGATTGTTTATATTTGAAATAGTTGTTCAGTTCACCCTTACCCTTTAGGACACTGGGAAGTCTAGGTCTTCAGACCTTGATGGTGTCTAGCTGGGCTTTTGGGAGGCAGTATAGAACCAGGTATGGACTCACAGGTGATGCCAGTCACACTCCAGGACTGATACTGATACCAGAGCAGTTCTATATTCAAGAAACAGCTTGGAACATAAAAGCAAGTAGCTTTCAGACCATTGACAGAAGAGCACTTTTGAAGTCCACAGCAGAATCTGTAAGTGGGCTTATTTTAAAAATCACCTATAAAAAGGAATACTTTTGACTGGTGCCCCTTTTGGGGGATGTATAAAGAGGGCCTCAATTTGTCATCTCTCCAAAAAAAGATGTTAAAAAGAAATGAAAATCCTGGTCCTGTCTAGACTAGAATATTCTGATGTCAAGAGAAGTGGAGAAAGGGGGTCCGGGCGAGGGAGGACTAGAAGAGTGAAATCTGACCAACCGAGAAGGGAAGGGATATTTAGTCAGACTGTTTAAAACTCCTCAAATTTATTTGTTTTTGCTATCACCTATTTAAAACCATTAACTAACATTTTGGATAAAGGGCATCTTTGCTAAAGATTTAACATCCCCACCCCTTCAATTGAGTTGTTAGAAATCACAGTAAAAACCACAAGATCCTCAGGAAAAAATTGAGAAAGCCAGACTTGACATGTCTTGCTTTTCTAAAGTTAAAAAACTCAAACAAACAAACAATCAGAAAAAGAAAGCATAAGCCTGTATTTTTAAAAGTCTTTTCAAGGTCATTCTTTTAAGAGAAGAGATCATTTATTTCTGGTCATTGTCCTTAGAAATCTTCTCATCCTTAGGGCTGTATGGGTTAAGAAAAAAAATCTATTTAAAAGAAAGAAGCAAGTCTTCTGGAAAATCTTCAATATTTGCCTCCTAGGGTGGAATACAGAAGCCTATTTTTGCTAAACTCATATGAAATAAGAACAGGAGTACTTGTGGCACCTTAGAGACTAACAAATTTATTAGAGCATAAGCTTTCGTGAGCTACAGCCCACTTCTTCAGATGCATATGAAAGCTTATGCTCTAATAAATGTTAGTCTCTAAGGTGCCACAAGTACTCCTGTTCTTTTTGCGGCTACAGACTAACACAGCTGCTACTCTGAAACCTGTCATCTGAAATAATTCAGTGTCAGTTTTGCTGTAAGACCCACCATTTTTTCCAGAATAAATCAGAGTAAATCCACCAGAAATATTTACCCATTGGATTGTTTTTACACTTGCTAATTTAGCCCGCCTGGTTAAATGAACAAAATCATTCAGAGGGAAAAAACTGTTTACCACACACTTCTTACCTCTTTTAAAGGTAGATCAGCAAAAAATAACTAAGGGCCCGGAGTAGGCTGAGGTGGTTACAGCTTCAACATCCATGTGTAGCTTCACTGATCTTACTGTTCTGAAAGCCTCTTAAGGGGGCAGGCTAAAGAATTATTTCTAGGCTTGCAGACAAAAATCAACTTTCCAAATCATACAGTACAAAGAGCACCAAGTTTTTCCAGTTGAGTTAAGTTTATATTTTTAATAAACTGTGACAGCTGTCTATTGCTCCCAAGATTTACAGCATGATGAGTTGTTTGCTTTCTCACACAGTAAAGGCAGAATTATTGAGACTATACATACAAATAATAAAGGTACACATGTTCCCCTGTGCTGCTTGCAGGGTGGGAGGATAGTTCAGGCATTATGGCCCTAGCCTACACTATAAGAGATCTAGGTTCAATTCTATGGGCTGTAATGGATTTCCTGTGACATTGGGCAAGTCACTTAGCCTCTCTGTGCCTCAGTTCCCCCTTTGTAAAATGGGAATAAAAATGTTTCTCTACCTCACTGGGGTGTACTGAAAATAAAGACATTAAAAATTGTGGAGAACTTTAAGATCTACTGATGAAGAGTACAGTATAAAAAATAGGCATTATTACTAAGGGTGCACAGTCTTGCAAATAACAGACAAATGGTGCTGGTGCTTTCAGAAAGGAAACCACCAATATTACATGTTACCCCTTTCCTCAGTTAAGAACTGACATAAATAGCTGCACAGAGGAAGCCAAGATCTTCACTGGTACTACAAAACCCATAAACAATACTACATATTCTTACCCATCTTCTACTTGCACATTTTCTATTAACATCTATACAGACAGAACAGCACAATAGACACCCCCACACACACACACCCAATAAGCGTCTGTCATTCTGGTGTGCGGATAAGAGACTGATCTTTATTGACCCCAGTCACACAGCATGGTCAGCTTCCATGATTTTATCACAAGTCTTGTGATATTCGCTGTTTTTCTTAAAGTTCAAGTTCCTGGAATTTTGACAATCTAAGCTTTCATTAAGAAATTAAGGTTTCTAGATGAAAAAAAATTGGTAACTGTGACCCAAAGTAAACTCTGGAGGTGCAGCAACCAGAAGGTGAGGAAGAAGAATCCCAGATTTATTTATTTAAATCTCATTTTTCAGACAGACCCATGGCTGTTGGGGGGTGGGGGGGGGGGGGGCACACTGTGGAGACTCATGATTTTTGAATGATTGTGTGAGGTTTGCCTCCATGTCTTGTTAGCTTGGTGGGTCTGTTTACAAGATAGGTAAATACATTTTCCTTGTCTTTCAACGTACTTTGGAAGTAACTCCCAGGTGGGGAAATTACATTTCTTTGTCTGTGGTAGACCTGTTTAACAACTCTACCTAGGCAAGCGTATCTGGTATTGAACATATGCTAGTGACATCCTACGAGGGGAACTCATAACTTTACATATAATGTTGGTGCATACATTTTGCCATGATGTTATTGACCAGCAAGTTGTTAGTTTTGAAATGATACCTCACAAGGCATATTTTATACAAAGTGTATTACAATTGTGTGCAGAGTGTGAATACAGGAGTGCTTAAGGTCACATCCAATCTATTCCTTTCCCTTCTCCTTGGTCTGAC